>NC_079201.1:9774942-10374942 GCF_029499605.1 Hyla sarda | reverse complement strand
ATATCGGTATAAGTTATCGACTATCGGCCCTAACCTCCACCGATTATCGGTATCGGCCCTAAAAAAACGATATTGGTCGATCCCTAGTTAAAATGTCAGTGTCATAGGTCTAGTTATAAACATTATTGGGGATAAACCCCTAGTCCTTAGTATATGGGGATCTGCAGTTTCCCCTATTCCTGGATAACTGTGACACACATTAAAACCACCAAATTTGCCCCCTCTGGCAGGAGACCAAACTAAGGGGCATGCGGGGCATGGGGAGGCACAGCTCTCGCAGGCTTCAGTGACGTTGCGCCTGCTGGGGACTCCATAGTGACGGGCTTTGTTACACTCAAGTCGTGTCTAGAAAATATGTAATGAATATTCAAGAAAAAGTCTAAAAATGAATCCCACAAAGTGAAAAAAAAAGTGAGGGTTGTTATGAACAGTACACACCCAGTGCACACTAGTTGTGGGGTACCATAAGGGTCAGTTTTGACCCCTATTATTATATTTATACATTTTTTTGTAGATGTGTGGTGTCCCAGAACAGGAGTGGGTCCTGTCAGGTAAACATTGCCTCAGGTGGTCACCTGTGCTAGGCCCCACTGCTAATATTCCTTTCAGTTTTTGCCTGTTAGTTTATGTTTTGCAATGCATCTTTAAGAAATGTGAAGGAAATCTGCCCGGAGGAAGGATGTAGGAGTAACCATGTGTCCCTGATTGCCCAATGAGAAGCCCCCTAGCTAGCCCATATATAGTGTAGGGAGGGAGGAGTTGTTCAGTTTCTAGTTAGTTTCAGTTGAGTGCAAACCTCAGTGTGAGCTGCAGTGTGGAGAGGAGTCAGAAGGAGTGTGAGGAGATTCAAGGAAAGCCTGAAGAGAAACTTAAACAAGCGGCCATGCCATTCTGCAAGTGTTTCCCGCCCAGGAGAAGTCGGAAATTCCTATCTAGGACACAGGAGCCAGTGAATCAATGGGCCACACGGTCCTAGTCCAGGATATTTACAGTAGAAAGCCTCAAGCAGCTGGATCCCAAGGGCTAGTTCATACCCTGGCTGTGTACCTTTAATTGGACATTAGCAGAATCCTAGACAGTCAAGTGGGTGTAAAACACTACAAGCCCCAGCAAGTCTACAGTGCTCCCAGGGGTTACTCCGCATCTCTTCTGCTTTAATCTCAACTGTGATGACTATAACAATTAAACCTTCCTCAGTAAAAGATAGTTATCCATTACCTTGCATCTGTGTATTTATTAACCTAGGAGAGCTATCTCAAACCTCAGACTGTGGTGGTTAACGGTGCCCTGGCATCACAAACTGACAATTACACCTTATACCCCCTGGACACCACAGAAGGACGAGTAAAAGAACAATTTTTAAAGCAACGGCTGCCAAGGTAAATTGGATTTCGGAAAGCCTCAAAAGGGACATAGATACTCATGTATCTGGTGTCAGACCAAGCATGGAATATTTTGGGCACCATTTTACATGAAAGACATACTTGAGCAGGTTCAAAAGCGGCAACCAGACTCCATTAGTGGAATGTGTTGACTACGGTGCCCTGAAAAATAATACAAATGCTGGTTTAAAAAATATATATATTTAAAAATAAAAAGATAAAATACTATATAATGTATTGTATTCTTTTAGCGCATTTTTGGCATAGATAACCTAGATGGAATTTTCTCCGAAAAGGAGCATGAGCCGTAGAGCTTCTCACATACTCAACACAAGTGCTCAGTTCTCCAGACAACGCACCTTAGTCATTTAAGTGATACGTCAGATTTGTTGTGTAAACGATACCTTTTGTCCTTTCGCAGATAATTGCAATAAGTATCAAGTGTGCTAAATTACGGCAGAACCAAGAGAAGAGGACAAATTGTTTGTTTTATTGAAAATGAATACGGTAAAGAAATCCTATAGCGCTCCGCGGCTCATTAAATAGTACTTTGTCTCAGAATCTGTCAGGCAAGTCACTTTTATATCAAGCTGCAGCAATTATACAAATTAAACCCCAACAACTCACATATAAATATGACACAAAGCTAAATGTCTCTTCAGAAAAGATATCAAAGTGTTGCTAAAGAAATAAGAAAAAAATTAAATCTAATTAGAAAGCAATGCCTTTGCTGGTTGGATGGGAATGATTTTATAAAATAGTCACAAAAAAAGAAGCAAATCACTAGAATAGAGACTAGAATAGATGAAACGTGTAGTAACTGGTTAGGCCACTTAAAGGGTTACTCCGCCCCAAGACATCTTATCCCGTATCCAAAGAATAGACACTGATCTCCCTGCTGCACCCGGTGCATTGCCGTGGAATGAGATTTGCCATAGAATGAGATGGTCCGCCTCCATCACATCCTATTGGCTCTCTCTTGTCACGTGACATATTTAAACGTCACGCATCGATGCGCACAGCAGTGTCAGTTTGGCTATCACAGGGAGAGGATCTCCTCTCACTGTGATAGCTGAAGCTGTACGGAGCTCTCATGGCCTCTGTGGCCCGACAGAAGTTCACACATGTACGCAGCTCATACGGCTGCCTCATATACATTTACTGTTGATGCACAGCGCTATCGGGATCCCTATGCCCGATGGCGCTGTCATCAGGATCCCCACGCCCGCAGCTGTACTCCCCGTCCCCCGCATCTCTACTCCCCGTCCCCCGCATCTCTACTCCCCGTCCCCCGCATCTCTACTCCCCGTCCCCCGCATCTCTACTCCCCGTCCCCCGCATCTCTACTCCCCGTCCCCCGCAGCTCTACTCCCCGTCCCCCGCAGCTCTACTCCCCGTCCCCCGCAGCTCTACTCCCCGTCCCCTGTGAACGCTCAGGGAGCGATCCACAGCGCTATGGGGATTCCTACGCCCGATGGCGCTGTCATCAGTGTGCGTCCCCGCGAGCGCCCCACGCCCGCAGCTCTACTCCCCGTCCTCCGCCCCCCGCAGCTGTACTCCCCGTCCCGTTAACGCTCAGGGAGCGGGGAACAGAAAGTAGAGCATCGGGCGCAGGTAAAGTAGTACTGCGCATGCGCAGCACTACGCCAATAACTTAACCTGCGCCCGATGCTCTACTTTCTGTTCCCCGCTCCCTGAGCGTTAACGGGACGGGGAGTAGAGCTACGGAGGGACGGGGAGTAGAGCTACGGGGGGACGGGGAGTAGAGCTGCGGGGGACGGGGAGTAGAGATGCGGGGGACGGGGAGTAGAGATGCGGGGGACGGGGAGTAGAGATGCGGGGACGGGGAGTAGAGATGCGGGGGACGGGGAGTACAGCTGCGGGCGTGGGGATCCTGATGACAGCGCCATCGGGCATAGGGATCCCGATAGCGCTGTGCATCAACAGTAAATGTATATGAGGCAGCCGTATGAGCTGCGTACATGTGTGAACTTCTGTCGGGCCACAGAGGCCATGAGAGCTCCGTACAGCTTCAGCTATCACAGGGTGAGGAGATCCTCTCCCTGTGATAGCCAAATTGACACTGCTGTGCGCATCGATGCGTGACGTTTAAATATGTCACGTGACAAGAGAGAGCCAATAGGATGTGATGGAGGCGGACCATCTCATTCTATGGCAAATCTCATTCCACGGCAATGCACCGGCATTCATTTAGGGCGTCAGGTGCAGTATCGGAGGCTCGGGATGTCACGGTCACGCCCCCTCAATGCAAGTCTATGGGAGGGGGCGTGACTGCCGTCACGCCCCCTCCCATAGACTGGCATTGAGGGGGCGTGGCCGTGACGTCACAACCGGGGCGTGGTTGTGATGTTACGAGCCTCCACCCTGCGTTGGCAGTCATCCGGCACGGAGTGACGTTCGCTCCCTGCTCCGGGTGTCTGGGGTGCTGCAGCCGAGATGGCGGGGTTCCCTTTGGATAGGGGATAAGATGTCTAGGGGCGGAGTACTCCTTTAAAGCATATAAAATATGCTTCTATATATTACTCACTTAATCATGCACATGCTTTACATGTCTTTTTTTTTATGTGTCTAGCTTCTGTATTTGGCTCACAAATCCCTCTGTTCTGCTGCTCATTCATTCTGACATCCACTGCTCATGTCCGAGGCAAGCACTGAACCCGCCCTCACTCACCATACATTAACTTCCTCCCTGAGTCTGCTGTGCTGTGCTGGGTCTCTTCATCCAATCACTGCAGGCTGCTAATCTGTAATACAAAAGATGGAATTGAATCAAATTCATTTATCAGTTTAACCCTCTTGTATGCCCCAGTCAATAGTGACTACAGCATCTAAGGAATGTAACTGATGGAGGAAGTCCCTTTATTACCAGGAGTATCCAGTGAACCTGAACATGAGTACCTAGAGTTTCCATGGCAGCAAATGGCCTAACTAAGGCCCCCCAGGCTTGCCATATATGTGTGCCTATTAAAGGGGTTATCCAGGAAAAACCTTTTTTATATATCAACTGGCTCCAGAAAGTTAAACAGATTTGTGAATTACTTCTATTAAAAAATCTTCATCCTTTCAGTACTTATGAGCTTCTGAAGTTGAGTTGTTCTTTTCTGTCTAAGTGCTCTGTGATGACAGGTGTCTCGGGAACTGCCCAGTTTAGAAGCAAATCCCCATAACAAACCTCTTCTACTCTGTGCAGTTCCCGAGACAAGCAGAGATGTCAGCAGAGAGCACTGTTGCCAGACAGAAAACAACAACTCAACTTCAGCAGCTGATAATTATTGAAAGGATTAAGATTTGTTAATAGAAGTCATTAACAAATCTGTTTAACCTTCTGGAGCCAGTTGATATATAAAAAAAAAAAGTTTTTTCCTGGAATATCCCTTTAAATGGGCACTGTCATGAAGTACTTAAGTACTACAACATATCTCTAATATACTTTAATTAAAAAAAGTGATTTTAAACAAGTTTAAAATCACTTTTAAATTCGGCCACTAGGGGTCGCCCTCCTAGTGGCCGAATGCACTCTGCAGTGACGTCACTACTGGATTTCGACTCATTTCAGCCTGGCAAATGAGTCGAAATCCAGTCACTGCGGTGCTCGCTCGCGCCTGTCAATCAGACAGGAGAGAGCGAGCACGCTGATAGCTGGGGCTGCGCGCATTGGACAGCTCCACTGGCCTCGCGCGCGGCCCCGCCCCCCCCCCCCCCCTTACCCTGTCCGGAGGCCGTTACCCTGTCCGGAGGCAGCTCATTGATCCTCTGGTAAGTCTTCCTCACTGGAGGAATGGGGTGGGGGAAACGGGGTTCGGGGGAGTGCCGCTGCTCAGCACTAGAGGTATGGGGGTGGGGAGCGGGGTTCGGGAGAGCGCCGCCGCCGCCGCTGCTCCCGAAGTAGCACTGCTGCGCTAATAAAGTTATTGTTTTCACCACAGGGTGCCTCCAGCTTTTTCACCACTACAACTCCCAGAATGCCCTGACAGCCAGTAGATGTTAGGGCAAGCTGGGAGTTGTAGTGGTGAAACAGCTGGAGGCACCCTGTATAGTGAGCTAAGGGCGGAAGTGCCGGCTCCAGCAGGCATCAGTGACGTGGTGCCTGCTGGGGAAGTCTGCCTGGTAGTGAGCACACTACCAGGCAGACAAAAAGGGATTTTAATATAGTAAAAAAAAAAATGTAAAGGGAGGGAGGGGGTTAGGGAGAGATGGGCAATAGGCAGGGACAGAAAGAAAGAAAAAATGGATGGTGGGAGCTACACTTTAAGCCATGTCAGAGGAATAACCTACATTTTCTATAAGAGTAACACTAACAGTCAAAAATGCTATGGAATACTGAGTATACTGCTATGATACACAGTGAAGTCACCTAGAGCAGTGTTTCCCAACGTGTGTGTTTCCAGATGTTGCTCAAGGGGACAGAAAAAAACAGCACAAAAAAAAGTATAAAAAAATAAAAGTGTAAATAAAAAACAATTTTTTATCATAAAAAGTGGTTATATTAAAAGCATAAAAAGAACATACAAATATATGGTACCCCCATGATTATAATGTCCTGACCAATAAAGTAAACGTGTCACCGAAATTCATCAACACTTAAAAAATAAAAAAAAATAAAAAGTATTGAGGAATTTAGTAAAGTAAAAAAGGAAATAAATGCAAAAATAGCAATAAATAAGTAAATAATAATAACAACATTCATACTAATAATAAAACCTATTTTACTCCAATGTCGTACCAATAAAACTACAACTTGTCGCGCGACAAACAACCTATCTATAAAAAATCTTATGGCTCCAGGAAGGCAAAAACACAGAAAATATATCATTTTCCTAAAAAGCTTTATTGTGAAAAAAATAAATGAATAAACAATTAATTATAAAAAAAATTAAGACGAATGGGGGTGGGGGGTGGGGGGCGGAATACAATTTTTTTTTTTGCACCAAACCCCTAAAAAAAAAAGAATTCTCAAAAGTGATTTAACTCAATATATGTATAAAAACTACAACACATCCTGAAAAAAAAGCCACACATAAAAAAAAGTTAAAAAGTTTTGACTGCTAGAAAAAAAAAAAGTTACCCAACCTTAAAGGGGTACTCTGTCCCTAGACATCTTATCCTCTATCCAAAGGATTGGGGATAAGATGTTTAATCGCGGGGGTCCAGCCACTGGCACCCCCCGATTTCCATGCAGCATCGGGCGCTCTGAAGGTTATTTTCAGAACGCTGGGTTTGGACCACGGCCAATGAATGGAGATGAATGGAGGGGGCGTGGTGTGACATCACGACCACGGCCGCCCAAACCCAGCGTTATGAAAATAACTTTCAGAGCGCCCGATGCTGCACTGAAATCGGGGGGTGCCAGTGGCTGGACCCCCGCGATTAAACATCTCATCCCCAATCCTCAGAGGGCCGGGTGCTGCACGTAGCACGCGGGGGCAAAAATTTAGGGCACATGTGTTATGCACCAATTTGATTTACAGTGATCCCTCAACTTACAATGGCCTCAACATACAATAGTTTCAACATACAATGGTCTTTTCTGGACCATCGTAAGTTGAAACCAGACTCAACATACAATGCTGCCTACAGTCCAGATCTGTGAAACGTGTCAATGGCTAGAAGAACCGACCAATCAAAATGGGCATTCACTGGTAAAACCCCTGTATTACTGAAGTGTATGCACTGACTGGTGTCTGGTAGCGCCCCCTACAGTACAGGGAGGTATTACATGTTCTGTACTCTTTACCTGTATTACTGAAGTGTATGCACTGACTGGTGTCTGGTAGCGCCCCCTACAGCACAGGGAGGTATTACATGTTATGTACTCTTTACCTGTATTACTGAAGTGCATGCACTGACTGGTGTCTGGTAGCGCCCCCTACAGTACAGGGAGGTATTACATGTTCTGTACTCTTTACCTGTATTACTGAAGTGTATGCACTGACTGGTGTCTGGTAGCGCCCCCTACAGTACAGGGAGGTATTACATGTTCTGTACTCTTTACCTGTATTACTGAAGTGCATGCACTGACTGATGTCTAGTAGCGCCCCCTACAGTACAGGGAGGTATTACATGTTCTGTACTCTTTACCTGTACCAGGGTTAGCTGCTCCTTTGGACACCAGGTGAGGGCGGCTCCATTACTTTTTTAGGACACTGTGTACTGTACAGGACCCCGAAAAAGCTCCTGTCCTATACATAGACCAGTGTTTCCCAAGCAGGGTGGCCCCAGCTGTTGCAAAACTACAACTCCCAGCATGCCCGGACAGCCTTTGGCTGTCCGGGCATGCTGGGAGTTGTAGTTTTGCAACAGCTGGAGGCTCCCTGCTTGGGAAACACTGACATAGACAGTGATTTAAAGCTCCCAGCAGATCTGTCTTACTTTTATATGGAAGGATTTGCTTTATCTATATTAGATATTTACTTATTTTTCTTTAATCCTCAGTTTTTCCTATTTTTGGATGACATTTTGTTGCCTTTAGAACCAATTACCAGGTTTCCATAGAGTTCTGGTCTCAACATACAATGGTTTCAACATACAATGGTCGTCCCGGAACCAATTAATATTGTAACTTGAGGGACCCCTGTATTAAAAAAATCTGTCAATATAGTTTTTTTTTATTTCTATTATTTTATTTTTGAAATTCCGACGTCATTTATAAGGAATGACTGCTTGGAATGGTCCTTCACATCACATACCTCCAAGAATATCAATTGTATGAAAGTATGTGACGGTTATATTTATACGCATTAGGGCCACTTGGGATCAAGGTATATAATTTTACCTATAAAGGATAGAGATACCACTGGCATAGTAATCCATCAGACCACTCTCTATAATAAGGACCATAAATAACACAAATTATTCCATCTAATTGACCAGCGGTTATTTTCCCCCTATGGTGTTCTTGGGCTTCAGCGCTTTTAAATCACAGCAATTTGTGGGAGAGATTATACCTGCCGATATGGTGTATTTTTATGTCAATGGTAAAGCCTAAACCATTACAGGAATGTTGCTGTATCTATGTAAAAAAATAAAAAAATAAAATAATATTTTTGTAATAAAATTATAATTTATTTTTGTAATTAAATTATAATTTACTGTTTAAAGAGAGAATTTTTAATAGCATCATTATAATAATAAAAATAATGATAGCAAATTAAAATGAATAAATGAAAAACAAAATAATCCAATAGGGTTTAAAAAGTTGTGACGTGCTTTGTACTGCTCCAAAAATTTTAGATCCGACCTCCTGGAACTTTTTGGATAATTTTGATATCACATGGATGGGGATTTATAATCTAATACCGTATATACTGGAGTATAAGCCAACCCGAATATAAGCCAAGGCCCCTAATTTTACCCCAGACACCCAGGAAAAGTTATTGACTCGACTATAAGCCTAGGGTGGGAAATACATCACCCCCCCCCCCCTTCATCATCACCGCCTGTCTATCCCTTCATCACTGGTCTTCAACCTGAGGACCTCCAGATGTTGCAAAACTACAACTCCCAGCATGCTGGGTGTTGTAGTTTTGAAACCTCTGGAGGTCCGCAGGTTGAAGACCCCTGCAGCCTTCGTCATCATCCAGCCCCCCCCCCTTTTGTTTTGTAATCACCTACCCTCGGTGGGAAGGAAGGGTGAGCTGGTCTGGGCCATCTATGCTTCAGGGACTGTCCGATGGGGAGGGTTAGTCGTTCTGGGCTGTCCATTTTCACCGGGGGGGGGGGGCTCTTCTCCGCGCTTCGGGCCCGGCCCAGGACTAGTGACATTGCCTTGACGACGACGCACAGGGACGTTCCGCATGAACGGCTTATACTCTAGTATCTACGGTAAGCATGTGGAAGCCCCTGGTTTTCTGGCTGCCCAGCTCCACCTTGGCCTTGTGGTCTCACAGGGCTCCCAAAACCCAGTCCTGGTTTAAAGGGGTACTCCGCTCCTAGAAATCTTATCCCCTATCTAAAGGGACCCCTGCCATCTCGGCTGCAGCATGCCAGGCATCCGGTGCAGGGAGCGAACTTGCCGGATGACTGCCAATGCAGGGTGAAGGCTCGTAACATCACGGCCACGCCCCGCTCGTGACATCACCGCCACACCCCCTCAATGCAAGTCTATGGGGGGGCGTGATGGCCGACACATCCCCTCCAATAGACTTGCATTGAGGGGGCGTGACCGTGACATCACCTTGCGGTCACGAGCCTCCGATGCTGCACCTGACGGCCTAAACGAATGCCAGGTGCAGCAGCTGTACTTAACATCTCATTTAGACCCCACAAGACTGATAGTTGGGCTCTGACCTGCAGTACCGTTGCCAGTGCCCCGCCTGATCTTGAGGTGACTGTGTCTGCTACCGTATAGTGCTCTCTGCTGCTGCCTCTGTCCATGTCAGGAACTCTCCAGGGCAGGAGCAGATTCCCATGCTGGGCTGAGTGCTATATACTTACCATCTCGTCACTGGTTCAGGCCTCTTCCTGTGTAGCCCCGCCTCTAGCGATGACTTCTCTAGGGGGTGGAGGTACACAAGAAGCAGCCTAGGTCAGCGACGAGATGGTAAGTATCACTCTCTTCAATGGAAACTTTATATAACCATATATAATGTGTACAACTCCTAAGGAGTTAACTAGCGCTGCTCAGCAGCTCTAATCAACCCCTTCCTTTCTGGGCTGATCTGTATTCGTGGCTGTCAGCCATGAACACTCCTAAGCTCGACATTGCCAGTTTCAAGCGAGCCGAACCTGGCAATGTTCTAAAGTTCGAGAGCCTAGGGTGCTTTGACTAACATACAGTGCCGACTTTCTGCAGTCCGTCTGTCAAAAGTCCTCGAAAAATATTTAAAAATTAAACATACGATAAAACAAACCATTTAAAACTGAAGACTTTTGCTCTATTTTTTTCCGCAGCTCTCGACTGAGCTTTTCCGTTCACAGATCAGGCCACTCGGGATATTCTGTGCCGTCAGTCACCGCCGAGAACTCCATTATAAGTTCCAGTATATCTAATAAGGGGGTAATGTTATGGTAATTCCACTTTAATAAAATGTAATCAACGTAGAATATAATCATAAGGATTGATTCTGTTACTTTGATAAATGAGCAGTTTTTTTTACATTCCTCCTAAATTGTATTATCATTGTAGCTTCTAGGAGCTGCCCTATTATTTCTTAACTAGAAGGATCCTCGAAAATCCTGTCAGCCCGGGATTCGCCGCGCGCTCAGGACTACTTAGGCGACAATTAGATATTAGGTATGTAAAGAACGGATCTTTTTTCCCTTCTTTTTCTTAATACAGGTCGGCTGTCGTTGACCTTTGTGTTTCAGAGAGGAATTAAACTTCGATATTCGAAAAGAATTGGTGCGCCGTGGGCTAAAACCATTACGATATACTGACAGAAGAGATGTGCGGCGGCTGCGGCGTTCAAGAAAAGTTACGACTTGCAAGCATGGCAGAACATGGAAATAAAAAAAATAAAAAAAAATCTGCTGAGGTTTCTGTGTGGTGTTGACGAAGCGCTAGATTATCATAAATTAGCAAGAGGTTAATTATAAGTCCTGTAGGTGTATGGTGGGCTGAGAAAGGTGGGGGGGGAGGTGAGGTGCGACACGCGCTCGTGAAGACGCACTCATTTATGGAAACCATTGTTATTTTCAGAAGTCCAAACTTTTATGCTGATTTAACCCCTTAAATGGGATTTAAGGATTTTTTTTTTTACCGTGCTACGTGGGCTGTAAAGTTACAGTAGTTCATAATATAGTGTCTGTACCTGCGTTTAATGGTGGTCTCGTGAATCTTATGGGATCTTTGCCCTGATGTTTATTTTTAGAAGCAAACAAAATAAGTGTCGGTTTTCCCAGGTTGCAGTGCGGCCCGAGACATTACATAACTAGTCAAGTGTTGAAAGGGAGCTTGTCTGTGCTTCGTAGAGTGGAGCGACCACTGGATGGGAGGGAGATCATTCTCCACAGGGCTGCAGGGAATTGTAGTTTCAAGCACAGTGTGCATGAAAGGGAGTCTAACTGTGCAGCAATGGGTGGGATGGCTGATGTGTGGGAGGCTTACAAACAAGGGATCCTGGGACTTGTAGTAGGAGGGAGGGAACTACAACAGGAAATAGACATTTCACAAAGAGATAGCCACACCGTTATGGTGGACTCACAACACTTAGCCCAAGACAAGCACGGGTACTTCCTAAGCATGTCCATTACTACCGGGCAGGTAAGCACAAAACTACAACTCCCAGCATGCTGAGAGCTGTAGTTTTGCAACATCTGCTTATTTACACTACTGACTGGTCTGCTTTAACTGTTTTTAAGACTATTGAAAATATTTCTTACTCACAGTTGGCAGGAGGGCACTTTTTCTCCATTGACAAAAGTAATTCTTTACTTATCTGTACCGCAACGCTCTCACCGGTATCGACCTGGCTTGTTTGACTCTTATTTTACATATGTATTTTCATTCCCTGTCTGTCTTTTTTTGGTGTGCTGTTGTTAGTTAACCCTCTTGTGCTATGACCATTTTCCTGACTTCTTATTAAGGAGGAAGGTTAACCAAAAATGCAGGGACAGAGGTCTGGGGGAGCTCAGACTGCCCGATGTGACAGCAGTTTTTTTTGTGTGCCTACAGCTGTTCCAAAACTACAACTCCCTGCATGCTGGGACTGGCATCCTAATTGGCAAGCACTGTGTTAGGCAATAGGAATATATGAGATTCTCAGAACACATGAAGATAAACATAGATTAATGAGTCTAAGGCTCTGTTCACTCATCATAAAATGACATGAAAAATATGGTGTGCAATAGGTGTTAAAATGCACATATTTTATATATTAAAACAATAATAATAATTGGAATTCCAGATTCAGAGTACTGCTGTTTTTTTTACATACATATTTTATGGCCATATTTTCCATTAAAGGGATATTCCGACATTAGGTAAAAAAGATAAAAATAAGATTTATATCACATTTAGCATTGCTTACCTGTCTGCCACATTTCTGAAACCACCAAAAAATCTATTTGTTTTTGGGTACTTAGTCCTGTACTTCCAGGTTGTACTTCATGGTTAAACAGTTGCTCAGTACTACAATTCCCAGAATGCATTGCTTTCCCTCAGACCTTCATAACAAACCTTCCTCCCACATCCCTACTGCCAGTTCCCTATTATTATATCAACTGGCTCCAGAAAGTTAAACAGACTTGTAAATTACTTCTATTAAAAAATCTTAATCCTTCCAGTACTTAGCTGCTGAAGTTTAGTTGTTCTTTTCTGTCTGACCACAGTGCTTTCTGCTGACACCTCTGTCCATCTCGGGAACTGTCCAGAATAACAGCAAATCCCCATAGCAAACCTATCCTGCTCAAAACAATTCCTGAGACAGACAGAGGTGTCAGCAGAGAGCACTGTTGTCAGACATAAAATAACAACTCAACTTCAGCAGCTGATAAGTAATGGAAGGATTAAGATTTTTTTATAAAAGTAATTTACAAATCTGTTTAACTTTCTGGAGCCAGTTGATATGAAAAACATTGTTTTTCATAAAACACCTCTTTAAAGCTGTGGATGAACATCTTATTTCACAACAGACTATTTCATGTGAGGTTGCAGCACCTGCTAAACAGTCCCTGTCTGCTCCTCTGCTTTTAGCATTGTTTAGCACAAGGTAGATTGCTGTGAATACACCTATTTTTTCCCTTAATGTTCCAATAAAGATATATGTGTATATGAGTGGGAGATGGTGATGTAGACTGTAGGGGCTAGGCAGGAGAGCTAAAAGAAAAAAAATGTAACTGAGACAGCACAACATGATGCATTGTCCTGACAACACCACACTGACAATAAAGAGGACTACACAACTGCCTGTTAGAAGATGGGGAGGAGCCAGGGAGCTGCTGAGACAACACCACACTGACAATTAGAGGACTTGTCAACTTCCTATCAGGAGAGAGGGAGGAGTCTGAGAGCTGATAAGACAACATTATACAGACAATAAGAGGACGACACAACTACCTGTCAGAAGAGGGGGAGGAGCCAGGGAGCTGCTGAGACAACACCACACTGCCAATTAGAGGACTACACAACTTTCTGTCAGGAGAAAGGGAGGAGTCTGGGAGCTATTGAGACAACATCACACTGACAATGAGAGAGCTACACAACTTTTTTTTTTTTTTTTTTTTTTTACCAAAATGTCACATTTCTGCTAAGCTACGTATGATAAAAGAATATTGTGTCCAGCCTATAAATACATTTTTGGGAAGAACAAAAAACATCAAAATCTCAACAAATAGTTTTTTGGATAACCTTGTCTCAGGCTATGTTCACACAGTGTATTAAAGCGATGATCCAGGATCACAAAACTTCTTTAAAATACAGCACCACCCCTGTCCTCAGGTTGTGTGTGGTATTGCAGCTTAGTTCCAATTTAGTGAATAGAGACGAGTTGTAATACCACACGCAACCTGAGAGAAGGTGTGGCGCTGTTTTTTTAAAATTATTATTATTACTCTGTTTTTCTAATCCTGGATAACCCTATAATAAAATATGTTTAAGTTAACAAGCAAAACGAGTCTCAATTTTCAAGCTTTTTTTTATTGCTTTTTGGAGCATTTTTTGCATGCTTTTGTATTTTAGAGCTTTTTTGGAGCATTTCTTTGTATATTTTTCTAATCAGGTGCTTCCTAATTTTTGGAATTCAGGACTTTGCTTGCAATTTTCAAGTATTTTTATGTGTTTGTATAGAAGAAATGTACAGTAACGTGTCAAAAATGCATAGAAATTGCATCGAAAGCATGTCTTTAAACAGGAATAAAATGGCCAAATTACGTCCCCCAAAAAATGGATGTCACTTCAATAATAATTACAGCCATAAAGGATGACATGGGGCTTTTAATTACGGAGTTGACATTTTAGCACAATCTGATTAGCATATATTAATCACAGACTAATATACTGCAGTCTACGTGTGATCGCAGATAATTAGGGTCTTCACATTTATTTCATTTTTTTGGAACAGGTTCTATTATTTGAATTGTTTAAAGGGGTACTCCACCCCTAGACATCTTATCCCCTATCCAAAGGATAGAGAATGAGATGTCTGATCGCGCCACCCGGCGTTCATTTAGAACGCTGTATGTGGGCGGCAGGGGTTGTGATGTCACGCCACCCCCCCCCCCCATAGACTTGCATTGAGGGGCGGGACCCCCTGTGATAAGGCACCTTATCCCCTATCCTTTGGATAGGGGATAAGATGTCTAATCGCCGGAGTACCCCTTTAATCCAGTTACGCACTATTATCAATCTTGCATAGAACAAAGTCATACATAAGAACTCCTTAAAGCGTTTGGAGCAAACTGTTCCGAACGCTGGAGCTGGTGGCGGGAGCTTGTGACGTCATGGCCCCGGCCTCTCAGGACATCACACCCCGCCCACTCAATGCAAGTCTATGGGAGGGGGCATGACAGCCATCACGCCCCCTCCCATAGACTTGCATTGAGGGGGCGGGGCATGACTGCATGATGGGGCAGGGCTATAACGTCACGGCTCCAGCGTTCAGAACAGTTTGTTCCAAATGCTGAGCAGCGCAGTACCCCTTTAATCGTCCCCAATATTTTCTATGTCCCCTAATATAACGAACACGATAGTACGAGGAATCTTTTTTACTATTTTACCTTCAAGAATGTTCAATACTTTCTCCCAGTAATTAGATATTACTTGACAATCCCACATATAGGCCCAGATTTATCAAAGAATGTCTACGGTAGAGCTATTTTCCCACATTTATTTGGGTGGTGGGTGTGACTGGCGTGCATCTTATTTATCAAGAAGGTGCAGCAGGATGATGAATTTTGCGCAGCTCTGCTGTGGTGGGAAAAGCTCTACCACATACACTTTTTCTAGACGCTTGTGAGGGAGGGAAGTAGACACTTTCCCGGGTCCTGAATTTGGCAGGTTAGGTGTTTTTACTTACTTTAACAGAGCTGCCGGGACATAAATCAAATTTGATTACGGTGTCTAAGGGGTTAATGCCGGGCATCATTGTGATCGGTGATGTCTGGCATTAGACATAGGTCCTGGTGGCAGATAGCAGCCAGGACCACCCAGCTAGGACATGCTGAGCACGTGTCATAGAAGGGGAGTGGGACACTATTGTCCACAAGAGGTTAAAGGTTGAATTGTGGAAGGAAGAAGTGATTCTCACGCCTACTGGTAGGTGTTGTAGCTTTGCGTCAAAAAGAAAAAGTCCTACGAGTAGGCAAAAAGAGTCAAACTGTCTATATCAAAAGACGCATAAAAGCCGCTAAATATGCTGCATGCGCCTGAACTGCGCCAAAACATAGCCAAAAAAATGCTCTAAAAAGCAATGATAAATCTCCTCACAGTGTCTAAATCCCAACTTCCACCTCAGGCAGTTTGACGATTCACATATACTAGATTTCTTGGATAGGGGGTATAATAGGCCCTATGTAACATCCTAAACTGGGGGATTTTGTGCTGTATATTCAGTGATATTCTATTCAAATTAACACCGATATTGTGCCAAGTTTCTTCCGCCAACCCCCCAACTTTCATCCATTTTTTAAAAATATTTTCCCAGCATCCTCTCCTAAACAGGAACTCAAAAATGTATACAAAAGATTTTTTTCCCCCCCAATTCCAACTTAATAAACCCTCAAAAATGATATGGTTATTTATAATAAAACAGCTTTTCAGGCAACTGTTTAATTTTATATAATAAAACATTTCACTATCCTCCATCCCAAAATTTTCTTTAAAGTGTTTAAATTCGTGTAACTTTCCATTTTCAAACATTTGATTAACCCTCCAGACCCCCAGTTTTATCCAGTATTTACTTATGCAAGTCAAAAATTCCTTTCAATTCCTGTTCCCCCACAATGCTGTGAAATTCAAACTATTTACTCCAATCAGACTACTTCTTGGTGTACACCATATCTTATTACATTTTTCCCAAAGGATACCCAACCCCTGATCAAATTCCACCAGAATTCCTAGTTTTAGAAGTTCTACAAGTTATTTTTTAAGGCCCTTTCTGCAGATTCCTTCCAGTTAATCAATTTCAACAATTGGCTAGACATATAAAAAAAAAATTTAGGTTAGGAAAGATGGGCATAAACTTAATTATAATAATGGGAGTGACTATCAGGTGATGGGCGGGGTTATACAGTCAGGGGTTGTGGATGTTGTACACTAGGTTCACACTGGGGAATTTCTGGGCAGAAATTTTGTTGGAGTTCGAGCCGGCGGCACTAGGACCGCTCGGACTATATTGCCGTCCCCATAGATGGCAATGCATTTCTGAGCAGCTCTCCCGAAAGATCCACCCAGAAATGCAGTCTATGGGGGCAGCAATGCAGTCTGTTCGGTCCTAGCGCCGCCGGCTCGATCTCCGGCAGAAATTCTGCACAGAAATTCTGCAGTGTGAACCCAGCCTTAGGGGCATGTATATCTAGGTGATCGGGTTGTGCTCTCATCCCACCAGTAAGGCTTTATTAATAGCATGAGTGAAAGGCCAGTGTAGTCAGTTAGTCAAGCTGGTCTTGTCAAGCGGGAGAAGAGCACGGTGAGCATGACTGGAACCACCATATACATTCCCCCACAACTGGATAGCATCTCCTTGTAAAAAAAAATTTACAAATTGGGAAAATGTGTGATTTTAGTTTTTATTAAATATTTTTTTTATATATTTTTTCCCCCATAGGGAACATTTAGAAGCAATCTTTAGATTGCTTATACTGATCAATGCTATGCTATTGCAAAGCATTGATTAGTTGCGCAGATTGGTGTTCTGCTGGTACAGCCTGCTTGAGGCAGACTGCATCAACAGATCTTACTATGACAGGCACTGAAGCCTTCAGAAGGCCTCTTACTGCCTTAGCAACCAATCAGCACCCTACTGATATGCTACAGGGTGCCGATAAGACACCTGACAGATGCCACTCCTGTCAATCCACCTCTTAAATGCCCTGATTGCTATTGATTTAAGGGGATAAATGGCAGACATCAGCACAATCTTTGCAGTCAGTCATTGACGGTGAGTGCTGGCTGCTATTAGTAGCCGTCACTCACCACCTCTATGATGCAAACACTGAACGAGCCACATTTTCACCACAATGTGCTGAGGCACTGTTACGCCGAGCGCTCCGGGTCCCCGCTCCTCCCCGGAGCGCTCGCTTCACCTCCTCCGCTGCAGCGCCCCGGTCACGTCCTCTGACCCGGGGCGCTGCGATCCTGCTGCTAGCCGGGATGCGATTCGCGATGCGGGTAGCGCCCGCTCGCGATGCGCACCCCGGCTCTCCTACCTGACTCGCTCCCCGTCTGTTCTGTCCCGGCGCGCGCGGCCCCGCTCCCTAGGGCGCGCGCGCGCCGGGTCTCTGCGATTTAAAGGGCCACTGCGCCGCTGATTGGCGCAGTGGTTCCAATTAGAGTTATCACCTGTGCACTCCCTATATTACCTCACTTCCCTTGCACTCCCTTGCCGGATCTTGTTGCCTTAGTGCCAGTGAAAGCGTTCCTTGTGTGTCCCTTGCCAGTGTTTCCAGACCTTCTGCCGTTGCCCCTGACTACGATCCTTGCTGCCTGCCCCGACCTTCTGCTACGTCCGACCTTGCTTCTGCCTACTCCCTTGTACCGCGCCTATCTTCAGCAGCCAGAGAGGTGAGCCGTTGCTAGTGGATACGACCTGGTCACTACCGCCGCAGCAAGACCATCCCGCTTTGCGGCGGGCTCTGGTGAAAACCAGTAGTGGCTTAGAACCGGTCCACTAGCACGGTCCTCGCCAATCCCTCTCTGGCACAGAGGGTCCACTACCTGCCAGCCGGCATCGTGACAGTAGATCCGGCCATGGATCCCGCTGAAGTTCCTCTGCCAGTTGTCGCTGACCTCACCACGGTGGTCGCCCAGCAGTCACAACAGATTGCGCAACAAGGCCAACAGCTGTCTCAACTGACCGTTATGCTACAACAGTTGCTACCACAGCTTCAGCAGTCATCTCCTCCGCCAGCTCCTGCACCTCCTCCGCAGCGAGTGGCCGCTCCTGGGATACGCTTATCCTTGCCGGATAAGTTTGATGGGGACTCTAAGTTTTGCCGTGGCTTCCTTTCCCAATGTTCCCTGCATCTGGAGATGATGTCGGACCTGTTTCCCACCGAAAGGTCTAAGGTGGCTTTCGTAGTCAGTCTTCTGTCCGGAAAAGCCCTGTCATGGGCCACACCGCTCTGGGACCGCAATGACCCCGTCACTGCCTCAGTACACTCCTTCTTCTCGGAAATCCGAAGTGTCTTTGAGGAACCTGCCCGAGCCTCTTCTGCTGAGACTGCCCTGTTGAACCTGGTCCAGGGTAATTCTTCCGTTGGCGAGTATGCCGTACAATTCCGTACACTTGCTTCAGAATTGTCCTGGAATAATGAGGCCCTCTGCGCGACCTTCAAAAAAGGCCTATCCAGCAACATTAAAGATGTTCTGGCCGCACGAGAAATTCCTGCTAATCTACATGAACTTATTCACCTAGCCACTCGCATTGACATGCGTTTTTCTGAAAGGCGTCAGGAACTCCGCCAAGATATGGACTCTGTTCGCACGAGGCGTTTCGTCTCCTCGGCTCCTCTCTCCTCTGGTCCCCTGCAATCTGTTCCTGTGCCTCCCGCCGTGGAGGCTATGCAGGTCGACCGGTCTCGCCTGACACCTCAAGAGAGGACACGACGCCGTATGGAGAACCTCTGCCTGTACTGTGCTAGTACCGAACACTTCCTGAGGGATTGTCCTATCCGTCCTCCCCGCCTGGAAAGACGTACGCTGACTCCGCACAAAGGTGAGACAGTCCTTGATGTCTACTCCGCTTCTCCACGTCTTACTGTGCCTGTGCGGATGTCTGCTTCTGCCTTCTCCTTCTCTACAGTGGCCTTCTTGGACTCTGGTTCTGCAGGAAATTTTATTTTGGCCTCTCTCGTCAACAGGTTCAACATCCCAGTGACCAGTCTCGCCAGACCCCTCTACATCAATTGTGTAAATAATGAAAGATTGGACTGTACCATACGTTTCCGCACGGAGCCCCTTCTTATGAGCATCGGATCTCATCATGAGAGGATTGAACTTTTGGTCCTCCCCAATTGCACCTCGGAGATTCTCCTTGGACTTCCCTGGCTTCAACTTCATTCCCCAACCCTGGATTGGTCCACTGGGGAGATCAAGAGTTGGGGGTCCTCTTGTTCCAAGAACTGTCTAAAACCGGTTCCCAGTAACCCTTGCCGTCTTAAATTGGCCACGCCCCTCCGGACTCCGTGCTATCCAACGCTTTTTGGGGTTCGCCAATTATTACAGGCAATTTATTCCACATTTTTCTACCATTGTGGCTCCTATCGTGGCTTTAACCAAGAAAAATGCTGATCCCAAGTCCTGGCCTCCTCAAGCAGAAGACTCCTTTAAACAACTCAAGTCTGCCTTTTCTTCGGCTCCCGTGCTCTCCAGACCTGACCCTTCCAAACCCTTCCTATTGGAGGTTGATGCCTCCTCAGTAGGAGCTGGAGCTGTTCTTCTACAAAAAAATCCTTCCGGGCATGCTGTCACTTGTGGTTTTTTCTCTAGGACCTTCTCTCCAGCGGAGAGGAACTACTCCATCGGGGATCGAGAACTTCTAGCCATTAAATTAGCACTTGAGGAATGGAGGCATCTGCTGGAGGGATCAAGATTTCCTGTTATTATCTACACCGACCACAAGAACCTCTCCTACCTCCAGTCGGCCCAACGGCTGAATCCTCGCCAGGCCCGGTGGTCTCTGTTCTTTGCCCGATTTAATTTTGAGATTCACTTTCGTCCTGCCGATAAGAACATTAGAGCCGATGCTCTCTCTCGTTCCTCGGATGCCTCAGAAGTTGATCTCCCTCCGCAACACATCATTCCACCTGACTGCCTGATCTCCACTTCTCCTGCCTCCATCAGACAGACTCCTCCAGGAAAGACCTTTGTTTCTCCACGCCAACGCCTCGGAATCCTCAAATGGGGTCACTCCTCCCATCTCGCAGGTCATGCGGGCATCAAGAAATCTGTGCAACTCATCTCCCGCTTCTATTGGTGGCCAACTCTGGAGACGGATGTTGGGGACTTTGTGCGAGCCTGCACTATCTGTGCCCGGGATAAGACTCCTCGCCAGAAGCCCGCTGGTTTTCTTCATCCTCTGCCTGTCCCCGAACAGCCTTGGTCTCTGATTGGTATGGATTTTATTACTGATTTACCCCCTTCCCGTGGCAACACCGTTATTTGGGTGGTCGTTGATCGATTCTCCAAAATGGCACATTTCATTCCTCTTCCTGGTCTTCCTTCTGCGCCTCAGTTGGCTAAACAATTTTTTGTACACATTTTTCGTCTTCACGGGTTGCCTACGCAGATTGTCTCGGATAGAGGGGTCCAATTCGTGTCTAAATTCTGGAGAGCTCTCTGTAAACAACTCAAGATTAAATTAAATTTTTCCTCTGCATATCATCCCCAGTCCAATGGACAAGTAGAAAGAATTAACCAGATCCTGGGTGATTATTTGCGACATTTTGTTTCCTCCCGCCAGGATGACTGGGCAGATCTCCTTCCATGGGCCGAATTCTCGTATAACTTCAGGGTCTCTGAATCTTCCTCCAAATCCCCATTTTTCGTGGTGTACGGCCGTCACCCTCTTCCCCCCCTCCCTACCCCCTTGCCCTCTGGTCTGCCCGCTGTGGATGAAATTTCTCGTGACCTTTCCATTATATGGAGAGAGACCCAAAATTCTCTCTTACAGGCTTCTTCACGCATGAAGAGGTTCGCGGATAAGAAAAGAAGAGCTCCCCCCGTTTTTTCCCCTGGAGACAAGGTATGGCTCTCCGCTAAATATGTCCGCTTCCGTGTCCCTAGCTACAAGTTGGGACCACGCTATCTTGGTCCTTTCAAAATTCTGTGTCAAATTAATCCTGTCTCTTATAAACTTCTTCTTCCTCCTTCTCTTCGTATCCCTAATGCCTTTCACGTCTCTCTTCTCAAACCACTCATCCTCAACCGTTTTTCTCCCAAATCTGTTCCTCCCACTCCTGTTTCCGGCTCCTCGGACGTCTTCTCGGTCAAGGAGATTTTGGCTGCCAAAAAGGTCAGAGGAAAAAATTTTTTTTTAGTAGACTGGGAGGGTTGTGGTCCTGAAGAGAGATCCTGGGAACCTGAGGACAACATCCTTGACAAAAGTCTGCTCCTCAGGTTCTCAGGCTCCAAGAAGAGGGGGAGACCCAAGGGGGGGGGTACTGTTACGCCGAGCGCTCCGGGTCCCCGCTCCTCCCCGGAGCGCTCGCTTCACCTCCTCCGCTGCAGCGCCCCGGTCACGTCCTCTGACCCGGGGCGCTGCGATCCTGCTGCTAGCCGGGATGCGATTCGCGATGCGGGTAGCGCCCGCTCGCGATGCGCACCCCGGCTCTCCTACCTGACTCGCTCCCCGTCTGTTCTGTCCCGGCGCGCGCGGCCCCGCTCCCTAGGGCGCGCGCGCGCCGGGTCTCTGCGATTTAAAGGGCCACTGCGCCGCTGATTGGCGCAGTGGTTCCAATTAGAGTTATCACCTGTGCACTCCCTATATTACCTCACTTCCCTTGCACTCCCTTGCCGGATCTTGTTGCCTTAGTGCCAGTGAAAGCGTTCCTTGTGTGTCCCTTGCCAGTGTTTCCAGACCTTCTGCCGTTGCCCCTGACTACGATCCTTGCTGCCTGCCCCGACCTTCTGCTACGTCCGACCTTGCTTCTGCCTACTCCCTTGTACCGCGCCTATCTTCAGCAGCCAGAGAGGTGAGCCGTTGCTAGTGGATACGACCTGGTCACTACCGCCGCAGCAAGACCATCCCGCTTTGCGGCGGGCTCTGGTGAAAACCAGTAGTGGCTTAGAACCGGTCCACTAGCACGGTCCTCGCCAATCCCTCTCTGGCACAGAGGGTCCACTACCTGCCAGCCGGCATCGTGACAGGCACAGTCTGTCATGATGAAAATGTACAAAAAAGAAAGTTGCAACAGCACTCTTGGTCAAAAAAGGGAGGCTCTTAGCGCACTTTTTGATCAAAATGTGTCCCCCCCCCCCCCACAGCAGCAGGCACCTGTGTATTATTAGGTTGTTGTGCTGGCTATTTTTCCTTTTGTTTTTACTTATGATGAAAATGTACATCATAGGTCGTTAAGGGGTTAAAGGAGTGCAAATTATTGATAATATATACATCCATTTTCAGCATGATCTCGTCCCGCTTGACCTTGAGGTGACTAAAATTCCTTAAGTGTTTTAATTGGTGATAGAACCATTAATATGCTAATCTAGGCAGACAGCCCCGATTTTCTAATGAATATAAACATCATATTTGAATAATAAAGCACACTTATCACAAAGAGAGCAAAATAAAGCCTATTAATGACAATATCTATTCAAAACAATTCATGTGAATGAACAATTTAATTGAATAAACTATAGTCCCTATGTCATAAAGTAAATTGCTATGCTATCACAATGCTGGATGTATGCTCAAATGCTGGCTGTTCCTTAACCCCTTAAATGACCAAGGACATTTTACATTTTTATATTTTTTTCCCCTCTCCACCAATATTTTCATCCATAGAGCCACATGGGGGCCGAATTTGGGGACCAATTGTAATGGCACCTTTCATTTTACCAGGGATTATCCACCATAAGGTGATTTTAGTACAGTGACCCCCCCCCCCCCGACCTACGATGGCCCCGACATACGATCATTTCAACATACGATGGCCTCTCAGAGGCAGCATCAACATATGATGCTTTTGTATGTCGGGGCCATCGCATAAACGGCTATCCGGCAGCGCAGACTGCTTCAGCTGCCACCGGATAGCCATTTACGGTGCCCCGTGTGGTCCGCTGACGATCACTTACCTGTCCTCGGGGCTCCGGTGCGTCCTCTTCGGGATCCTCTGCATCGTCGACGCTCTCCATCGTCATAATCACATAGCTGCGCACGCCGTCCAGTCATCCAATAGGAGCGGCGTACGTAGCGACGTGATGGTGGCGACGGAGAGCGAGGATACCGGGGAAGCAGAGGCCTTGCCGTGGCATCGGGGACACCCCGAGGACGCGGCGACAGCGATGGAAGGCGACATCCAGGGCAGCGGTGACGATCGGTGACGGTCCGGAGCGGCGGGGACACGTGAGTGTAACCTCCAATACCAGTGGTCTTCAACCTGCGGACCTCCAGATGTTGCAAAACTACAACTCCCTGCATGCCCGTACAGCCGTTGGCTGTCCGGGCATGCTTGGTGTTGTAGTTTTGCAACATCTGGAGGTCTTCAGGTTGTAGACCACTGTCCTATACTTTACATTGCACGGATCAACATACGATGGTTTCACCAAATGATGGTCCATTTGGAACGGACTACCATCGTATGTTGAGGGATCACTGTACTTACCTGGCAGGCAGTAATGGACATGCTTAGGAAAGATCCGTGCTTGTCTTGGGGCTAAATGGCTATGTTGTGAGTTCACCATAATGTCACCGATTTCTTTTTGCTTGTGTATAGCAGTGGAAAAATATCCGGTTGGTCGGCGCCAGCCGTTTTTACTTGTACAAACTTCAGAGTAGAATTGGTAATATTCCAAGTGTTTCTTTATTTGCATTGTCAGACGCGTTTCAAGGTTACAAAGCTCTTATTCAATGACTACAGCAGAAAAAGAGGTTTGTAACCTCGAAACGCGTCTGTTAAGGCAAATAAAGAAACACTTTGATTATTAACAAGTCTACTCTGAAGTTTGTACAAGTAAAAATGGCTGGCGCCAATCAACCGGATATTTTTTTTACTGTTATACACAAGCATTTACCCATCGAGTGTGAAGGAAGATCCACTCGAAAAATCCGGACGGCTGCACCGTTACCCCGATACGCTTAAACGCTGTTAAGGTTGTTGTGTGCCAAATACAACCTAACAAGGTGGGTGGGCTTTTTATATGTCACTCACCTGTAAATTCAAACAGTACCGAACTTACTGCCCAATGGGAAGCTCTGTCCCGTGTTTTTCCCTGTCTGTAGTTTAACCGATTTCTTTTTGTCAAATGGCTATTTCCTGTTGGAGTTCCCTACCTCCAACTACAAGTCCTAGGATCCTTGGTTTGTAAGTGTGAGGTCACTTTTCACCCTCCCACACATCAGTCACCTCGGGTTAAATGGCTATGTTGTCAGATTACCATAAAGCTTAGTCTATCTTTTTTGAGAACTGGCTATTTCCTGATGAAGTTCATCCCCTCCAACTACATGTCCCATGATTCCTTAATATTGAAGAAAGATGTCCAATGGCACTCACCACTTGAACAGCTTGATTCTTTATTGGGACAGACAAGTCATGTATCCAAATAATTAATTATTTAGTAATAATTAAACATTTTATCAATTTTTAAAATTAAATTAAGTACCAGAAAGATATGAAGGACAGCAATGAATTCACTCTTATATATGACACATTTATCCTATATCTCTTTTGCATATTTTTTTTCTTTTGTTCTATATATCTCTGAAATGATGACACATTGCCAAGCAATTTTGTGTTATGCATTAGACATAAAATGCTCAGGGACACAATCTTAACATCTGCTAAAATGGGCTAATTTAGTACTTCACAAGTTTGCAATCCATTTTTTGTATGTCATTGCCAGTCTCACTTTGAAATCCCCTTCTGTGCACATAGCACCAATTAAAGCTGCGCAATGTTAAAGTTCACAAGTTTTACTGTCTGAGGAAATTTAATGTTGCAAAAGATATTGTATAGTAATGGTTTAGAAGACTCCTGGGTATGGGGAAATGGCATTTGCATATATTTTTTTTATGGCACGTTATCATGTTCTAGACATATGTCACATAGACATGTTGAAGTATACAGCTTGTTACAGTGTATCAAAGTGTATCACAGAGCTATCGAAGCTATCATATTTTTTGATACAGACTGTTTATATATAAGTGTTTATTATGATTTTAATTAGAGTTGAGCAAGCTTACATATTTTCAGAAAAGTGTTGGTTCTGTGATGGGAATCTGCTGGTTTACTGTAACATCTGAATGCTTTACAAGGAAGAAGTTAATACGCACTGCTGAGCATATCTAGTCAACTCCCTGGAATCCCCAGAGGGGGGGGGGGGGGGTGTATACATTATACAGCCATCTATATGGCTGTATAAAGTATACAGCGACAAGAGTGATACTTACCATCTCATCACTGGTCCGGGCCTCTTCTTCTTCTCCTTGCTCCCTTGATTTTAGGTCTGCTATTGCACCTAATACATGATATAATAAAGAAGACTTGATGCCATCTACCCAGTGAGTGCCGCCTATAAATTTCTACGACTTTGGTTCACGTGGTTCAGTTTGTGTGAATTTGTAAACTTAGTAGTAGACTATTGAAGAGACGCGGATATGTACACAGACATTTTGCTCAATACCAATACAGTGTTTTATTGCACATGACAGCTCAGTGCCTGCTTGTGCCAATCGCCTGCTACTCTGTGGGTAAGGTGTAAGGTGCCTAAAGACATAAGATCAGGTGGCCTGCACCTGAGTCCAGTAATGGAGAGCTGCAGTAGAATGAAATACAGTGTCATTCTGTGCACCTAGAAAGCTAGATGATAAAACGATAACTTGTCAGGTAATGATTCATGAGCCGCATCGTTCTTCCATGGAAACACACTTCCTAATATATCATCAGCCTAAGATGTCTTTCGAAGCTCCATTGGAGTGACATTGTGTCCGAGAATCTGCAATATATTATTGCTAGAACATTCCGGTGATGGATTGAAAACCTTGGACAACTCATTGGTGTTTACTGCAATCACGCAAATAAAGAAAGTCGAGTCCAGAAGGATAATTCGTTACTTCTTGGCCACAAATAAATTAGCTGAGCTGAGTCTTATTTTACATTGACTTTGACTCTGAACAGTACTCTGTACAGTGCTCCCTCAAGTTACAATGGTCGTCCAGGAACCAATTAATATTGTATGTTGAGACCATAGCTCTATGGAAACCTGGTAATTGGTTCTGAAGCCCCCAAAATGTCATCCAAAAATAGGAAAAAGTGAAGACGAGATATGGGTACGGGATATGAAGATGGGATATGGGGATGGGATATGGGGACAGGATATGGGGACGGGATATGAGGTTGGGGAAATGTAGACAGGATATGGGGACGGGATATGAGGTCGGGATATGATGATGGGATATGGAGACGGGATATGAGGTCGGGATATGATGATGGGAGATGGAGACTGGATATGAGGTTGGGATATGGGGACAGGATATAGGGTTGGGATATGAGGATGGGATATGGAGATGGAATATGAGGACGGGAAATGGGGATAGGATATGGGGACAGGATATAGGGATGGGACATGTGGTCGGGATATGTGGACAAGAGTTTCCTCCTTTGTTGCTTTTCCTCCCCCACAAGGATAAGGTAGGAAAAATCGGGCAATGCTGGGTACTCTGCTAGTTATTGTATAGAATGTAAAAGGACTAGAGGGGAAAATTAAAGAGAACCTGTAATCAAACCTTATTTTCGAAACTAGTATGTAGGGGAGAAAAAAGACAGATATGGCGCTAATATAGTGCCGGTTATCTGTGGATAACGAATGGATAGTAGAGAGATAAGAGCCTGCTCACCTTTAAGTGTTGCGCTAATTTCAGGCGCAACACTGATGAAATCTTTGAGCAGGTGTCTTTCCGCAGGTACGCCGGGAGCAGCTGGCCGTCGGTCCCGCCGGAGACAGTGGATAAGATATTGTAGCAGATGTGGGAGGTAGGCATCCCGGCACGGGTTTCCCAAACCTTCCCGTGGGTGACGACTTCGGCGCTGCAGCGCTACACCGGCGGGGTCAAATAGCAGTCGTCACCCACGGGAAGGTTTAGGAAACCTGTGCCGGGATTCCTACCTCCCACATCTGCTACAATATTTTCTAAACTAACTCAGATTATATTCCCTAACTCCTCCTAACACCCCTCCTGCCCATACATTTTTTTTAGCGAACTTTAGAAAGCTGTGTATCATACCTTTCCCCTTGCTCACATTGTGTGGGCTCCAGAAGGAGAAAATGGGCGTTCCCCAGCAGGCGAGGCATCGCTGAAGCCTGCGAGAGCTGTGCATCGACATGCCCCGCACCCACTTCCTGAGTTATGTCTCCTGCCAGGCCAGGAAGAGACCTAACTAACTGTTTGACTTGCGCAGGGAAGAGAACCGAGCCACCTAGTGTCCGTTTTTTCAATCACATTAAAAACATATAAAGGTTGCGAATTTTAACAGTAAGTAAATAGCAAAGTGTCTTATAATTACATAAGGAACAATATATTAAAAGTTTAGTTTGGTGACAGGTACTCTTTAAAGATGGTGTGGTGTTTCATCATATCAATCGACATCTTCCCCGCCATAATATGCCTGTTAAAAACCCATTTGATTCAGTGTTTATATACAGTAAGATACATTTTTTCTTTCATCAAAGGTAATAGATGCCAGAAAGAGATATATTTTCCTATATGGCTTGCTGGATAACAAAAGGATGGTTCTTGCGTTTGTATACGTTCCCCCCAACCTTCTCCATTGTAGTGTGGGTCGCGCTGAAGGCATCTCTCCGTGGGTTATTGCACAAGGACATAGAACAGCTTAGATCCATGAAAGATGAAACCAGGAGACGTGTGGAGAGGCGGCCCGGTGTCTTCTCACAGTCTCCTTTCAATGTAAATTCCGATGTTCAAAATGTACAAGAATACAATCCATTTTTAATAGATACAAACCAAAAAAAAAGAAATTAATAATTTCAGAGCAAAAAAAGAAAGAAAAAAAAAACTCATGATCTAAAGGCAAAAACCAAATAGACCTCATAGGAGTCCAAATGAAAGAAGTTATAGTAAAGGGGTTATCCAGGAATAGAAAAACAGAGCTAATTTCTTTCAAAAACAACTCCACGTCGGTCCCCCGGTTGGGTGTGGTATTACAACTTGGCTCCATGTTTGCTATGAGGATTTTCTCCTACTCTGGACAGTTCCAAAAATGGACAGAGATGTCAGCAGAGAGCACTGTTCTCGTGATGTCAACAGAGATCTCTGTGTTCCAAAAAGAAAATTTCCTCTGCAGTATTCAGCAGCTAATACGTACTGGAAGGATTAAGATTTTTTCATAGAAATAATTTACAAATCTGTTTAACTTTCTTGCACCAGTTGATTTTTCACCGGAGTATCCTTTTAATCCAAGGATCCCTTAGATCTGGAGTCTTATAGTACCATTTCTTGTTTAAATACTGATGATGTTCAAATCTTTTCCAAAACATTAAAGGGGTTATCCACCATAAGGTGATTTTAGTACGTACCTGGCAGACAGTAATGGACATGCTTAGGAAGGATCTGCGCTTGTCTTGGGGCTAAATGGTTATGTTGTGAGTCAACTGGAATGCTGCTGCTTTCCTTTTGTGAAATGTCTATTTCCTGCTGGAGTTCCCTCCATCCAACTACAAGTCCCAGGATCCATTGTTTGTAAGTGTGGGGTCACTTTTCTTCATCACACATATAAGCCACCCCACCAATCGAAGCACAGATGAGCTCCCTTCCATGCTGTGCTAAAAACTATCATTCCCTGCAGTCCTGTGGAGAATGATCTCCCTCCTTTCAGCAGTTGCTCCACACATTGAAGCACAGACAGGTTCCCTTTCAAAACCTGACTAGTGATGCAATGTCTCGGGCCTCACGACACTCATATTGTATGCAGCTAAAAATAAACATCGGGGCAATCATCCCATAAGAATTGCGAGAACACCATAAAACACAGGTACAAACACTGTATTATGAACTAAACAAACTTCACAACTCCTGTAGCATAGCAAAACTATCTTTGTCCAGATTAAGGTATGGCTAAGATTTCAGTTCTCTATGGCTGACTGGATTATACAGGTAAACAACTGGGATGGCACAGCAAGAGCTAAGAACACCAGGGATGGCACAGAAAGAACTAAGAACACCAGGGATGGCAAAGGAAGAACTAAGAACACCAGGGATGGCAAAGGAAGAACTAAGAACACCAGGGATGGCACAGCAAGAACTAAGAACACCAGGGATGGCACAGAAAGAACTAAGAACACCGGGGATGGCACAGAAAGAACTAAGAACACCGGGGATGGCGCAGCAAGAACTAAGAACACAAGGGATGGCACAGAAAAAACTAAGAACACCAGGGATGGCACAGCAAAAACTAAGAACACCTACGATGGCACAGCAAGAACTAAGAACACCAGGGATGGCAGTGCAAGAACTAAGAACACCGGGGATGGCACAGCAAGAAATAAGAACACCTGGGATGGCACAGCAAGAACTAAGAACACCGGGGATGGCACAGCAAGAACTAAGAACACCAGGGATGGCACAGCAAGAACTAAGAACACCGGGGATGGCACAGCAAGAACTAAGAACACAAGGGATGGCACAGAAAGAACTAAGAACACCAGGGATGGCACAGCAAGAACTAAGAACACCGGGGATGGCACAGCAAGAACTAAGAACACAAGGGATGGCACAGAAAGAACTAAGAACACCAGGGATGGCACAGCAAGAACTAAGAACACCAGGGATGGCACTGCAAGAACTAAGAACACCAGGGATGGCAGTGCAAGAACTAAGAACACCGGGGATGGCACAGCAAGAAATAAGAACACCTGGGATGGCACAGCAAGAACTAAGAACACCGGGGATGGCACAGCAAGAACTAAGAACACCAGAGATGGCACAGCAAGAACTAAGAACACCGGGGATGGCACAGCAAGAACTAAGAACACAAGGGAAGGCACAGAAAGAACTAAGAACACCAGGGATGGCACAGCAAAAACTAAGAACACCGGGGATGGCACAGCAAGAACTAAGAACACCAGGGATGGCACTGCAAGAACTAAGAACACCAGGGATGGCACAGCAAGAACTAAGAACACCGGGGATGGCACAGCAAAAACTTAGAACACCAGGGATAGCACTGCAAGACCTAAGAACACCAGGGATGGCACAGCAAGAACTAAGAACACCGGGGATGACACTGCAAGAACTAAGAACACCGGGGATGGTACAGCAAGATCTAAGAACACCAAGGATGGCACAGCAAGAACTATGAACACCAGGGATGGCACAGCAAGAACTAAGAACACAAGGCATGGCACAGCAAGAACTAAGAACACCTGGGATAGCACAGCAAAAACTAAGAACACCAGGGATGACACAGCAAGAACTAAGAACACCAGGGATGGCAAAGGAAGAACTAAGAACACCGGGAATGGCACAGCAAGAACTAAGAACACCAGGGATGGCAAAGGAAGAACTAAGAACACCAGGGATGGCACTGAAAGAACTAAGAAAACCAGGGATGGCACTGCAAGAACTAAGAACACTGGGGATGGCACAACAAGAACTAAGAACACCGGGGATGGTACAGCAAAAACTAAGAACACCAGGGATGGCACAGTAAGAACTAAGAACACCAGGGATGGCACTGCAAGAACTAAGAACACCGGGGATGGCACAGCAAGAACTAAGAACACCAGGGATGGCACAGAAAAAACTAAGAACACCGGGGATGGCACAGCAAGAACTTAGAACACTAGGGATGGCACTGCAAGAACTAAGAACACCAGGTATGGCACAGCAAGAACTAAGAACACCGGGGATGACACTGCAAGAACTAAGAACACGGGGATGGTACAGCAAGAACTAAGAACAGCAAGGATGGCACAGCAAGAACTAAGAACACCAGGGATGGCACAGCAAGAACTAAGAACACTGGGGATGGCACAGCAAGAACTAAGAACACCGGGGATGACATAGCAAGAACTAAGAACACCAGGGATGGCACAGCAAGAATGAAGAACACCAGGGATGGCACAGCAAGAACTAAGAACACCAGGGATGGCACAGCAAGAATGAAGAACACCAGGGATGGCACAGCAAGAACTAAGAACACCATGGATGACACAGCAAGAACTAAGAACAACGGGGATGGCACAGCAAGAACTAAGAACACCAGGGATGGCACAGCAAGAACTAAGAACACCAGGGATGACACAGCAAGAACTAAGAACACCAGGGATGGCACAGGAAGAACTAAGAACACCAGGGATGGCACTGCAAGAACTAAGAACACCAGGGATGGCACTGCAAGAACTAAGAACACCAGGGATGACACAGCAAGAACTAAGAACACCAGGGATGGCACAGGAAGAACTAAGAACACCAGGGATGGCACTGCAAGAACTAAGAACACCAGGGATGGCACTGCAAGAACTAAGAACACCAGGGATGGCACAGCAAGAACTAAGAACACCAGGGATGGCACAGCAAGAACTAAGAACACCTGGGTTGGCACAGCAAAAACTAAGAACACCAGGGATGACACAGCAAAAACTAAGAACACCGGGGATGGCACAGCAAGAACTTAGAACACCAGGGATGGCACTGCAAGAACTTAGAACACCAGGTATGGCACAGCAAGAACTAAGAACACCGGGGATGACACTGCAAGAACTAAGAACACAGGGATGGTACAGCAAGAACTAAGAACAGCAAGGATGGCACAGCAAGAACTAAGAACACCAGGGATGGCACAGCAAGAACTAAGAACACCGGGGATGGCAAAGCAAGAACTAAGAACACCAGGGATGGCACAGCAAGAACTAAGAACACCTGGGATGGCACAGCAAGAACGAAGAACACCAGGGATGGCACAGCAAAAACTAAGAACACCAGGGATGGCACAGCAAGAACGAAGAACACCAGGGATGGCACAGCAAGAACTAAGAACACCATGGATGACACAGCAAGAACTAAGAACAACGGGGATGGCACAGCAAGAACTAAGAACACCAGGGATGGCACAGCAAGAACTAAGAACACCAGGGATGGCACAGGAAGAACTAAGAACACCAGGGATGGCACAGGAAGAACTAAGAACACCAGGGATGGCACTGTAAGAACTAAGAACACCAGGGATGGCACAGCAAGAACTAAGAACACCTGGGTTGGCACAGCAAAAACTAAGAACACCGGGGATGGCACAGCAAGAACTAAGAACACCGGGGATGGCACAGCAAGAACTTAGAACACCAGGGATGGCACAGCAAGAACTAAGAACACCAGGGATGACACAGCAAGAACTAAGAACACCTGGGTTGGCACAGCAAAAACTAAGAACACCAGGGATGGCACAGCAAGAACTAAGAACACCAGGGATGACACCGCAAGAACTAAGAACACCCGGGATGGCACAGGAAGAACTAAGAACACCAGGGATGGCACAGCAAGAACTAAGAACACCAGGGATGACACAGCAAGAACTAAGAACACCAGGGATGGCACAGGAAGAACTAAGAACACCAGGGATGGCACAGGAAGAACTAAGAACAGCAGGGATGGCACTGCAAGAACTAAGAACACCAGGGATGGCACAGCAAGAACTAAGAACACCTGGGTTGGCACAGCAAAAACTAAGAACATCGGGGATGGCAGAGCAAGAACTAAGAACACCAGGGATGGCACAGCAAGAACTAAGAACACCAGGGATGGCACAGCAAGAACTAAGAACACCAGGCATGACACCGCAAGAACTAAGAACACCTGGGTTGGCACAGCAAAAACTAAGAACACCGGGGATGGCACAGGAAGAACTAAGAACACCGGGGATGGCACAGCAAGAACTAAGAACACCAGGGATGGCACAGCAAGAACTAAGAACACCATGGATGACACAGCAAGAACTAAGAACACCAGGGACGGCACTGCAAGAACTAAGAACACCAGGGATGGCACAGGAAGAACTAAGAACACCGGGGACGGCACAGCAAGAACTAAGAACACCAGGGATGGCACAGCAAGAACTAAGAACACCAGGGATGGCACAGGAAGAACTAAGAACACCAGGGATGGCACAGCAAGAACAAAGAACACCAGGGATGGCACAGCAAGAACTAAGAACACCAGGGATGGCACAGCAAGAACTAAGAACACCTGGGATGGCACAGCAAGAACTAAGAACATCAGGGATGGCACAGCAAGAACTAAGAACACCAGGGATGGCACAGGAAGAACTAAGAACACCAGGGATGGCACAGGAAGAACTAAGAACACCAGGGATGGCACAGCAAGAACTAAGAACACCAGGGATGACACAGCAAGAACTAAGAACACCAGGGATGGCACAGCAAGAACTAAGAACACCAGGGATGGCACAGGAAGAACTAAGAACACCGGGGATGGCACAGCAAGAACTAAGAACACCAGGGATGGCACAGCAAGAACTAAGAACACCAGGGATGGCACAGCAAGAACTAAGAACACCAGGGATGGCACAGCAAGAACTAAGAACACCTGGGTTGGCACAGCAAAAACTAAGAACACCAGGGATGGCACAGCAAGAACTAAGAACACCAGGGATGACACCGCAAGAACTAAGAACACCAGGGATGGCACAGGAAGAACTAAGAACACCAGGGATGGCACAGCAAGAACTAAGAACACCAGGGATGGCACAGGAAGAACTAAGAACACCAGGGATGACACCGCAAGAACTAAGAACACCAGGGATGACACAGCAAGAACTAAGAACACCAGGGATGGCACAGGAAGAACTAAGAACACCAGGGATGGCACAGGAAGAACTAAGAACAGCAGGGATGGCACTGCAAGAACTAAGAACACCAGGGATGGCACAGCAAGAACTAAGAACACCTGGGTTGGCACAGCAAAAACTAAGAACACCGGGGATGGCAGAGCAAGAACTAAGAACACCAGGGATGGCACAGCAAGAACTAAGAACACCAGGGATGGCACAGCAAGAACTAAGAACACCAGGCATGACACCGCAAGAACTAAGAACACCTGGGTTGGCACAGCAAAAACTAAGAACACCGGGGATGGCACAGGAAGAACTAAGAACACCGGGGATGGCACAGCAAGAACTAAGAACACCAGGGATGGCACAGCAAGAACTAAGAACACCATGGATGACACAGCAAGAACTAAGAACACCAGGGACGGCACTGCAAGAACTAAGAACACCAGGGATGGCACAGGAAGAACTAAGAACACCGGGGACGGCACAGCAAGAACTAAGAACACCAGGGATGGCACAGCAAGAACTAAGAACACCAGGGATGGCACAGGAAGAACTAAGAACACCAGGGATGGCACAGCAAGAACAAAGAACACCAGGGATGGCACAGCAAGAACTAAGAACACCGGGGATGGCACCGCAAGAACTAAGAACACCAGGGATGGCACAGCAAGAACTAAGAACACCAGGGATGGCACAGCAAGAACTAAGAACACCGGGGATGGCACAGCAAGAACTAAGAACACCAGGGATGGCACAGCAAGAACTAAGAACACCAGGGATGGCACAGCAAGAACTAAGAACACCAGGGATGGCACAGCAAGAACTAAGAACACCATGGATGATACAGCAAGAACTAAGAACACCAGGGATGGCACAGCAAGAACTAAGAACACCAGGGATGGCACAGGAAGAACTAAGAACATCGGGGATGGCACCGCAAGAACTAAGAAAACCAGGGATGGCACTGCAAGAACTAAGAACACCAGGGACGGCACAGCAAGAACTAAGAACACCAGGGATGGCACAGCAAGAACTAAGAACACCAGGGATGGCACAGGAAGAACTAAGAACACCAGGGATGGCACAGCAAGAACAAAGAACACCAGGGATGGCACAGCAAGAACTAAGAACACCGGGGATGGCACCGCAAGAACTAAGAACACCAGGGATGGCACAGCAAGAACTAAGAACACCAGGGATGGCACAGCAAGAACTAAGAACACCGGGGATGGCACAGCAAGAACTAAGAACACCAGGGATGGCACAGCAAGAACTAAGAACACCAGGGATGGCACAGCAAGAACTAAGAACACCATGGATGATACAGCAAGAACTAAGAACACCAGGGATGGCACAGCAAGAACTAAGAACACCAGGGATGGCACAGCAAGAACTAAGCACACCGGGGATGGCACAGCAAGAACTAAGAACACCGGGGATGGCACAGCAAGAACTAAGAACACAGGGATGGTACAGCAAGAACTAAGAACACCATGGATGACACAGCAAGAACTAAGAACACCGGGGATGGCACGGCAAGAACTAAGAACACCAGGGATGGCACTGCAAGAACTAAGAACACCAGGGATGGCACTGCAAGAACTAAGAACACCAGGGACGGCACAGCAAGAACTAAGAACACCAGGGATGGCACAGCAAGAACTAAGAACACCAGGGATGGCACAGGAAGAACTAAGAACACCAGGGATGGCACAGCAAGAACAAAGAACACCAGGGATGGCACAGCAAGAACTAAGAACACCGGGGATGGCACCGCAAGAACTAAGAACACCAGGGATGGCACAGCAAGAACTAAGAACACCAGGGATGGCACAGCAAGAACTAAGAACACCGGGGATGGCACAGCAAGAACTAAGAACACCAGGGATGGCACAGCAAGAACTAAGAACACCAGGGATGGCACAGCAAGAACTAAGAACACCATGGATGATACAGCAAGAACTAAGAACACCAGGGATGGCACAGCAAGAACTAAGAACACCAGGGATGGCACAGCAAGAACTAAGCACACCGGGGATGGCACAGCAAGAACTAAGAACACCGGGGATGGCACAGCAAGAACTAAGAACACAGGGATGGTACAGCAAGAACTAAGAACACAGGGATGGTACAGCAAGAACTAAGAACACCATGGATGACACAGCAAGAACTAAGAACACCGGGGATGGCACGGCAAGAACTAAGAACACCAGGGATGGCACTGCAAGAACTAAGAACACCAGGGATGGCACTGCAAGAACTAAGAACACCAGGGATGGCACTGCGGGCCCCCCATGATCAGATATTCTTTAGATAGGGGATAAGATGTTTATCGCCGGAGTACCCCTTTAACTCTAATTACTGTAGGAAACATGTGACCAGCCCCTTCCCCCCCACTCACTCAAGCTCAGCCTCACTTCCTACTCCACATCATGTGACCTCCACTCCAGCTCAGCCTCACCGCCTACTCCACATCATGTGACCTCTATTCCGGCTCAGCCTCACCGCCTACTCCACATCATGTGACCTCTACTCCAGCTCAGCCTCACCGCCTACTCCACATCATGTGACCTCTACTCCAGCTCAGCCTCACCAACTACTCCACATCATGTGACCTCCACTACAGCTCAGCCTCACCACCTTCTCCACATCATGTGACCTCTACTCCAGCTCAGCCTCACCGCCTACTCCACATCATGTGTCCTCTACTCCAGCTCAGCCTCACCGCCTACTCCACATCATGTGACCTCTACTCCAGCTCAGCCTCACCGCCTACTCCACATCATGTGACCTCTACTCAAGCTCAGCCTCACCGCCTACTCCACATCATGTGACCTCCACTCCAGCTCAGCCTCACCACCTACTCCACATCATGTGACCTCTACGCCAGCTCAGCCTCACCTCCTACTCCACATCATGTGACCTCCACTCCAGCTCAGCCTCACCGCCTACTCCACATCATGTGACCTCCACTCCAGCTCAGCCTCACCGCCTACTCCACATCATGTGACCTCCACTCCAGCTCAGCCTCACCGCCTACTCCACATCATGTGACCTCCACTCCAGCTCAGCCTCACCGCCTACTCCACATCATGTGACCTCCACTCCAGCTCAGCCTCACCGCCTACTACACATCATGTGACCTCCACTCCAGCTCAGCCTCACCGCCTACTCCACATCATGTGACCTCTACTCCAGCTCAGCCTCACCGCGTCCTCCACATCATGTGACCTCCACTCCAGCTCAGCCTCACCGCCTTCTCCACATCATGTGACCTCCACTCCAGCTCAGCCTCACCGCCTACTCCACATCATGTGACCTCCACTCCAGCTCAGCCTCACCGCCTACTCCACATCATGTGACCTCCACTCCAGCTCAGCCTCACCGCCTACTCCACATCATGTGACCTCCACTCCAGCTCAGCCTCACCGCCTACTCCACATCATGTGACCTCCACTCCAGCTCAGCCTCACCGCCTACTCCACATCATGTGACCTCCACTCCAGCTCAGCCTCACCTCCTACTCCACATTATGTGACCTCCACTCCAGCTCAGCCTCACCGCCTACTCCACATCATGTGACCTCCACTCCAGCTCAGCCTCACCGCCTACTACACATCATGTGACCTCCACTCCAGCTCAGCCTCACCGCCTACTCCACATCATGTGACCTCCACTCCAGCTCAGCCTCACCGCCTACTCCACATCATGTGACCTCTACTCCAGCTCAGCCTCACCGCCTACTCCACATCATGTGACCTCCACTCCAGCTCAGCCTCACTGCCTCCTCCACATCATGTGACCTCTACTCCAGCTCAGCCTCACTGCATCCTCCACATCATGTGACCTCTACTCCAGCTCAGCCTCACCGCCTTCTCCACATCATGTGACCTCTACTCCAGCTCAGCCTCACCGCCTACTCCACATCATGTGACCTCTACTCCAGCTCAGCCTCACCGCGTCCTCCACATCATGTGACCTCCACTCCAGCTCAGCCTCACCGCCTACTCCACATCATGTGACCTCTACTCCACCTCAGCCTCACCGCCTACTCCACATCATGTGACCTCCTCTCCAGCTCAGCCTCACCGCCTACTCCACATCATGTGACCTCTACTCCAGCTCAGCCTCACCGCCTGCTCCACATCATGTGACCTCTACTCCAGCTCAGCCTCACCGCCTACTCCACATCATGTGACCTCCACTCCAGCTCAGCCTCACCGCCTACTCCACATCATGTGACCTCTACTCCAGCTCAGCCTCACCGCCTACTCCACATCATGTGACCTCCACTCCAGCTCAGCCTCACTGCCTCCTCCACATCATGTGACCTCCACTCCAGCTCAGCCTCACTGCATCCTCCACATCATGTGACCTCTACTCCAGCTCAGCCTCACCGCCTACTCCACATCATGTAACCTCTACTCCAGCTCAGCCTCACCGCCTACTCCACATCATGTGACCTCCTCTCCAGCTCAGCCTCACCGCCTACTCCACATCATGTGACCTCCTCTCCAGCTCAGCCTCACCGCCTACTCCACATCATGTGACCTCTACTCCAGCTCAGCCTCACCGCCTTCTCCACATCATGTGACCTCTACTCCAGCTCAGCCTCACCGCCTACTCCACATCATGTGACCTCTACTCCAGCTCAGCCTCACCGCGTCCTCCACATCATGTGACCTCCTCTCCAGCTCAGCCTCACCGCCTACTCCACATCATGTGACCTCTACTCCAGCTCAGCCTCACCGCCTACTCCACATCATGTGACCTCCACTCCAGCTCAGCCTCACCGCCTACTCCACATCATGTGACCTCCACTCCAGCTCAGCCTCACCGCCTACTCCACATCATGTGACCTCCACTCCAGCTCAGCCTCACCGCCTACTCCACATCATGTGACCTCCACTCCAGCTCAGCCTCACCGCCTACTCCACATCATGTGACCTCCACTCCAGCTCAGCCTCACCGCCTACTCCACATCATGTGACCTCCACTCCAGCTCAGCCTCACCGCCTACTCCACATCATGTGACCTCCACTCCAGCTCAGCCTCACCGCCTACTTCACATCATGTGACCTCTACTCCAGCTCAGCCTCACCGCCTACTCCACATCATGTGACCTCCTCTCCAGCTCAGCCTCACCGCCTCCTCCACATCATGTGACCTCTACTCCAGCTCAGCCTCACCTCCTACTCCACATCATGTGACCTCTACTCCAGCTCAGCCTCACCGCCTTCTCCACATCATGTGACCTCTACTCCACCTCAGCCTCACCGCCTACTCCACATCATGTGACCTCTACTCCAGCTCAGCCTCACCGCGTCCTCCACATCATGTGACCTCCACTCCAGCTCAGCCTCACCGCCTTCTCCACATCATGTGACCTCCACTCCAGCTCAGCCTCACCGCCTACTCCACATCATGTGACCTCCACTCCAGCTCAGCCTCACCGCCTACTCCACATCATGTGACCTCCACTCCAGCTCAGCCTCACCGCCTACTCCACATCATGTGACCTCTACTCCAGCTCAGCCTCACCGCCTACTCCACATCATGTGACCTCTACTCCAGCTCAGCCTCACCGCCTTCTCCACATCATGTGACGTCCAAACATCATCACAGGTCCTTTAGCTACTTTGGCCCTAATTTATCTAACCCGGTGGTCTCGAACTGTGGCCCTCCAGATAATGCTGTTGGCTGACCAGGCATGCTAGGAGTTAAAGTTTTGCAACATCTGGAGGCCCCATTGTGAGACCACTGCTCTAAACATCTGAGAGAAACACTGGAGAGACTTCCCCACAGTGACCAATCACAGGTCAGCTTTCACTTTACCACAGATTGTTAGGATATGAAGGCTGAGCTGTGATTGGTCACTGTGGGGACCAGTTTTTCTCTCACACAGTTTGATAAATCTGAGCACAGCTGAGCTCCGCCCACATGTACTGGTCACATGACTGTGACATCATCACAGGTCCTACATCTCTTACATGTAGTGGATACAGTGCAGGTCCTGGTCTGGCACTCATTGCTGTGTGTGGAGATATCTGCTCCTCAGTCACCGCAGTAGAAAGGGGATTACATGAGGAGGAGGTTTGTTACAGTGTGTCACCTCAGTAGTAAGGAGATTACATGAGGAGGAGGTTTGTTACAGTGTGTCACCCCAGTAGTAAGGAGATTACATGAGGAGGAGGATTGTTACAGTGTGTCACCCCAGTAGTAAGGAGATTACATGAGGAGGAGGTTTGTTACAGTGTGTCACCTCAGTAGTAAGGAGATTACATGAGGAGGAGGTTTGTTACAGTGTGTCACCCCAGTAGTAAGGAGATTACATGAGGAGGAGGATTGTTACAGTGTGTCACCCCAGTAGTAAGGAGATTACATGAGGAGGAGGTTTGTTACAGTGTGTCACCTCAGTAGTAAGGAGATTACATGAGGAGGAGGTTTGTTACAGTGTGTCACCTCAGTAGTAAGGAGATTACATGAGGAGGAGGTTTGTTACAGTGTGTCACCCCAGTAGTAAGGAGATTACATGAGGAGGAGGTTTGTTACAGTGTGTCACCCCAGTAGTAAGGAGATTACATGAGGAGGAGATTTGTTACAGTGTGTCACCCTAGTAGTAAGAAGATTACATGAGGAGGAGGTTTGTTACAGTGTGTCACCCCAGTAGTAAGGAGATTACATGAGGAGGAGGTTTGTTACAGTGTGTCACCCCAGTAGTAAGGAGATTACATGAGGAGGAGGTTTTTTACAGTGTGTCACCCCAGTAGTAAGGAGATTACATGAGGAGGAGATTTGTTACAGTGTGTCACCCTAGTAGTAAGAAGATTACATGAGGAGGAGGTTTGTTACAGTGTGTCACCCCAGTAGTAAGGTGATTACATGAGGAGGAGGTTTGTTACAGTGTGTCACCCCAGTAGTAAGGAGATTACATGAGGAGGAGGTTTGTTACAGTGTGTCACCCCAGTAGTAAGGAGATTACATGAGGAGGAGGTTTGTTACAGTGTGTCACCCCAGTAGTAAGGAGATTACATGAGGAGGAGGTTTGTTACAGTGTGTCACCCCAGTAGTAAGGAGATTACATGAGGAGGAGATTTGTTACAGTGTGTCACCCTAGTAGTAAGAAGATTACATGAGGAGGAGGTTTGTTACAGTGTGTCACCCCAGTAGTAAGGAGATTACATGAGGAGGAGGTTTGTTACAGTGTGTCACCCCAGTAGTAAGGAGATTACATGAGGAGGAGGTTTTTTACAGTGTGTCACCCCAGTAGTAAGGAGATTAAATGAGGAGGGGGTTTGTTACATTGTGTCACCCCAGTAGTAAGGAGATAACATGAGGAGGAGGTTTGTTACAGTGTGTCAACCCAGTAGTAAGGAGATTACATGAGGAGGAGGTTTGTTACAGTGTGTCACCCCAGTAGTAAGGAGATTACATGGCGAGGAGGTTTGTTACAGTGTGTCACCCCACTAGTAAGGAGATTACATGAGGAGGAGGTTTGTTACAGTGTGTCACCCCAGTAGTAAGGAGATTACATGAGGAGGAGGATTGTTACAGTGTGTCACCCCAGTAGTAAGGAGATTACATGAGGAGGAGGATTGTAACATTGTGTCACCACAGTAGTAAGGAGATTACATGAGGAGGAGGTTTGTTACAGTGTGTCACCCCAGTAGTAAGGAGATTACATGAGGAGGAGGTTTGTTACAGTGTGTCACCCCAGTAGTAAGGGGATTGCATGAGGAGGAGGTTTGTTACAGTGTGTCACCCCAGTAGTAAGGAGATTGCATGAGGAGAAGGTTTGTTACAGTGTGTCACCCCAGTAGTAAGGAGATTACATGAGGAGGAGGTTTATTACAGTGTGTCACCCCAGTAGCAAGGAGATTACATGAGGAGGAGGTTTGTTACAGTGTGTCACCTCAGTAGTAAGGTGATTACATGAGGAGGAGGATTGTTACAGTGTGTCGCCCCAGTAGTAAGAAGATTACATGAGGAGGAGGTTTGTTACAGTGTGTCACCCCAGTAGTAAGGAGATTACATGAGGAGGAGGTTTGTTACAGTGTGTCACCCCAGTAGTAAGGAGATAACATGAGGAGGAGGTTTGTTACAGTGTGTCACCCCAGTAGTAAGGAGATTACATGAGGAGGGGGTTTGTTACAGTGTGTCACCCCAGTAGTAAGGAGATTACATGAGGAGGAGGTTTGTTACAGTGTGTCACCCCAGTAGTAAGAAGATTACATGAGGAGGAGGTTTGTTACAGTGTGTCACCCCAGTAGTAAGGAGATTACATGAGGAGGAGGTTTGTTACAGTGTGTCACCCCAGTAGTAAGGAGATTACATGAGGAGGAGGTTTGTTACAGTGTGTCACCCCAGTAGTAAGAAGATTACATGAGGAGGAGGTTTGTTGCAGTGTGTCACACCCGTAGTAAGGAGATTACATGAGGACGGGGTTTGTTGCAGTGTGTCACCCCAGTAGTAAGGAGATTACATGAGGAGGAGGTTTGTTGCAGTGTGTCACCTCAGTAGTAAGGAGATTACATGAGGAGGAGGTTTGTTGCAGTGTGTCACCCCAGTAGTAAGGAGATTACATGAGGAGGAGGTTTGTTGCAGTGTGTCACCCCAGTAGTAAAGTTCTAACATAAGGAGGTTCTTGTTACAGTGTGTTACTCACGAATTGGGGACCCCCAGTTCCTTAAATATGTTTCGGTACCCTCCTGGCAAAAGACACAGAAGACAAGTGACCTCAAGGTTAAAGGGGTATCCAGCCCCCAAAAAATAAATAAACAAATCCCCTATTCACCAGATTGAACAGTGTTTCCCAACAAAGGTGCCTCCAGCTGTGGCAAAACTACAACTCCCAGCATGCCCAGAAAGCCAACGGCTGTCCGGGCATGCTGAGAATTGTAGTTTTGACACAGCTGGAGGCACCTTGGTTGAGAATTTTGGGGTCCGAGCGCAGGACTGTCCGTGATTTCCACAATGGTGCTCCATCTCTCCCACCTGCTGCTCTATATATTGTCAGCACTGGTACTCCCTCAGGAGCAGACACTCGGAACAACGCTGCAGTCGGCGACTAGCTGAGCACAGTGTGACGTGTCGAGCACCAAAAGCCGGAAGAAGACCAGGGCATGGATTCCAGCAGCATATGGGGGGGGGGGGGGGGGGGGGGACACGAGATGTGTATAATAGGCCTGACGTGTTTCTGCCACATTATGTGGCGTCCTCAGGGGAGTATACAACTGTCTAACCACATATACGTGCTACAACACATAGGGATCACGAGTAGCCCGAATGAGGGCCAGTGAGTAAATTATGTCCCAACACCACAACCCCTTGGTCCCATTTGTTCCAGGTGTCAAGATGTCAAGTTATAGCTCCTTTCCACAAAAATTGGGTAACAATAACTGGATAGAAGACCAAGGGTATATAAGGAGAACACCTTAAAATACCTTATCATGTCCCCCATTAGTATTATCTGTCCAGGCCCATAGTAGGGGAACAGAAGAAACCCCTTGCTGCGATGCAGGTGGCCCGTATACCTGTATCCCTAGTGGGGATGCGAGACCTGCAGTGGCAGGGAACCGTATCAAACCAGTGCTGCACATCCTAACACGTAGGTCCGTCACCCTCTGCGCCGTCATCCAGTCCTCTCCCTTCCGTGACGTTGAACATTACCTGTATATGACATTTTTTATCCTTCCAGCACTTATCAGCTGCTGTGTGCTCCAGTGGAAGTTGTGTAGTTCTTTCCAGTCTGACCACAGTGCTCTCTGCTGACACCTCTGTCCGTGTCAGGAACTGTCCAGAACAGGAGCAAATCCCCATAGCAAACATATCCTGACAGAGGTGGCAGCAGAGAGCACTGTGGTCAGACTGGAAAGAACTACACAACTTTCCGGTGGAGCATACAGCAGCTGATAAGTACTGGAAGGATTAACATTATTTTATAGCAGTAATTTACAAATCTGTATAACTTTCTGGAGCCAGTTGATTTGAAAACATTTGATTTGCACCAGAGTACCCCTTTAAAGGGGTACTCTGCTGCCCCAGCGTTTGGAACATTTTGTTCCGAACGCTTGGAGCAGGCGGTGGGGGGGTCATAATGTCACTGCCACACCCCTCGTGACATCACATCGCGCCCCCTCAATGCAAGTCTATGGGAGGGGGCGTGGCAGCCGCCACGCCCCCTCCCATAGACTTGCATTGAGGGGGCGTGATGTGACCTCACGATGGGCGTGACAGTGACTTCACGACCCCCACTGCCTGCTCCAAGCTAAAAAAATGTTGGGTGCAGCAAGGAGATCACAGGGGTCCCCAACGGCAGGACCCCCGCAATCAGACATCTTATATATCTAAGATGTCTAGGGACGGAGTACCCCTTTAACACTCGATAATGGGTTTTCCAAACCAGACGTACATCAGAACCTAAGCGGCTTTTTGCATTTTTTTTAAGTACAAATGAAATGAATCAAATTATATATAAAATCCCCTTATACTTCAGGTCAGAGTAACTGGACTATTAGCAATTAATAGAGAGTCACAATAGATGTAGTGCAGCCCCTCATGACATCACGATCTGTCCACTTAATGCAAGTCTATGGCAGGGGGCATGACGACCCTTCCCATACACTTGTATTGACGGGGGCGGGCCATGATGTCACGAGGGTTGAAGCCGTGACGTAACGATGCTCCGGCCCCTGTATTGCCCGTCATTACGTGCAGAGCGATCTTGCTCTGCGCAGTAATGATAGCGGGGTGCTGCAGCGGCGATCCCCGGGGTCCCCAGCAGCGGGACCGCGGCAATCTGACATCTTATCCCCTATCCTTCGGATAGGGGATAAGATGTCTAGGGGCGGAGTACCCCTTTAAACAGGCCCTTACTCAATGTTGCAAAACAATTCTATATCTCCCTTCTTCTGTATCCCTTCAGGCCTGCTGGTGACTCCTCAATGACTTTGATGCCTCTCGGTCCTGTGGCCCTTCACTCACGTGAGTATTCTTACTAATAATATAAAGCATTATAGCATAGGAGGTAAAAAAAAAAAAAAAAAAAAAAGCAATATCCATCCATTAGACTACCATATTTTTTGTTATAGGGTTTATCTAGGATTAAAAAAATCCTGACATATCTGGATACTAAATTTATGGGTCAGACCGTTGATCCAGGGATTTATTCTGATGCCGGGGTGGGGACAATTGGCATCAGCCTCATGCGGTTTTTTACCAAGGATCTGTGCTTGTGTTGGTGGTAAATGGCCATGTCCTGTGTCCCCCATCACACTGCTGGCTTGTTTATGGGAACTGGCTACTTCCTGTTTCTGTGGCCTCCCTCAGACTATAATCCCCAGGATCCTTTGTTTTGAGGTGGAAGATGACTTCCCCCCCCCCCCCCACACACACATCAGTTTCTACCCCCCCCCCCACATGTAGATTGTAAGCTCTTGTGATCAGGACCCTCACTCCTCATAGACTATAAACTCTTGTGATCAGGACCCTCACTCTTCTTATCTGTAATATTGTAATGTCTGATACTTTTCTTTCTTTGTATCCTCAAAATTGTAATGTTGTGTTAGCACTATATGAATATCATTATTATTATTATTTTATTGCATGCACTGTAAGTCCTTCCAGCTAAAGCAGTACATGAAGTCCCAGTCATCTCCTTCATTTTGCTGCAATGCAAATGTGGTTGTTTGCTATTAATTAAAACATTGTTTTCATAGTCAATGGTTGAAGCACATTCGCGCTAGGAAACATTTTATCAGACAGGAAAATCTCATCTTTTTACATTACAGAATGAGAGATTGGGATCATTTTGTGAATCCTATTTTCTAAGAAGGTTTAGATAACTAGTCCCACTGTACTGTATTCAAGCTTAAATGGAAACACAAAAGAAGACTTAACATAGTTACTCACAGATAAGGTAATTGATTTCTACGGGATGCTCACTTTGCATATATTATTGGATTCGAAGAGAATAGGATTTGTGATTCTTCGGTTTTTCTTCATACCATAAGACAATCTGTCTTGTAAAGTGTCTTCTCAGTGATCTGAACCCTAAAATATTGTTTAAAATAAACAATCTTTCTTCTGTTCTTGAAGTAGTCCCAGTTTTCTTCATGATGGCAGAAGCAGAAAGTTTCTGAAGCAGGACCAGAAAAACTTTCCGCTTCTGCTTTGGAAACCCTGTAGCTATTGACAAATGTCAGCAAGGCAATGCTGTGTATATCAGCGTTAGCTTGCTGTATAAGGCTTGGGGAAGATTCCTCGGGACACACATAGTATGCCTGGCTCAGGGAATCTATTATAGTAAGTTGGGGATGCAGAAAGCATTTCTAGCTTACTGTATGAAAGAACCCCGAAAATGGAGTCATTTACTCAAAATATAGCAAGGTATACATTTTTATTAACTCAATATAAAATACAAAAAAAGAGATTTCCACACTTTGTATTAGGATGTGAGCAAGATTATTGGTGGACAGGTGTATAAATACTTTATGCAGTCTGGTGGACACTTACCCCTCGACAAAGGTTGGTCATGAAACACCGCGTTGGGGTGGTGTTGCACTGCTCCCTGGTACCCGCTGCTTGTGATCATATAAGTATGTGGAAGTAGGGAAGGCAATCTCAGCTATTTAGTTAAAGGGGTACTCTGGTACTTAAAAACATATCCTCTATCCACAGGATAGGGGATAAGTGTCTGATCACGGGGGTCCGACCACTGGGACACACCGCAAGCTCCATACCGATGCCCCAATGCACAAAGCAGTGCCCGACCAGTGCATGGGGAGAGCCGTGGCGCCTGGCAGGAGATCATGGGGCGGTCCCAACAGTCGGACCCCCTATGATCAGACACTTGTCCCCTATCCTGTGGATAGGGGGATACATTTTTAAGTACAGGAGCACCCCTTTAAATCATTTTTATTTGTTGAATCACTACCACCATTCCCAAAGCGGTACGTGTACTTATGGTCACCTTGCCCACTTGGCCATATGGAATATTTCTCCATAGTTAATGAAAAACTTATAATAATAATAAGTTGAAATAAGGGAATAGTTTATGAAGAAAGCTTTCCGTTTTCTAATTATTTGCTTTAGCATTTTGCTTTCTACAGAAGGCAGATGGATAATAGAGGATGCAGTTATGTTTTTATCTGATCAAAGCCAAGAGAAAACAATCATTTCCACTATCATCCGTCTGGTCTTTGCTAAAGAACAAGTCTTTGAATCTGTGGAATCATTTAAGACTAGTGCTAAAAAATTTCTATTACAATTAAAATATTGCTTTGAGGCTCACTATACAGAGATAAGTCTCTGATCTATGAATCACATTATTAGTGTGCCATCTATGGGGGGGGGGGGGTAGCTATAAGGGGTTTGGAGGTAGAAGTAACACCTGGACCCTGGTTTCTAAAGCTATAAGACTCCATTTAAAGAGACACCAGTATTATAAATGTGTCATGGTGGATGGGGACCATAATACTGACTTAGAAGTGATGGAATATAAGTTTTTGTCTCCAGCTTAAAGGGTAGCTCCCACCATCATGTTTTTTTTTCTGTCCCTGCCTATTGCCCTTCTATCCCTAACCCCCTCCCTGCCTTTATTTTTATTTTTTTTACTATTTTAAAAATGGCATTTAGTCTGCCTGATAGTGTGCTCACTACCAGGCAGACATCCCCAGCAGGCACCACGTCACTGATGCCTGCTGGGGGGCCAACTTCCGCCCTTAGTTCTCCTAACAGGGTGCCTCCAGCTGTTTCACCACTACAACTCCCAGCATGCCCTGATATCTATTGGCTGTCAGGGCATGCTGGGAGTTGTAGTGGTAAAACAACTGGAGGCACCCTGTATTGGAAGGCAACCTCCGAGGCTCTGTACCGGGCGGACAGCGGCGGGGAGCTGGAGCTGATCCGGAGCCCAGCCATGGAAGGCGGCAGCTACACCGGAGTGGAGCCGGAGGGGCCCCTGTGGTCCCTGGAGCCCCGGACTCCCCTCAGGCGGCTGCTGAAGAAGGACGTGTGGAGCCTCTTCCAGCTTCGCTTCTCCCTGCACCAGGCCCACCCCCCGCCCGGGGCTCTGCTTGCTGCCGCTGCCCAGGACAGGAGCTTCATGGGGGAAGGAGTGAGCCGGGAGCCGATGCGGGAGGGACGGGTGCGGGGGAGCCTCTTCCTGCCGCTCGGTGAGTACCACCCAACCCTCCCTCGTACCTTGCAGCAGGGCCGTCGGCGAGTGCGGGGAGCAGATGCGCAGCCCTGGATGTTCCTGCGCCTGCGCAAAATTTCGACTGATGCCCTGCCGGAATCAGTCGGAATTTTGCAGGGACGTCACTCCGCACTGCATTCGGCCACTAGGAGGGCGACCCCCTAGTGGCCGAATTTCAAATTGCTTTTAAAATGTTTTAAAAGCATTTTTTTTTTTTTATAAAAGTATATTAGAGATATGTTGTAGTACTTAAGTACTACAACATATAAAAAAAAAAAATTTCATGACAGTGCCCATTTAATGGTATCGGCCAGAATTGATAACACTGCACATGTATCTGGTTTATTATATCTGACATTGCATGATCTATTATAGAATTTATTTATACAGATCCCCAACGGACCCCATTTCAGATGTACTTCGGTGGAAAACAATTTTTTATTTCTTTTAAATCAACTGGTGCCAGAAAGTTAAGCGGATTTGTAAATTAGAGCAAAATAGAAAAGTAGTCAGCTCACCCGGCCACCGCACGGCAATATAATCCTCCAAGGATATGAAGAAAGCAGGTAGATGCCAGCGATTAAGAAACTTCACCTTTATTGGAACCACGTAAAATCATCGACATGGAGAGACTTCAATGAGACAAACATTTAAAATTCCAGGAATCAGCGCCAAGCATGACGCGTTTCAGGTCATGTGACCTTTCATCAGATGCATGGTGGGAAGCAGAGGTGGAAACCGCATCAAATCATTACGCAATAGGGAAATCTTTTGGATTTACTCTTTGCGCACATTTCAACCACATGGGTTAAATTTAAAATCGGACGTCATTCTTCATTACTAACTAGTTTTAGGTTGCCATTGATGCTTTATATATATTATTACCTACTGTATTATTATTTATAATTATTAGTGTTTTGACTACCTTTTCCTTTAAATAAACACTTTGTGTCTCCTTACAATATATACAGGTTTCATATATATTGTTTGCACTTATCTTGTAACTATGGTTATAGGTGTTTAATGATTTATAATTTGGTACCTGTTATGTATAGCAGATGGGTGCCTCTATTTTTGGAACGGACAGGATTAATCCCTGGTTCGTAAGATAGAAATTTTACTCACCTGTTCCATTAGGAGGTTGGGATTTATTCCCCCACCCTTCTGCTTCCCACCATGCATCTGATGAAAGGTCACATGACCTGAAACGCGTCATGCTTGGCGCTGATTCCTGAAATTTTAAATGTTTGTCTCATTGAAGTCTCTCCATGTCGATGATTTTACGTGGTTCCAATAAAGGTGAAGTTTCTTAATCGCTGGCATCTACCTGCTTTCTTCATACGGATTTGTAAATTACTTCCATTAAAAACCTTAATCCTTCCAGTACTTATCAGATGCTGTAGAGGAAGTTGTGTAGTTTTTTCCAGTCTGACCACATTGCTCTCTGCTGCTACCTCTGTCCATGTCAGGAACTGTCCGGAGCAGGAGCAAATCCTCATAACAAACCTCTTCTGCTTTGGACTATTCGGGCACATGGACAAAGGTGTCAGCAGAGAGCATTGTGGTCAGACAGAAAAGAACTACACAACTTTCTCTGTAGTATGCAGCAGCTGATAAGTACTGGAAGGATCAAGATTTTAAATACAAGTAATTTACAAATCTTTTTGGCACCTGTTGATTTAAAAAAATGTCATGTCCTGGTCGTGTCAGTTGTGCTCTGACACGTTTTGGGGCCATTCAGCAGGAAAAAAAACTAAACAGCCCAATGGGACAGAGCACGACGGCAAAACTACAACTCCCAGCATGCCTGGATAGCCGTTCGCTATCACACACACTGTCCTAAGTAATAATAAGGGCACGTGGGGAAATATAAAAATCCTAATGCTCACCTAGCCCCAATGTCGTAGGTAGGCTGCAGATCCCGTTCTCCTCCATGTGGTCCTGGTATCTTCTCTGTGCTCCCAACAAGAAGCTGGCTCCAGGACCTTTCCTGCTCAGCCAATCAGTGGCCACAGCGGTGTCATGTGTATGGCCAGTGATTGGTTGGGCAGGAAGGTCCTGTAAGTCCCATTAGACACCAAACTGCATGGAGTAGAACGGGATCTGCGGCAGGCCTACAGGGAGCGGGGCAAGGTAAGCTTCAGATTTTATGTTTCCCCCCGCACCTCGGCACAACATAAATGGGGGAGGTGACATCGGGAGGGGGATGTTACATGGGGGGAGATGTGACAAGGGGGATGTGACATGGGGGGATGGGAAATGGGGGATAGATGTCAAATGGGGGGATAAACTTGAAGTGTGAAATTGAGTGATAGAAACAAAATTGGGGGATTGGACATGAAATTGGGGGACTTGGTTACTATATCGCAGTTGCATATCGAATTCGCAATGTATCATCAATAATCGCAATCGCCCGTTTTCCCCAGATCGTGCAGCCTTACAACACACAGGTTAGACCTCTCTATTCCCAAATCTGCCGACAATCTATCTTCCCTACCGCATGGCTCAGCAGTAATGTAATAGCTATGCAAATAGATATTATGTCCGTATGTTATTGTTCTAATTAGACATCTCAGATGTACATAATCTTCCCTTAATACATTGTTTCTATCATTCCAGCCCCTCGAAGGATTTATATTTCCTATTTATCCTATTGCGAGTTTCTCCACAGAAGTCACTAATTAATTTTTTAAACAAATTAATCAGAGATTATTTAATCGGAGCCCCGCGTCTCCTGAGCATAGCCTCAAATAATTGCTTTCAAATATTTCCGAAAAACACTTTATATTTTCTTTTTTATGTTTTGATTTATTTATTTTTCCAAGGAGTAAAACAAATATTTGCAAAAAAAAAAAAAAAAAAAAGAAAAATGTCCAAAAAAAGAAATAAATTCCATGTTTTGTCTACACAAATGCGTTACGGCTGTAATTTTCACGCATAGACTTGATGGGATTCTTCTACCTGTATAAATAAAAACATCTATTAAAAATCTGCTTGAGGTTATTTGTTCCTCAGCTAAAAACTACTATCTCAGCTTCCACTGTACAATCTGTGTCATTTGGCAGGCGGCAGCTCTAGGGAAATTTCGTTGTACATAATGGATAGGAAGCTGAAGAGTAAAGCTCATTAGCAAGTCATTACCCAGAATCCTCCGTGCAGGTTGAGCACTGCAGGATATGACAGGTGGATGTAGCAGGTTTTGATACCGACAATGTATTCATAATGATTATCAAAGGTGCACTCACACCAAATAGCAGTGAATTACCCCTATTTGTTTTAATAGTTATTTTTTTCTCTGAGTAATTTCGAAGCGGCTCCAGTCAGGCCTTTTTTTTTTCTTCCAGGCTACAATTTTGCACGTAACGCTATTGAACACGTTCAGATTGCAGATGGTAAAGCACTCCAAATATTAGATGGCAAAAGCGAGGAACTGGGATTCATATATACAGAGTAGGGATGTACGATTTTGGGAAAATGTGCAATTGCTATTACAGAGGTAAATATTGCGATTTTGATATAATAACCAAATGGTGAAATCCCCCAATTTTATGTCTATCCCCCATTTCATGTCCATTACCCATTTCATGTCCATTACCCATTTCATGTCCATTACCCATTTAATGTCCATTACCCATTTAATGTCCATTACCCATTTCATGTCCATTACCCATTTCATGTCCATTACCCATTTCATGTCCATCCCCCATTTCATTTCTATCCCCCATTTCATGTCCATCCCCCATTTCATTTCTATCCCCCATTTCATGTCCATTACCCATTTCATGTCCATTACCCATTTCATGTCTATCCCCCATTTCATGTCCATCCCCCATTTCATTTCTATCCCCCATTTCATGTCCATTACCCATTTCATGTCCATTACCCATTTCATGTCTATCCCTCATTTCATGTCCATTACCCATTTCATTTCTATCCCCCATTTCATGTCCATTACCCATTTCATGTCCATTACCCATTTCATGTCTATCCCCCATTTCATGTCCATCCCCCATTTCATTTCTATCCCCCATTTCATGTCCATTACCCATTTCATGTCCATTACCCATTTCATGTCCATTACCCATTTCATGTCCATTACCCATTTCATTTCTATCCCCCATTTCATGTCCATCCCCCATTTCATTTCTATCCCCCATTTCATGTCCATTACCCATTTCATGTCCATTACCCATTTCATGTCTATCCCCCATTTCATGTCCATCCCCCATTTCATGTCCATTACCCATTTCATGTCCATTACCCATTTCATGTCTATCCCCCATTTCATGTCTATCCCCCATTTCATGTCCATTACCCATTTCATGTCTATCCCCCATTTCATGTCCATTGCCCATTTCATGTCTATCCCTCATTTCATGTCCATTACCCATTTCATGTCTATCCCCCATTTCATGTCCATTGCCCATTTCATGTCCATTACCCATTTCATGTCCATTACCCATTTCATGTCTATCCCTCATTTCATGTCCATTGCCCATTTCATGTCCATTGCCCATTTCATGTCCATTACCCATTTCATGTCTATCCCTCATTTCATGTCCATTGCCCATTTCATGTCCATTGCCCATTTCATGTCCATTACCCATTTCATGTCTATCGCTCATTTCATGTCCATTACCCATTTCATGTCCATTGCCCATTTCATGTCTATCCCCCATTTCATGTCCATTGCCCATTTCATGTCTATCCCTCATTTCATGTCCATTACCCATTTCATGTCTATCCCCCATTTCATGTCCATTGCCCATTTCATGTCCATTACCCATTTCATGTCCATTACCCATTTCATGTCTATCCCCCATTTCATGTCCATTACCCATTTCATGTCCATTACCCATTTCATGTCCATTACCCATTTCATGTCTATCCCTCATTTCATGTCCATTGCCCATTTCATGTCCATTGCCCATTTCATGTCCATTACCCATTTCATGTCTATCGCTCATTTCATGTCCATTACCCATTTCATGTCCATTGCCCATTTCATGTCCATTACCCATTTCATGTCTATCCCTCATTTCATGTCCATTACCCATTTCATGTCTATCCCCCATTTCATGTCCATTACCCATTTTATGTCCATTACCCATTATCCCTCATTTCACGTCTATCCCCCATTTCACGTCTATCTCCCCCATTTCATGTCAGTCCCCAATGTCACATCCCCCCATGTCACATCTCCCCATTAACTCATCTCTAGTGTTGCTCGCGAATATTCTCAATTCAAATTTTATTCGCGAATATCGCACTATATATTCGAAATTACAAATATTCACATTTTTTTTCACAGTACACATCACAGTGATCATCCCTCTCTCCTTCCAGCTTGTGTGGTGTAAAGAAGGCTCTAATACTACTGTGTGAGACCGCCAGGCGAATATTCGCATATGCAAATAATCGCGAATATTGATCCCTCCCTTCTGCTGCTTCTATCAAGTTACACTGGTGTACTTGCTATAAAGTTCATAAATTTTCACATATGCAAAAAAAAGGTGAATATTACGAATATGCGAATTTAGCGAATATATGACGAATATGCGTCCATATATTCGCAAAATATTGCGAATTCGAATATGGCCTATGCCGCTCAACACTGCCCATCTCCCCCATTTCATAGATATGAAGAAGAGCTGCATGATTTGGTAAAAATGTGCAATCAAGATTATAGAGGAAAATATTGTGATTTCAGAATAATAAACAATTGGGGAAATCCCCCAATTTCATGCCCAATCTCCTCCATTATATTTCTTTCCTCAATTTTTACATTCCCCCAATGTTACGTCTATTCCCCCATTTCATGTCAATCCCCCCCCATGTCACATCCCCCCCATGTCACATCTCCACCAATACACATCTCCCCTTTTCAAATCCCCCTATGTCACATCCCACTCTCCTCCATGCAATCCGGTGTTTTATGGAGCTTACGGGACCTTCCTGCTCAGCCAATCACTAGCCTGACACATGCAATGAGTTTGTGTGCTCTCCCCATGTTTGCGTGGGTTTCCTCAGGGCACTCTGGTTTCCTCTCACACTCCAAAAACATACTGATGTAAATTTAGATTGTGAGCACCAATGAAGACAGAGCCTATTTGAGTGATGACAAGCTATGCACAATGCTGCATGATATGTATGCACTATATAAATAAAGAATTATTATCATTATTTATTACAGTCTGCCTCAGGTAGACTGTACTAGTAGAGCACCGCTACCACTGTACAATGCTATGTGATTGTATAGCATTGTACAGTGAAAGCAATTAACTGATCACTTATAATAGTCTTTCAGTTACTGGGGTCAGAATAGGAAAATTTTAAGCATATTTTGTTGTTAAAAAAGCTTAAATAATAAAAAAAAAAAAAAGATTTAGAAGTTATAAAATTAAGCGAACCTGTATAAAATATGCTGTATTCTTAAGGGGTTAAAGCAGTAATATGGCTGTAAGCATAAACATGTAATGAGAGTCTTTAAGTTGTTGTTATGGAAGCAGTCGTCACCATTATCACATGTAGCCTAAGACCAGTTTCAATCATCCATAATGTGGACACCTCCAATACCCACACCAGTATCGGACTGAAGTTCCATGGGCCCAAAAGAGGAAATTATTCTGAGGGCCCATCCTTGTTGCTTTAAAGGAATAATCCAGCATAAGGTGACTTTGGTAATCCATACAGTAATGGATATGCTTACCAAGGATCTGTGCTTGTGTTGGTGGTAAATGGCCGTGTCCTGTGTCCCCATCGCGCTGCTGGCTTGTTTTTGGGAACTGGCTACTTCCTGTTTCTGTCGCTTCCCTCAGTCTACATTCTCTAGGATACTTTGTTATAAGGTGGGAGGTGACTTATTTCCCTCCCACACATCGATCACCCCACCCATTGCAGCACAATCACACTCCCTTTGATCACATGACTTGCCCGACATCACCTGACACACAAGCTGTGTATCTGTGTAATGATAAATGCACATGTGCGCCGGTAACGTCATCAGGGGGCTGGCTTCTCACACAACAGACGGCGCAGCAAAGCCTGCTTTCAGCACCTGACTTGTGATGTATTGTCTCAGGCCGCACAGCAAGCTGGGAAAGGTCCGAGACAACACTCATTTTGTAGGCTGTAGAAAATGAACTTCCGGGGAAAAGAAAGACAAAGACATTCTATATCAGTCACCAAAGACAGTATGGTGAAGTATATTAGTAATATACGAAGTTAATAGACTAATTTTGCTGCCTCTGTCTTACATTCAAAAAAATTAAATTGCAGAATATCGCTTAAAGGCAATCATTGCACATGCAAGGTTTAATAGGATTTGTTGTTTTAAAAGGGTACTCCGCTGCTCAGCGTTTGCAAAAAAATGTTCCGAATGCTTAAAACCGGTGCTGGGAGCTCGTGATGTCATAGCCCCTCCCCTCATGATGTCACGCCCCGCCCTCTCAATGCAAGTCTATGGGAGGGGGCGTGACAGCTGTCACGCCCCCTCCCATGGACTTGCATTGAGGGGACGGGGTGTGACATCATGAGGGGTGGGGCTATGACGTCATGAGCTCCCGGCGCCGGCTCTAAGCATTCAGAACATTTTGTTCCAAACGCTGAGCAGCGGAGTACCCCTTTAATGTCCCCACCAAATTTGGTTCAATTGAAATTTGGGAGATGTGAGTCAAGGGTGGATTGGCAACTGAAATTGAAATTTGACTGGCAATTGAAATTTGACGTACAGCTCCCACATTTCAATTGAACCAAATTTGGATCCCAATATAACCCTACAATGATCAAAGCCTGTTCATTAGGTCGGAGGAAGACTGGGATATTGTAATGATAATAAGGCCGCATCAGAGCAGTCGGAAACCGCTAACCAGCTAATTTGTGGAATCTGTATAAGTCTGAGTTATTATTTTGGGCATAAGACAACACCCTAAAAGTGATCTTCCCTTCTTCTCATTTTTGTTGTTTGTTGGCTTTTTGCTGTTTTTCTCGGCGTTGACCTTTCCTGATTAACTTCTAGGCATTAGGGCTGATTACTCCATTCTTCGCAGAGTGATTAAGCCTTTGCCTGAAGACCTGATTACTACAATAGAGGAAACTTAAAGCAGCAGGGGCCCAGTAGGCTTAATCTTCCTTATATTCCTGCAGCTATCGCACAGCTTGTAGGAGCGTGGAAGAGATGAGTGTGGGTTAAATGTATAACACACTGGATGGATGGGAAATGGCTGTAACTCACGGCTGATAAGGGGGCACACTAGGTACCACTGACTGGGAAGGCTATCTGTCAGTGTGGGGGCACTCTAGCTATCGTAGATGGGGTATTCCTGCTCTTTTTGACAGTGGGTGTGACTAGAGAGTTTCAGAATGGTTTCTTATCCTAATAAATGTGTTTCTTTCTCCTTAAGATATCATAAACGATACAAATATACCTCAACCACTTTATCTTTCATCCATTAGTTTTCCATTATATAAACTCATACACATTTCTTCACGCATGATCAGTTCCTTTTCCATGTCCCGAAAGGTGCCACTTTGAGTAAAGTCATTTACCTCACGGAACTGCTTGGGACCCAATCTCTTATTTGTGATGTCAAGCTGTAATGGCAGAAGATACAACCAATGCCCTGGTGGTCATAGACCCTTACTACATATCAAAAACAGTACAGTACAGAGGAAGGGGATAAGTGTCTAATTGCGGTTGGGGGTCTGGCTGCTGATATCCCCCATGATCTCCAAAATGAGGCTTAGGCTCTCCTTTACATGGGGGGTCATAACGGGCTTCATGTATGGGAGCAGTCACGCCCCCTCCCGTAGACTTTCATTGAGAGGGCGGGATATGATGTCATGAAGAGGTGGGGCTATGACATCACTTGCTCCTAGCGCTGGCTCCAGCTTTCGAAACAGTTTGTACCAAATGCTGAGCAGCGGAGTACCCCTTTAAAGGGTAGGCAAAGGAGGCCAGAAATACGTCATTTTATTATTAAGTGGGACCAATGGGAAGAAACGATGGTCATTTTCCTTTGTTCCTCCAATTTGATAATTTTGTCTATATAATCTACACAGCCGATCCGCAGCTGCTTTTTGTTGACTGAAAGCTTCATGCTGACCTGTCAAAAAAAATGTCGACCCTTCGCACACTTCTCACTGTGTAAAAGGGGATGTTCAACAGATGAATGATTGAGCAAAGGGCCCACAGAAAAATCCAGTGATTTCCATTGTCCCCCCCCCCCCCCCCCGTGTAATAAGGTCCTTATATTTTTTGAAATTCATCTCTATTGTTAACTAAAAATGGGGGATGGGGGGGTTCAGGGCAGCATAGTGGCTCAGTGATTAGCTCTGTTGCCTATAAGCGCTGGGTTCCACCAAAGACACCATCTGCAACTAGTTTGTATGTTCTCCCTGTGGGTTTTCTCTAGGTGAATTAAGATAGTGAGCCCCAATTTGAGTGAACAGTGTACAGCGCTACAGAATCTTTGTGTGCTATAAAAATTAAGAATTATTTTGTATTAAAAACATAATCAAAACTGTACTTAGTCAATTTTACCTTGGATTTAAAGGTGAAAATTGTTGTTCTAATTCCCCGTAATCTCCATAGATTCCTTTATTTCTTTCCTTTCCCCTCTTCATCTCTGCCGTGCTTCACTTACTGGTCCTGGGGCCCAATATGGCAGAGTACTGCTCAACCAATCATTGGCCACAGCAGTGTCCCTCCTCTCCCAGTGATTGGCTAAGCAGCTCTCTGTTTTATCAGGCCCCAAGACCAGGTAGTGGAGCACGGCAAAGACTGGGAGCAGTGATAATAGAGGATACGGGGACCAAGTGAAGTAAGTATTTTTTTTTTTTTTTTAAAACCATGTTTTTAGAAAAAAAATTTATCACCAAATATGGTTAAAAATATAAAGAAAATGATTTTTTTAAATGAATAATATCTGTAACGTCTGGCTCTGGCCGAACACAAAGAGTTAAATGACTCTAGTTGGGCTGGAGCTGCTTGGAGCTCACCTGTGTCATCTGGGTGTGGTTGTCAGCTCTGCTACCTATCAGGAAGGTGTATCCCTGATCACCTGCCTATATAAGCTAGGAGCAGTGATCAGGTCATTGTCTGTGATAGTTTATATCTTAGCTGACACCTCCTGCTTACTGGATACCTGCTTGTTTATTGATCTTTGGCTTTTCCCTTGACTCTACTATTGCTCTGCATTCCTGTACTCTGCTATCTCCTGGTGCTGGACTTGGCTAGATTGACATTGATTTGACTGTGTGTGTGTCTTAGTGTATCTCTGTTAGTTTGTGTGCCTCCAGCTGTTCACCGACTCTGTCTGTTTTTGTATTTTATTATTTTGACTACACTGCTCCAGCACTTAGCAGGGAGGGTTTGTCATCGTGGTTGTCGATCCCTCACTTAGGGTGGATAGGCAATAGGTATGGATAGTGGCTGTGGGGGAGTTAGGACTTTACTGTTCCCTACATGACAATCTCATTGCATATATACACCGGAATATCTAGAAAAGTATATACAGCTATGGTGTTTTATGAGGTAACCTGATGACATTAGCCAAAGTGATGTATCTTGTGTTTGTTCCTTCTTAGATTGACTTATTTCCCCTGATTCTTGTTACTCTCGCCTCTGGCTGTCTTTCATTATGCATCTCTTGTTCATTGCAGAATGATTTCCATCTTCAGTTCCAGCTTTTATAACATAGCTTTTGCAAGTGACACATTTATTTTTCCCCCAACATCCGGCCAAATAAAAAACAATTTATCGTGGCTGATGAAATACTTTTGGTTACGCTATGTTTATAACATCCCCTGCCTTCATTTGGATATTGGCAGATCAAGTTCAACTTCTTAAAATTCATGGCCTCAAACAAGGCATCATTTGCAGTACGTGTTGTAAAACTATTGAAATTGATGTTAGAGACTCGCCATCTCTGCATAATGTACATTTTAAGAGTCTCCTTCGATAAAATATGCAAGGAATCTTGCAAAGACCTTCTCCAAACAAGAAGGCAAGTCTGATATAGTAGAGTGTCAAGATTTAAGATTACACCGCCATTAGCCAAGAAAATCGATCCCTTTTCTTGAGCTGTTAGAATAAATTAGTTGTGTTCTTTTCCTGGGTTCCTTATAAAGCTTTTCCAGTCAACTATGCTTTGTGTATTGATCCTTTTATAAACACCTATACACACTGTGAGACAGTGACAAGAATGATGGTTGCGGTCGCTGTTGTTCCCCAAGGTACCTGTCATATGTAGCAACCAGGTTTCAGGAGGCCCAGATATCATCCAGGGAATGCTGAATGGGATATGGAAAACCCAGGAAAGAGTTAAAGGGGTACTCCGCCCCCAGACATCTTATCCCCTATCCAAAGGATATGGGATAAGATGTCTGATCGTGGGAGTCCAGCAGCTGGGACCCCAGCGATCTCTATGCAGTACCCAGTGTTAATTTAGAACACTGGGTGCGGGCGGCAGGGGTCGTGACGTCACGGCCATGCCCCCTCAATTTAAATGGGCATGGTGGCTGGGACTGTGACATCACTACCCCCGCTGTCTGCTCCAAGCGTTCAGATCATAATGTTCCGAACGCTGGGGCAGCGGAGTACCCCTTTAACCGCAAGGTCGGTCCTGGCGGCTAATGAAAGCTGTGAGCTATTAACCCTTTAGATGCAGTTATCAAAGTTGAAATTGCTTTATAAGGAACCCAGGAAAGAACACAACTAATTTATTCTAACAGCTCAAGAAAAGGGATCGATTTGCTTGGCTAATGGCAGTGTAATCTCAAATCTTGACACTCTACTATATCATATGGGCTGATCGGGAACACAGCAGTGAATTTGCGGTATCCCGATCAGCTAGGATGCTGAAGGAAGGTCCCCTACGTGCTTCCTCGGTGTCCAATCGGCGATTGACTTCTCCATGAATGAGATCCAGGCAGGAGAAGTCAAGCCCCGATAACACTGATCATCCGTATGTAGTTCTTTGCCGATGATCAATGCAATGTAATGGAATCAATGTAATGCATGTTATAACCCCTAGAGGGGGCTATAACATAGCAAAAAAAAGTGGGGAAAAACGTTACTAATGATGAATTAACCCCTTCCCTAATAAAAGTAAGAATCACCCCCCTTTTCCCATTTTCAAAAAAACTGTGTAAATAAAAATAAACATATGTGGTATTGGCACGTGCGGAAATGTTCAAACTATAAAAATATAATATTAATTAAACCGCACGGTCAATGGCGTGCACGCAAAAAAATTCCAAAGTCCAAAATAGCGTATTTTTGGTCACCTTTAACAGCACAAAAAATAAATAAATAATAAAAAGCGATCAAAAAGTCAAATCAAAACAAAAAGTTACCGATAAAAACTTCACAACGCAAAAAATGAGCCCTCATACCGCCTCGTACGCGGAAAAATAAAACAGTTATAGGTGTCAGAAAATGACAATTTTAAACTTATTAATTTTCCTGCATGTAGTTATGATTTTTTTCAAGAGGTACGACAAAATCAAACCTATATAAGTAGGGGATCATTTTAACAGTATGGACCTACAGAATAAAGAGAAGGTGTCATTTTTACTGAAAAATGCCCCCAAAAGTTACAAAATTTCATTTTTTTCTTCAATTTTGTCGCACAATTATTTTTTTCCCATTTTGCCATAGTTTTTTTGGTAAAATGACTGATGTCATTGCAAAGTAGAATTGACATCATATGGAATTTTAGGTGCAAAATTGAAAGGGTTATGATTTTTAAAAGTTAAGGAGAAAAAAACTAAAGTGGAAAAATGGAAAAACCCTGCGTCCTTAAGGGGTTAAAGGGGTATTCCGGAATTTTTGGCTCTTTGAAATAAAACGGGCAGCAAAGTTGGTCTAGTTACTAATATACTTCACTTACCTGTGTTTGGTGAAAGTATCTGGAGCCACCGAGCCACAGATGGTGGTTGGGACAATCTCCAATAAAGCGGTATGAGTGATTTTGCTGATAAAATCAGAAGAGCAGCTGGGGCGGTTCTATATTCTGTGGGGGGGGGGGGGGGTGATGATGGTGGAGCCCGTAGATCTTCATCAGTTAGCCTTCTAATGTCTGACCAATAAGGCCCAATTCTCTGCAGTTCCACCAAAGGTGGGAGAGGGAATCCCATCATGTCTCCACATCTCCAACAGTGATCGTTGTTCGAGGGCCCACAATGGAAGCTACGACTACTTGAGAGATTTTAAGCAATTTCATGCACCCATAGAAAATGTTATTCAACTGTAAAGAGCAGAAATAAGTCTTTCCATGAACCTGGTTTAGAAAAGGATTTGCTGTGTCGTTGATTTATGGTTGGAAACGTAGAAAGATTTGTGTTTCTATAGCAATAATTTGGGAATGGATCGGGAAATGAGTAATGAATTGATCTGACTAATGGGCGATTGGTAAGTGACTGACCTGCGTCATTTCTTGTGAATCGGATGGCAGGAGTCACTTATCTCCAGTAGAGTATTGATAAGTGAATTGATCTTTTCAATTGGGCTTTTTAATGACTATTTAATTTTCTTATTCACGATAAACAAATACACATTGTCCACGGATCATTGAGCTAATTCTATTGTAATGGGGGCATATGAAAGAACTCTGAAGACCCTAAACTGGGTGAATCAATGTATCTATGGCCACAGAGCCTGAAGAAGGTGTAGAACAATGGCTGCTCCAAAATAATACATAATAGGGAATGGTCCCAATCACCGGGATGGGACCGTCGCTCTCAGTGAGACTGCATGTACTGCATTCATTTTAATGGGAGCGCCGATGATGCCTGAGAGATGTACTTGGGTCTTTTTGGCGCTTCAGTAAAAATAGGGGATAAGTAAATTTTCACCGGAGATCTCCTTTATGTACCAGGGCACCAGGATATACGATTTTGCCCAATTTTGTCCTTAAAGGGGTACTTTTGCCAGAAGGTTAAACAGATGTGTATTTTACTTCTATAAAAAAAAAAATCTTAATCCTTCTATTACTTATAAGCTTCTGTATGCTCCACAGGAAGTTCTTTTCTTTTTTAATTTCCTTTCTGTTTGACCACAGTGCTCTCTGCTGACACCTCTGTCCATTTTTGGAACTATCCAAATCCCCATACCAAACCTCTCCTTCTCTGGACAGTTCCTGACATGGACAGAGGTGTCAGCAGAGAGCACTGTGGTCAGACAGAAAGAAAAGAACTTCCTGTGGATCATACAGCAACTGATAAGTACTGAAAGAATAACGTTTTTTTTTTAATAGAAGTAATTTACAAATCTGTCATTTCTGTCATTTCTGTCATCAGTTGATTTAAAAAAAAATAATGTTTTCCAATGGAGTACCCCTTTAACCTCTAGAGGACCCATGACATAAATATACAGCATGGTGCCCTAGTACTTGACACACCATGATGTACATTTACGTCATGAACAGGAAGTGATCACAGTCGCTAATGGCAGACATAAGTGATCATGCTGATGCCCACCATTAACCCTTTAGATGCCCTGACTAATGCTGATCATGGCATCTAATGTAGTTGTGGTGCTTGGATACACTCACGATGAGTTAAAATGGCACCCGAAGGTCTCTTTACCTCCTCTGTGCCGTTCTTCCCGGATCCACTTGCATAGTCTGCCATCTGGCAAAGTAGATTGTCAATATTACTGATCAGTGTTACGCCAATGTATAGCACTGAACAGAAGTAGTAAACAGGCAAAATTTGGTCTTGGAGGCACTGCTCAGTGTAGACCGCGGACGAGTCACATGACAACATGTATTATATTGAGTATCAATGAGACAACATGTTTCGGTACTATCTAGTACCTTCTTCAGGTCCACCAGAATTTTTCCAAACAAATACAATATAAACCCCATTCATAGTGTTCCAATAAACTGCCATATATAAAAATAACATATATATAGAGAGAGATGTTTTCTAGTTCCGTTTTGCCTTTCCGCTCCTATTGTAATGGGATTGGGTTTGAGTACTGCAGCCCAGATACTAACCTTATAACAAGTTTTTAATTATATAAATAAACCCCTCCTCCAAAAGGAACTAATTCCCCCCCCCCCCCCTTTTTCCATTTTACAAATAAAAATTAAATAAGTGAACTTATTTGGTATCACCGTCTGTGAAAATGTCTGAACTATTAAAATATAATGTTTAAAGGGGTACTCCACTGCCTAAGCGTATAGTTCCGAAGGCTGGGCGCGGGCTCATGACGTCACAGCCACGCCCCTTCTGTGCAAGTCTATGGGAGGGGGCGTACGCCTCCTCCCATAGACTTGCATTGAGGGAGCGTGACATCACAAGGGGGCGTGGCTGTGATGTCATGACCCCGCAGCCCACACCCAGCTTTTGGAACTACATGTTCTGAACGCTGGGGCAGTGCATTACCCCTTTAATGATCCTGAACGGTGAACGGCGTAAATGTTAAAAAAAAATTGACACAGTCCAAAATTGCAGATTTTTGGGCAAATATCAAAAAAATATGCAAAAAAAATAATAATAATTTATATATATATATATATATATATATATATATATATATACACACACACAAGTACAAAAGAAGTACTTAAAAAAAATTATAAAAACTACAGATCAAGTTGCAAAAAAATATCCCTCATACAGCCCCACATATATATATATATATATATATATATATATATATACATATATATATATATATATATCAGGGGTGTGGAAATTTTATAAAAAACTACTTGTCCACGGGACTAAAATGGAGCAAAATCTACTTGTCCCTCATGACGATCCACTTGTCCGGCCAATTTTCGCTTTTACGCTCTGATTTTTTCCTCCTCGCCCTATAATAGCCATAACTACCTACTATAATGACACCTTTTAATTTTTCAATAACGTATTCTCTGAACCAAAAAATATATATATATATTTAGGGAAGTGAAATTGAAATAGTAAAAGATAATTTTGCAGATTTGGTGGTTTTCTTTTCTGCGCCATTTACCTTGTGGTTGAGGTAACGTGTTAGTTTTATACTTTAGGCGCCTGGTTACAGCAATACCAGATTTGTATCGTTTACGTCATGTTTTACTAATTCTGAACTTTTTCTAATTTTTTTAATTGCCATTTTTTAACCCCTGTAGCTTTATTTTTTTTCCGCATACCAGGCTGTATGAGGGCTCATTTTTTGCGCCATAATCTGTTTTTTGTATCGGTACCATTTTGGCATTGATCTGACTTTTTAATCGCTTTTTAACTTTTTTTTTCTGGGATATTATAGAAATTGCAAATCTGTGGTTTGGTATTTTTTTTTACATTTACCGTACGGGATACATAATGCACAATTACGCACGAAGCGATACCAAATATGTTTATTTTTATTATGTTTACATGTTTTTATATAGGAAAAGGGGGTGATTTGAACTTTTAACATGGAAGGGGTTAATGCAGCGGTCTTCAAACTGTGGCCCTCCAGATGTTGCAAAACTACAACTCCCAGCATGCCCGGACAGCCAACGGCTGTCCTGGCATGCTGGGAATTGTAGTTTTGTAACATCTGGAGGGGCACAGTTTGAAGACCACTGGGTGTCTTTCAAACTTTTATTAAAACTTTTTTTTTTTTCTTTTACACTTTATTACACTTATAGGAGGAATCATTAGATTCCTCAGACAGATGAATAGATTCTATTGAACTCTATTAATCTGTGCACTCTGTGATCCATTGATAGAGTCTGGTCCAGCCAGGATCTATCAATGACAGAGCCGGGACAGGAGGAAGCAGAGGTAAGTTCTCCGGCTACCTCCATAGTGGATCGCCCCCCTGCAATCGCGCTGCGGGGGGGAGGGGTGATCCACCCCCCTAGCCCACCAGGGAGCATTCACATGTCCCTTTAGACCAGTGGTTCTCAACCTTTTCGGTGACCGTACCCCCCAAGGCCTGAAAGTATGTCCACGGGTACCCCCTCACGCGGAACTTGCGAGCGAGGGGTACCCGCAGACAAAAGGCGTGTTCTTACCTTTATACTAATGCATCCCATCTCCATCTTAATCCCCTTGTGCTATTATTCCCCCTCCGTCTTACTCCCCCTGTCCCACAATTCCCACCTCCCTCTGATTCCCTTTTACCATTATTCCCCCTCCATCTTTATCCCCTTGTGCCATTATTATCCAATATGGAACAGGGGGATTAAGATGGAGGAGGGGGAATAATGATACAGGGGGATTAATATGGAGGAGGGGGAATAATGATACAGGGGGATTAATATGGAGGGGGGGGGGTTGATAATTCCCCCCTCCCTCTGATCCCCTTTTGCCATATCGGATAATAATAGCACAAGGGGATTAAGATGGAGGGGGGGGGGGGATAATCAACCCCCCCTCCTCCATATTAATCCCCTTGTGTCATTATTCCCCCCTCCCTCTGATCCCCTTTTGTCATTTTCCCCCCTCCATATTAATCCCCTTGTGCCATTATTATCGCATATGGCAAAAGGGGGATCAAAGGAAGGGGGGAATGGTGCAAGGGGATTAAGATGGAAAGGGAGTAATAAAGCACAAGACATAAAATTTCAATGCCTTGTGCTTTATTCCCCCCCCCCTCCATCTTAATGCCTTGTGCTCCGTCCCATACAGTCCCCCCCCCCCCTCTGTGCCATACAGTTGTTTACCTGGCGTCCTGTGGTCCCATTGCCTGCTGCTTCACGGGATGTTCCACAGGGCCGCACTGACGTGTGACGTCCCCCTGCGCTGTGCGGCAACTCCGCGCAACGTCAGGGGAGGCCACACGTCTCCCTGGCAACCACGCAGCTCACTTACAGTAGCCCCGGCCGCATCTCTGGCCGCATCTCTGGCCGCGCTACTGTACAGTGAGCTGCCGCGGCGATGCGCTGACAAATACTGGCCAATGCATGGCCGGTATTTGTCAGCGTTTTCGCGTACCCCAGGTTGAGAACCCAGGCTTTAGACGCCGCTGTCAGCTTTGACAGCGGCGATCTAAAGGGTTAATAGCCAGCCGCGGCGATCGCCGTATGCTGGCTATTAGCGGCGGCCCCCGGCTACTGAGAACAGCCGAGGGCTGCAGAGTATGGAGCGGGCACGAGTCCGGAGCCCGCTCCATACATACTGCAGAGCGCCGCATACAGTCTCCCCGTGCAGACGCGCCTCCTCCCCTCGGCTCTCCGAAGCTACAGCTGGGGGGAGTGAAGGCAGAGGACGCAGGTCTGCACGGGGAGCAAGAAGCCTCTCCCCCCGCACGTCTGCAGAGCATCTGCAGTCTGCTCTGCTTCGGATCTGCAGTCTGTATGGAGCGGGCTCCCGACTCCTGCCCGCTCCATACAGACTGCAGATCCGCCGCACTTCTCAGGTCCGGCCCTGCTTGCCCGAAGCCGGGCTAAGGGCCGGACAAATTCACCTGCCCGGCGCTTAAAACTGCTAGTCCGGGGCGTCGGGCGATAGAAATTCCACATCCCTGTATATATATATATATATATATATATATATATATATATATACATATATATTTATTTTTTATTTTATTTATTTTTTTGCCAAAAAATCAGCAATTTTGGACTGTGGCATTTTTTTTTTTACATTGACGCCGTTCACTGTTCAGGATCATTAAAGGTGTACTCCATTGCCCAAGCGTTCAGAAGATGTAGTTCTGAAAGCTGGGTGTGGGCTGCGGGGTCGTGACATCACAGCCACGCCTCCCTTGTGATGTCACACCCCCTCAATGCAAGTCTATGGGAGGGGGCGTACGCCATGACGTCATAAGCCCGCACCCAGCTTTCGGAACTGAATGTTATAAGGGTCAGAATAGGATCATTTTCCTCATACTCATTTTCTTACAAAAAGTTAAACTTTTTATTAAAAATAGTAAAATAACGGGTTAAATACATGAAGACTATTTTTCACATCACAGTAAGTTGGTTGGCACTTGACGTGTTAAAATTCAAACACACATAGACAGCGCCCCCTAGAGCGTGACCCTTAGTCACAGATGGAGCATTAGACTTATTTGTTGTTCATCTGTTGGTTTGCCCTGGTTTGTAAACTGAGGCCGTATCCAGCTTCCGGCTCCTGCGGAGCATATTTAGGCGATAAGCGTTTCCATTCATCATATAATCCGCGGAGTGTCGGAGATAGTATAATATAACATCTGCCGAGCCCCAACCTGTATACAATAGGACTCCAGGAGTTAGGAGGGGACGGGTGAATGAGAAGACTTAAAAATCTACATTAAAGTAGGATGCTGCTTCTTTGTTAGCTGTCATTGTTAAAGGGGTACTCCGCCCCTAGACATCTTATCCCCTATCCGCAGCTGGGACCCCTACAATCTCTGTGCAACATCCAGCGTTCGTTTAGAATGCTAGGTGCGGGCGGTTGGGGTCGTGATGTCAGGGCCACGCCCCTCGTGATGTCATGCTTAGCTCAGGGCTGCTTTGGAGTGGGCGTTTTCGATTGGTATACCCCCTCTAGGACACAGGATGTAACTGTATACACTGGCTGCCTGGTACTTGGCACACCATGATGTGCATGTGCACGCTCTGATAGACCCGCCACTAATGGCAGACATAAGCGATCACACTGATGCCCCCATTAAAGGGGTACTCTGGTGGAAAACAAATGTTTTGAAATGAACTGGTGCCATAAAGTTATACAGATTTGTAAAACGTATACAATTTGTAAAACTTATCAGCTGCTGTATGCTCCACAGGAAGTTGTGTAGTTCTTTCCAGTCTGACCACAGTGCTCTCTGCTGACACCTCTGTCCCTGTCAGGAACTGTCCAGAATAGGAGAGATTTTCGATGGTGATTTGATTCTACTCTGGACAGAGGTGTCAGCAGAGAGCACTGTGACTTGAAAGCACTACACAACTTCCTGTGGAGCATACAGCAGCTGATAAGTACTGTAAGGATTAAGATTTTTATATAGAAGTAATTTACAAAACTGTATAACTTTCTGGCATCAGTTGATTTGAAAACATTTGTTTTCCACAGGAGTACCCCTTTAAATGGGTAGTCCTGCGGTGAAAAACGTATCCCCTATCCTAAGGATAGGGGATAAGTTTCAGATCGTGGGGGGTCCGACCGCTGGGGCCCCCCATGATCTCCTGTACAGGGCCCCGACAGCCCGCATGAAGGGGGCGTGTTGAACACCGCAAGAAGCAGCGGCTGACATGCCCCTCCATACAACTCTATGGCAGAGTCGGAGCGTTGCCTTCGGCAATCTCCGGCTCTGCCATAGTGATATATTGAGGGGGCGTGTCAGCCACCGCTTGGCCAGTGAGCCGGGCCCCGTACAGAGAGATCGCGGGGGGGGGGGGGGGGGGGCAGTGGTTGGACCCCCCGCGATCTGAAACTTATCCCCTATCCTTAGGATAGGGTAAAAGTTTTTCACCACTGGACTACCCCTTTACGACTTCAGATGCCATGATCTGAAGTTTAGATAAGGTAATTAGATATATAGATATGAGAAATACGTATGTGTGTGTATATATATATATATAATAATTTAGATAGATAGATATTAAATAGATATGAGATAGATATGAGATAGATAGATATATATTGTTATTTATTAAATTATATATATATATATATATATATATTTTTTTTTTTTTTCTTTTACAAACTTTGTAACCTTTGTAGAATACTGTAGGACGCCATCACTATCTTTCATGATAACAATAATTGGTCCACACTTGAGTTTGACCAATATGTTGTTCCTATGCCGAGGGTAAAGCTTGTGCGGTAATGATTATAAGTGAGACTGACAAGTTGTACGTGAAACTACTCCCCAGTCAGCACCTTGTTGGGCTCCGGAAGAGACAACAATTGATGACCGGTCCCAAGTATACGTTACGAGAGAAAAACAGAACGGCCAGAAAGTCTGACAGATAAACACAAAGATACATGGAACAATTCATAGGACTGTAAAAAGTTCTAATATTAGAACTCACTATAGTACTCTACTCATAGACATCTTATCTCCCATCCAGAGGCAGGACCCCTGCGATCTCCTGCCTCTGGGACTCTCCGCGATCTCCTGCACGGGGTCCCAACACGCCCCCTCCCATAGACATGAATGGAGGGGGGTGTGCATGATGTCAAAAGGGTGCAGGGGTGTGAGGTCACATCTCCAGTCCGGGAAACCAGCATTTCTGAGACTGGAGCAGCACCCGACACAAAATGCCGGGTGCTGCACAGTGGCGCGGGGGCTCCCAGCGGCGAGACCCCCTCGATTAGACATCTTATCCCCTATTCTTTGTATAAAGAGTACCCCTTAATGTTGTTGTTGCCTAACTGTTCAATTATATAGGGGTCTGTGCTACTTTGAAATTATCAAATGGACTGAGCCCTCCTCACTACCTTATGGGAGGGTAAAATAAAGAATAAAAATAATAATAAAGCATCTAAAAATAAAGTATAAATAGAATTTAAAAAGTCTTTGTTCAGAGTGAAGTTCTGCAGCATTATTATTGAAGGTATAATTTAAAGGCAGCCCCCACTCTTTTGTATATGACTATGTGTGTGCAAAATGTCATGCAGATTTCTATTTTCAGCCTACCATATGGCAGCTCTTCATGCTAACAAGTAGAGATGAGCAAATTTTTTTAAAAATTCAATTCGGTCGATTTGCTGAATTTTCCCCAAAAATTTGCTTTGGTCCGAATATATTTGTGGTCCAACATATGGAGGGTGGAATTTCTCCCAGGCCGCTTTATGCTGACGGTGCATATGTTGACGTTGCATATGTTGACGCAGGACCGTGGTGCCAACATTGGGACTCTGGCCACGCTTCACCTTGTGCCGACACATCTTGCATGTGGCCAGGTTAACATCCTCCGGATGCTTGGTGAAAAACTGCCACACTGCTGAGTAACTGACTTTCCACTTCTGCCATCATGCTGACTGCCAACCATGCTACCACCTTGCTGGCTCAGCTGCTGCCTCACGGGCAACCTGCAACCCTCTTCTCCTGATGATGATGAAGCCCCTTCTGCACCCAGCTCTCAAGTGCAATTGGCTTCATCAGCATCGAGTTGTGTTTGCATGTCACTGATGTCCTCCTCAGGTTCCTCAACAGTGTCTGCTTCAGGAGCCTGAACGCTCGCAACACCACCTCCCACGTCACTCTCCTCATCACTACTTGCCCGACTAGCGGAGGAAGCATCGGATGTCTCCTCCACTTCTTGGATGGGCAGTAGCTGCTGACTGTCCTCTAGTAGATCGTCCTCACTAAAGAGTGGAGCTGGACCCACAGCATAAGATACTTCTGTGGGGGGACAGCATAGGACAGAGGCAACAGGAGGACAGGGACTGCTTGGGGCCATGCCAACTGAGGGTTGTGTTTGAGGAACCCACCGACTGTTGACTGGGGGTGTCAGATGTCACTTGTAATGAAAGGGATGACCGTGTTAACCAATCGATGACGGCAGATGGGTTGCTGGTCGAGACACGACCGCTAGCTGATGCCAGGAGCTCAGGCATCTCGCTGCGACTCCTGCTGCCATTCACCCCTAGTCTGCTGCCACCTCTTCCTGATGAATTGAGGCCCCTGCAACTCCTCTGTGCATGTCCTGGCACTTCTCTGCCTGACATACTTGGTGCATATATGAGGGGAGTACAATATGCTCCACTACGCTTAAAACAGTATTTGTCTACAACACCAGCAGGTGTGTACTTTTGCCTGGCCTTTCACGGTAACTAGGCCCTTAGGACTTTAACAGGAACAAAATGGTACACGACCTATGTACGCACAGGTTACACTTAATAGAGGACAATACGCTTTTAGTGCTCTGCTCACCCTAACTGGCTGGCTACTATTAGCTTTTCAGTTGTTGTTCACACCAGTGCTGCAGCACACAGTTACTGTGTCCTACACCTAAAATTGCACTTTCTCTCTCAATCTCCCTCCCTTCCCTATCACTGCTTCTAGGCTGATTTGGGCTTGAGGTGAATCGCTGCTGTAAAAAAGCTTTTTTATGCAACACACTGCTCTCTGTCCCTCTCTCTCTCTAATAGAACACTGATGTGAGTTGCCGCAAGATGGCTGCCGATTGTATAGGGCTGTTACATCACAGGGTGGCTGGCTGCTGTTAGGCTGAACCATGTCCTTACATGTGGATCCGCCATTTTAGATGCCCGGCCCCTGGAGCCTGGACCCCACTAAATGGAGTTTAATGAAGAATCGAATCATGGCGATATTCCCATTCGTTACAAATCAAACCAAACGCACGACCATCTCTAGGGTTTACAGAAAATTGTGCGAAAAAGAGAAAATATCCAGTGAGCGGCCGGTGTGTGGGGGAAATGCCTTGTTGATGTCAGAGGGGAATGGGCAGACTGGCTTGAGGTGATAGAAAGGCAACAGTTACTCAAATAACCACTATTTACAACCAAGGTCTGCAGAATACAATCTCTGGATGCACAGCATGTTCAACCTTGAAGCAGATGGGCTACAGCAGCAAGGGATTTAGGGGTGATTATTTCAGAAGACTTAAAGGCAGGGAATGCTAAGGTGTGTATGATGAGGTAGTTACAGTAAGCTGAGGGAACTGCTCATGGATGCATAGGGAGAGGTATTAGCAATAGAGGGAAATGCTCATGAATGCACAGGGGGAGGTATTAGCAGTAGAGACAGAAGTGCTTATGTGTGTATAGGGAGAGGTATTAGCAGTAGAGAGGGAAGTGCTCATGGTTGTATAGGGAGAGGTATCAGCAGTAGAGAAAGGTGCTCATACTGCTGTACAGAGCACTGGTGAGACCTCACTTAGAGCATTGTGCGCAGTACTGGAGACTGGATCTCCAGATGGACGAGACAGAGAGAAATGATAGAAGCTTGTATATACATAAAGGAAATCAACACAGTAAGGATGCGTTCTCACAGGGCGTATACGCCGCGTGTCACAGTCACGCCGGCACATGGCCCCGCCTCCAAAACTCACTACACACATAGGGCTGCCGCCGGAAAGCCCTGTGTGTATAGTGAGCAAGGGATACACAGTGTATTTCCCGCTGCTGCCGTAAAATTTGCGCAGCGTCAAATACGCTGCGTATACGCCCTGTGGGAACGCACCCTAAAGGAGTAGAGGAGATTTATATAGGAGAAAAACTACCACAAGAGGACATAGTGTTATATGAGGGAAGCAAAGGGCATGCCAGTCTGAGAAAAGGGGGAGATTTCCCCTGAAACGTGTCATTGTTTATTGTGCATATCTTTTATGTCCTTTTCTTCACAGCAAGGAACTGGAGTTTGGGCTTGATATGTGGACATGGATAATGGGCCAAGGAGCCAGGCGTATGCATATTTTAAAAAACAAAAACTTAATTAAACAAAAATTTAAAGCAATAGATTAAACTTTTACAATGCAAAAATGTGCTTGCTAAATAAGGGGAAAAAAACGGTTGTAAAATAACATGTTGGCCGTAATTTTACATCAGAATTATTTTATGGCGCAAAAATATTGCAAGTAAAATGATGTGTTTACATACCCCTAATAATCACTTAGTTACCACCTACCGTCCTCTAAAGCTTTTCCATCGCCCACCAAGAATGTCCTCTTCTGACTCTCACAGCACTGTGATGACTTTAAAAGAGTACTCTACCCATGCAGGGAAGGGAGTTCACACCCCCTTCATTCATGTCTATCTATGGTACGGGTCGTGATGGCTGTGTACTAGGGTTCCCAGCGGCTGGACCTCAGACATCTATCCTTTGGATAGGGGATAAGATGTTTAGGTGCAGCAGACCTCTTTAATAACCCAGTAATAATACATGCTTTACAAATAAATACACAATGTCTAGTACAGTCCTATGTACTTACCTCCCGTGCTGCTTATAGGCACACAATATTAGCTGTGTCTAACTTTTTAGTATTTAAATTTAATATTAGCAAAAAAGAAATCTAGCAAATAAAGTTAGAAAACCCAGTTGTGTTTGTCATAAAATCCATACCATGACATACATAGATTTGTTCGGGGCCATTATCGCTTGGTAAACTGGATAAGTTGCATTCAGCCACCGTCGCAATAATTTAAAAACTAATTTCACACATCAGATGTTAATGGTTTTGCGAGACGCCTCGGTAAAATTTGTTGTTCTCAGTCAATTTGCGTAAATTCCAAATGCTTTAAACACTTGTGATATTTTCACAGTGTGCCGTGGCACAATGAACAGTGCCTGACTTGGATACTGTGTTCAATGAAGCTGCGGGAACGAGATAATCGATATTGTACGTTGCGAGGAGAAGTCTGAATGTGACTTTATTAGAGCCACGAGTGACTGCTGACTAATACCTTTCATAATCTCGGCTCTGACGCGTGCGTTATGCATCGCACAAGTATTGGATTGGCGTCCGCGGTAACTGGATAAATGTCTGTTCTTGAATAGAAATGACAAGGTAATCAAATTACAAATTGATGCTAATAATGGGAATTGTATCCTAAGCACAACAATGTGGCAGTAGGTAGATGATATGGAGAGGCATGGAGTGAATGATCTACTGTATGAAAGTCATTTTACCTACTAGATGTACGAGACGTACTGGTCTCGGCAGTGACGGTCCACTTAGCCAATCACCGGCTGAGGCGGGACACCACTGCGGCCGGTGATTGGCTGAGTCATCCGTCACTGCCGAGACCAGTACGTCTCGGAAGGTGGAGACTGGAGCACTAAGCAGTAAGAGATGTGCTCGTTCTGGAGATTGTGGGGGTCCCCACCGGTTGGACCCTCCTAATCAGAAACATATCCCCTATCTATAATTTAAAATAAATATAAATCCAAAAGAGAGCTTTAGAAAGACATGACACTCAACACACTGTCGTCTTGAACAAGATGTTTATTATCTCGATGAGGAGGAATAGAAGATGGCACTCACGTTTAGCGGGAAAAAAACTTGGTATTCTTTATTGATGGGGTAACAAAGCCAGAAAAACAGGAGCCGTTCTTGAGACCACGACCGTTTCACAGGTGCTACCTGCTTCAACTGGCCCCTAGGAGCCAGTTGAAGCAGGTAGTACCTGCGAAACGGTCGTCATCCCAAAGTGGGGGCCAGTTGAAGCAGGTAGCACTTGTGAAACGGTCGTGGTCTCAAGAACGGCTCCTGTTTTTATGGCTTTGTTACCCCATCAATAAAGAATACCAAGTTTTCACCGTTGAATGTGAGTGCCATCTTCTATTCCTCCTCACCGAGATTGCTTCTGACACTGGGACTGTATCTTTTAGGACTGAGCACCACTGCACGCTGCGGTCAGAGGCATGGTGGATTCTGCGGGTGTACGCACCAGTGAAGGGCTACTACGAGGAGTCTGTATGGTGCCGACTGTCCTTTCTTGCTCATAAGATGTTTATTATAGTGTTTGGCTGAAACAAACATCAAATCAGCTTAGCTGACACGCTGCGGGAGGGAGGGGTGGGCGCGGGGGCATGCCCTCAAATTTCTACATCAACAGAAATATATTCAAGGTATAAAACAAGCAGACACACAACGCCCCGAATAAATGCAACTTTAAGGATATAAAATAAACATAATTTAGAATTAAAATCAACCATGTAACCTCATCAGAGTAAAGAACTGCCTAGGAATACAGGTAGACGTAATTATCATATAATTAAAGCAGAACATGGCTGGAAAGTTCAATCACGGCTTACCGTAAATCCTCGCAATAAAATGCTGTCTAGAATAAACTCAAAACATTTCTGAAAAACTTTTGTAATTTAAAAAATTTAAAAAAAATATTCTAATTAGAGGAGAATTATCATCCTTAAAGGGTTTATCCAGGAAAATACTTTTATATATATATACTGGCTCAAGAAAGTTAAACAGATTTGTAAATTACTTCTATAAAAAAAAATCTTAATCCGTTCAGTACTTATGAGCTACTGAATTTGAGTTGTTCTTTTCTGTCTAAGTGCTCTCTGATGACACCTGTCTCGGGAACTATCCACAGTCGAAGCAAAATTCCCATAGCAAACCTCTTCTACTCTGTGCAGTTCCCGAGACAAGCAGAGATGTCAGCAGAGAGCACTGTTGCCAGACAGAAAAGAACAACTCAACTTCAGCAGCTGATAATTATTGGAAGTAATTAAAAATAATTAATAGAATTAATTTACGAATCTGTTTATTTTTCTGGATCCAGTTAATATAAAAAAAAAAGTTTTTTCCTGGAATACCCCTTTAACTTTACTGAAAAACATTTCTCCCGTCAGCAGGAGATCTTATGTAGATTGTTTTAAATGTATTTTACACAAGTCCTGATGTAGTCACTATGTACTGTACCTGATCTGTTATCTTGTGTTCCATATTACATTTCAAGTGTTTTGTAAATTATTTTACAGGAAATGCGTTGTACTGTGTAATAAACTAGTCTATGTTCATATGTTTTATGGTACTAGATTTGCTTTTTGGGGAGATGGCTGGTCTTGGAATTCATTTGTGATTTTTGCCCCGGGTGTTCTTTTTTTTAGCAGCATACAAAATTATTTTTAGCAGCATACAACAACCAGTACTGTCTCTGGCCTTTCCCAGGTTACTATTCAGGTGTTGAAAGGGAGCATGTCAGTGCTTCAATGGGTGGAGCGACCTCAGGGTTGGAGGGACATCATTCTACACAGGGCTGCAGGGCATTACAGTTTCAAGCACAGTACGCATGGAAGGGAGCTCAGCTGTGCTGCAATAGGTGGGGTTGTTCATTTGTAGGAGGGAGATAAGTTACCCTCCACCTAGAAACAAGAGATCCTGGGGATTGTAGTCTGAGGGAGGCCACAAAACATGAAAAAGCCAGTTCACACAAACAAGCCAGCAGCATGATGGGGGACACAGAACATGGCCATTTACCACCAACACAAGCACAGGTCCTAGGTAAGCATGCCCATTAGCACCCAGTTCGGGCAGGAAACGTGCTGCACTGTTAAATAAACTAGTCTCTGTTGATATGTTGTATGGTACTAGATTGCTTTATTGGGAGAAGTGTCCACTTAAGGTTCATTTTCTATGTTGTGATCTTCACACATCCTCTTGCATTCAATGCCCGGACCGACACCAGCCGGATCTGGTAAACAATGAGGCTGCTGACCCTACATCTTACTACATGTCCAGAGAGGTGTTGTGCTTTGAGTGGCCATTTTTCCGCTAGTTTGCGAGCATGCTCAAAACTCTAGCTGGCTTTACTAGATGTTCACCTGTTTTTTCTTCTTTTCTATCATATAGACTTCTATATAAAAACTGTTATTTTTTACATGAACAACATTCAAAATACAGGGTGGGCCATTTATATGGATACACCTTAATAAAATGGGAATGGTTGGTGATATTAACTTCCTGTTTGTGGCACATTAGTATATGTGAGGGGGGAAACTTTTCAAGATGGGTGGTGACCATGGTGGCCATTTTAAAGTCGGACATTTTCAATCCAACTTTTGTTTTTTCAATAGGAAGAGAGTCATGTGACACATCACAGTTATTGGGAATTCCACAAGAAAAACAATGATGTGCTTGGTTTTAACGTAACTTTATTCTTTCATGAGTTATTTACAAGTTTCTGACCACTTATAAAATGTGTTCAATGTGCTGCCCATTGTGTTGGATTGTCAATGCAACCCTCTTCTCTATATACTGCTATATACTACTATATACACCGCAGGAGAAATGCTAGCACAGGCTTCCAGTATCCGTATACACTGCTATCTACTACTATATACACCACAGGAGAAATGCTAGCACAGGCTTCCAGTATCCGTATACACTGCTATATACTACTATATACACCGCAGGAGAAATGCTAGCACGGGCTTCCAGTATCCGTATACACTGCTATCTACTACTATATACACCGCAGGAGAAATGCTAGCACAGGCTTCCAGTATCCGTAGTTTCAGGTGCTGCACATCTCGTGGTATATGGGGTACAAAGATAGTGGGGCCATTCTTCATCAATGGAAACGTCAAGGCCACTGGATATGTGAAATTGCTACATGATGATGCGTTTCCCTCTTTATGCACTGAAGATGGCACGTTCCCTGAGTTTTTCCAGCAAGATGGTGACCACCACATTATGGGTGTCAGGTCCGAGCATTCCTAGATGAACAATTTCCTGGAAAGTGGATTGGTCGTCGTGGGCCAGTTGAATGGCCCCCAAGGTCTCCCGATCTGACCCCCTTAGACTTTTATCTTTGGGGTCATCTGAAGGCAATTGTCTATGCTGTGAAGATACGAGATGTGCAGCACCTGAAGCTACGGATACTGGAAGCCTGTGCTAGCATTTCTCCTGCGGTGTATATAGTAGTATATAGCAGTGTATACGGATACTGGAAGCCTGTGCTAGCATTTCTCCTGCAGGGTGTATATAGTAGTATATAGCAGTGTATACGGATACTGGAAGCCTGTGCTAGCATTTCTCCTGCTGTGTATATAGTAGTATATAGCAGTGTATACGGATACTGGAAGCCTGTGCTAGCATTTCTCCTGCCGTGTATATAGTAGTAGATAGCAGTGTATATGCGGATACTGGAAGCCTGTGCTGGCATTTCTCCTGCCGTGTATATAGTAGTATATAGCAGTGTATACGGATACTGGAAGCCTGTGCTAGCATTTCTCCTGCGGTGTATATAGTAGTATATAGCAGTGTATACGGATACTGGAAGCCTGTGCTGGCATTTCTCCTGCGGTGTATATAGTAGTATATAGCAGTGTATACGGATACTGGAAGCCTGTGCTAGCATTTCTCCTGCGGTGTATATAGTAGTATATAGCAGTGTATACGGATACTGGAAGCCTGTGCTAGCATTTCTCCTGCGGTGTATATAGTAGTATATAGCAGTGTATACGGATACTGGAAGCCTGTGCTAGCATTTCTTCTGCGGTGTATATAGTAGCATATAGCAGTGTATACGGATACTGGAAGCCTGTGCTAGCATTTCTCCTGCGGTGTATATAGTAGTATATAGCAGTATATAGAGAAGAGGGTTGCATTGACAATCCAACACATTGGGCAGCACATTGAACACATTTTATAAGTGGTCAGAAACTTGTAAATAACTCATGAAAGAATAAAGTTATGTTAAAACCAAACACATAATTGTTTATCTTGTGAAATTCCCAATAAGATTGATGTGTCACATGACCCTCTTCCTATTGAAAAAACAAAGGTTGGATTCAAAATGGCCAACTTCAAAATGGCCACCATGGTCACCACCCATCTTGAAAAGTTTCCCCCCTCACATATACTAATGCGCCACAAACAGGAAGTTAATATCACCAACCATTCCCATTTTATTAAGGCGTATCCATATAAATGGCCCACCCTGTACAATTCTTCAGTAACCGATCGCCCCAATCAGCACAACTTAGCGCATAACTTTTCGTTTCCTCCATTGTACGTGTTCCACAAAACACCATCAGATCTTTGGCATCTCACGAGGAGAGTAAAAATAGCCCAAGGATCAACAAGCCTATTTGTTATTCCTGAAACTTATGGAAAAAAAACATTGTATAATGATCAAACGCAAACCCAGAGCGCCGTTGTGACAGATGTTACTCGTCTCAGTAGATTTACTAAAAAAAAAAAAAAATTTTTTAAATAGTAGCACAATGCAGTGATGTGTAAAACAGAGCGGGGAGTGTAGTGTGACAGATGTGATGTGCTTGTGACCAAATGATGTAACAGACCACAGCAGTTTACACAAAGGTAGTATAAAGTCTAAATTGTGGATTAACAGATCAAACACATCCGAGTTTATTTTAGTAGATTTTAGAATTTAACTAAATAGATAACAACTGGCATTGAGCCGTTTTCCTCTACTTCTAGCTTTAAAGGGGTATTCCGGCCCTAGACATCTTATCGCCTATCCAAAGGATAGGGGATAAGATGTCTGATCGCAGGGGGTTCTGCCGCTGGCGACCCCCACGATCTCGGCTGCTTGAGAAGAAGCCGAGAAGAAGCGCGTCTTAGCGCGAAACAATTGTCGTTTTCACGCACTTGTTTGTGTACCTGCTTTGTACCATGGAATAAAGCGTCATATTAAGCATATGGTGAGTGCCGTCTGCTCATTCTACGTACTTGTGAACTTGTACTTGTCCTAAAGATTGAGCACCACCACAGATACGCATTCCCGGACAAGCAGTCCTAGTTGCTAACTTTTTGAAAGCACTGTGATATTCTGTACAATACACAGCTACTGATTCCCTTACAACTGTCTTCTTGACTTACAAGCCTCTGTGGTTCTCTTATAATCTCCAAGTGACACCCTCTGAGGGTCTTCAGAAGCCCTCTCACACATCATTGTTGTCCGTTTACACATGGTAGCGTCATACGCTCTACACCTCCTCAGACACCTGGTCTCTCCTTTGGCCTTTTCTCTCTCTCTTACAGCCCACCATATAGCACCTCCCAGGTCTTATTATCACTCATGCCCTTGCTGCACACACACACTGAGTGTGTGAAGTACAATGTACAATTCAGGATAGGGAATAGTGCAGTTTGGATCTCGCTCCAAATACTGTCCCTACCTACTTGAACAATCTGCCTGAAATGACGGCCCCCGAACTGGGCGACGTTACCTACACAAAACTGGACACAGGGGCATCCGAGTAGTCATATAAACCAGGTCAACAATACACGTGCAAAAATAGTACAAAATCAACATACAAAGACAACAGAAAAATAAAGGCACTACTGGAGCTCAGTAAGGTACATATGTAACAATGATCCTTCCAGACTAACTACCTCATGCTTCTGCAGGCAGCTGCAGTCCTACAATACCATTCGTATAGGGGTACTCGGCCTCTAGAAATCTTATCCCCTATCCAAAGCATAGGGGATAAGATGTCTGATCACGGGGGATCCCCAGCTGTCCCTGCTGCACCCGACATTCGTTTAGAGCGTCGGGTGCAGTGCCAGAGGCTCGTGATGTCACGGCCACGCCCCCTCAATACAAGTCAATGGGAGGGGGCGTGATGCCCCCTCCCATAGACTTGCATTGAGGGAAGCATGGCCGTGATGTCACGAGCCTTCGCCCAGCATCGCCAGTCATCTGGCACGGAGTGAAGTTCACTCCATGCACCGGATGTCTGGGGTGCTGCAGTCGAGATCATGGGACCCCTATGATCAGACATCTTATACCCTATCCTTTGAATAGGGGATAAGATGTCTAGGGGCGGAGTACCCCTTTAATGTCATCAACTTACACAGGGGTAGAAACACCAATGAAACAATGGTTTAACAAAAAAAGAAAACATTGGCACTGCAAAAACCACAGATGACAAAGCAGCAGCTAATGGGAATTTAAGCCAAGATGTCATCTGCAGGTGATACTGTTTAGTTAAAAGGTGCTCACGTATTAGAAAAACAGTCCATAAGAAGCATACAACATCAAAGGGTATAGACGGAGCACTCACCTCTTCAGCGCTGCAGCCAGGTGAGTAGAATCACAATCCCATTGGCATAGGTGGCTTCAGGGTGACATCGACAGGTGGCAGATGGTATCGGGGAGGGGAGGCAGAAGGACGCCGGGCGACAGTGTTTTGCGCAGAGCTGGCGCTTTCTCAAGCCACCTGTTGATGTCACCCTAAAGCCACCTATGCCAATGGGATCGTGAAGAGGTGGGTGCTCCATCTATACCCTTTGATGTTGTATGAAACAATGGTTTTGTTAACCAACACAAGAATGGCAACGCCAGTAAAGCAATAATTCACCACCTCCTACGCTATACAGTGTGGTGACAATGACATAAATGGTACAATACAGTCTCAGACATTCAGCATTATATGCGCATTACAATATGTCAGAGTGGAGGTGAATACTCTGTGTGAGCTCGTAGATCATCATCCTATGGCTCTAAGTAGTCTGGATTTCCTTAGGTTGTACAGGTCAGAAGAAGAGTGCGTCTTACACTATAGAAGAGCTATAAATGACTATAAGAGTCGTGTTATACATAGTGTAGTTCAGCTAGGAGCTAAGTGGCATGACTTTTACATTTCTACTAGTAATTGTCTCCATTTAGCTCTAGTAGGATATGTTTTGCAGGATATCATTGCCCGTTTTCCAAGGATACATCATAAATTGAGGAATCTAACTTTAAAGTCATGTTTCTGATCAGTCTAAGTTCATTCCTTCTCCCTCTTCTCAGAGGGTTATAGGATGCTGAGCAATAATGGCACGCTGAGCAAAGATCTCAATCTATTGCAAAGTTTTAAACCCCTTAATGACCCCTTAAATTCCAAATACAAACCTCTGGACAGTTTCTGACACGAACAGAGGTGGCAGCAGAGAGCACACTGTTCAGACTGGAAAGATTTACACAACTTCCTCTGGAGCAGACAGCAGCTGATAAGTACTGGAAGGGATAAAGGGGTACTCCTCCCTTAGACATCTTATCCTCTATCCAAAGGATAGGGGATAAGATGTCTGATCGCTAGGGTCCAGTGAGGGTCCGGGTCCACCACGCCCCCTCAATGTAACATTCTGGAGCCTGCGGGTGCCGCTAGGACCGCACAGGAAGGCATCGTCTCATAGACGGCTATGCATTGCGTGCGGAGTCCACAGAAAGAATGAACAGGTTTCTGTGGATGGCAGAAACATCTGGGGCAGAAATTCCGCTGTGTGCAAAGCACAGCAGAACCCCATTGAATTCAACAGGACTTAGCTTCTCCGGAATCTTCCAATTCGGAATTCCGCACGGAAATTCTGGACATGTGAACAAGAGTATTTACAGTAAGGCTACATTCAAATTTTTTTTGCCCTACATTGATTTTTTATTACATAGATTTCAAAATTATTTACAAGTCAAAATATGAAAAATGTTGAGTGCATATGTATTCACCCCCTTTACTGTGAAACCCCTGAGAATCAATGGAAAGACTTGAAAATGGCTGCGGTCTCCATGAAATCTAACTGAAGAAGAATGGACAAACATTTCCATCTCTAGATGTGTAAAGCTGGTGGAGGCATACCCTAAGACTATGTTCACACGGGCTAATGTCTGCATGGAAAATGCGGACATGCTTCTGAATGCGGAGCACTGGCAGAACATGGACTGCTTGGAAATGCGCCATCTTATAGACGGTAATGCATATATGATTGGAGTCTGCAGAAAGTATGGGCATGTCTATTTTTTTTGTGGATACTGGATTTCAAATTTCGACCCCAGACAGAGCAATCTCGGCTCTGTGCAAGGAGACTGTTGACCTCCACACGAAGCGGTGGTCAATATGCCCCCTCTATGCATCTCTATGAGAGAGTTTGAGATATAGCGTTTGTGTATCTCCGTCTCCCCTATAGAGGTACCTGGAGGGGACGTGTTGACCACCGCTTCGTGTGGAGGTCGACAGTCTCCTTGCACAAAGCCGTGGTTGCTCCGTGCACTAGGAGAGCAGGGCACCAGGCAGGAGATTGCGGGTGTCCCATCAGTCAGACCCCCGCGATCAGACACTTATCCCCTATACTTTGGATAGAGGATAAGTTGTTTAGTACCACAGTACTCCTTTACGTAAAGAATAACCATTGATCAAGGTAATAGCAATATTTACCTTGCTTGATATTTAAAAAATATTATTTAGAATGTTTATAAAACTTTGCTTATACAGTAATGTCCCTTGTGCTTCAAATATTTAAATATTTTGCTCGTAAACAAGTAAAAGAAGTCAAAATAGAATATTGAATGATGGGACTTGTATGTTCTCCATTGCCATAATTAATGTCATGATAAAGTCTTAATTCATCGGAGACTACACTTGTGAAATATACAGCACGGAGGCGATGTTTTCACTCTTTGATCCGGAAAACAAAATTAAAATAGTTTTTTTTATCAGATCAGATCTTAAAGGGGTACTCCCCTGGAACACTTTTTTTTTTTTTTTTTTTAAATCAACTGGTGCCAGAAAGTTAAACAGATTTGTAAATTACTTCTTTAATAAAAAAAATCTTAATTCTTCTATTTGCTCCACAGGAAGTTATTTTGTTTTTTGAATTTCCTTTTCAGTCTGAGCACTGTGGTCAGACAGAAAGGAAATAAAAAAAGAAAAGAACTTCCTGTGGAGCAAATAGAAGCTAATAAGTACTAGAAGGATTAAGATTTTTAAATAGAAGTAATTTACAAATCTGTTTATAGAAGTAATTTACAAATGTTTTCCAGGGGAGTACCCTGCCGTGCCATTGTTCACTTTAGTGCGGAGTTGAACATTTTATGCCCAAGACGTTTTGACATTCTCACAGATTGTAAGAGGAGGAAGGAGCTGGGGTCAATTCACAATCCACAGTGTTAAAGGGGTACTCCGCTCCTCAGCGTTTGGAACAAACTGTTCCGAACGCTGGAGCCCGGAGCTCGTGACATCATAGCCCCGCCCTCTCATGACGTCACACCCCACCTCCTCAATGCAAGTCTATGGGAGGGGGCGGGACGGCTGTCACGCCCCCTCCCATAGACTTGCATTGAGGGGGAGGGGCGTGACTCCATGAGGGGTGGGACTATGATGTCACAAGCTCCCGCCTCCAGCGTTTGGAACAGTTTGTTCCAAACGCTGAGCAGCGGAGTACCCCTTTAAAATTTGTACCAATAAGAAAGTAATCCTGTGGTCATGATCACGATGCTAGTATACATACAGAATTACATTACACATTTCTTTTAGTTAGGGTTACAGTATATTGTCATCAGGAATTGAGATGACAGCGGCTAGGTTCTGCTGATGATCAGTTAATCAAGGGTATTTAATTACCAGCACCTGTCTGCTACTTACCCTCTAAATTCCTTTTTTGCATTTCAGTTAAGAATATTTTTTGGAATAATACGATGGAATTTGTTGTGTGTTGTCAATCATCTGAGGTTGCATTTAGCTAATTTTTATACCCTCTTAGGACCCGATTTTTTATTTTTTTCATATATATATATATATATATATATATATATATATATATATATCATGTCCTCATACGTAAAACCTTAGATTTCAAAGAGGGTGTACTTTTTTTTTCTCTCGTGAGTGCACGTGTTAAAATCCCAAAAATATTTAGCACACAACTTCAAAAATTAATTGATGCCATTTGTACAAATGTCATAATCTTGTTGATATAATAATGAGCCTCTATGTTAATAGCTCTCAGAACAATAAACTTAGACATAGTAAGACAAATTACATTCAGTATAATAGCGCGCATTGTTAGGGAGTGGGAGGGAACAACCGGAGCTGATTGATGAGCGAGTATCGGTTTTTACTTTGACATTCAGGGCTTAGGAGGATTGTGTAACACATTTATCCTAATATTTATTTCTTAAAACGTAATCCTTCCGAGAAAATAAACAATGTTTTACGCGTTGAAAGTACAGAACAACACAGAATAGAAGAACAAACAGCGGTACGGACAAAAGTGAGAGAACAAGAGTTAGAAAGTAGTAACCTTTGAGGCCCTGTATTTTTTTTACACAGAAGGTGTTGAAGGCTGTAAATGCCGTACATAGAAATGACAAACACACAAAGAAACGATAGCATGCACTCACCGCTATACTGGTGTCTAGGGTCACGGTACGGCATGGCAGGTTTCGCCAAAGTGCTCAGAGGCTACCCCGGTCGTTTCACGCAACAACGCACGCTTCTTGTGGCCTCTCCACATAGAAATGAACTGTCCTATCTTAGACATAATGCAGGAAGTAATAAGAACAATTATTTACAAAAAGATTCCACGTTCCATTCAACATCGCATAAGGCACTGCATGTCTCCATAGTGAGTTAAAGGGGTACTACAGTGAAGGACAACTTTATCCCCTATCCAAAAGGATAACGGGGATAAGTGTCTGATTGGGGGGGGGGGGTTCCAACCGCTGGGACTCCCCACAATCCCTTGCCTGGTGCTCCGTCTCTCCTCGCACAGAGAGCAGGTGTCGTCACGTGCCCTTCACTGATCTCTATGGGAAAGCAGAAGATACCCGAGTGCTGTACTCGTGGATCTCAGGCTCTCCCATAGAGGTGAGTGGAGGGCACCCAGCGGTCAGACCCTTGTGATCAAACACTTACCTACTTTACCTTCACTGCAGTACCCCTTTAATCTGTAACTGATGATTTATGGACCATTAGGAGCCATCAGCCCAAAAGACACAAGCAGTACGGCAGACAGCTCCTTTAAGGCAAGAATAGAATATTGTACTCCCTAAAAAGAAAAAGATTTATAGATTAAAAATTCTCTCTCTTGTAGTAATAATGCCCCCTTCCTGTGTCTTCAAACAGTAATAACTACCCCCTGTGCCCAATATACAAAACTGCCTCCTGTGTTGCAATATCCAAACAATACCCTTCTGTGCCCAATACACAAACAATGCCCCATGTTCAAATAAGGCCCTACAGTGCCTCAAGTAATAATGTTCCTTGAAGAAGTAATATCCCTGTGCCTCATGTAGTAATGATGTCCCCCCCGTAGTAGTAATGCCCCTGTGCCCCATGTAATAACAATGCCCCCCTGTAGTAGTAATGCCCCTGTGCCCCATGTAATAATAATGCCTTATTGTGGCCCTACGCCGGTGAGCCAAAATTGGCCCAAAATGGCTAAAATGCATGTGTAAAAAATGCAATGTATTAAAGTGGTACTCTGCTGCTCAGCGTTTAGAACAAACTGTTCAAAACGCTGGAGTCGGCATCGGGAGCTCGTGATGCCATAGCCCCGCCCCCTCATGATGTCACACCCTGTCCCCTCAATGCAAGTCTATGGGAGGGGGTGTGACCCTGTCACGCCCCCTCCCATAGACTTGCATTGAGGGGGCGGTGAGCGACATAATGAGTGGCCGGGGTTATGACGTCACGAGCTCCCGGCTCTAGCATTCAGAACAGTTTGTTCCAAACGCTTAGCAGCGGAGTACCCCTTTAACATTATTTTAATAATTAATTCACATTTGCACTTATCAACTTATGCAACAAGATGTGCGAGATACATTCTTTTTTTATAAAAAATGTTTTCATTTTCTCCCATTTTGTTTGTTAGATATATCTTTATTTATTGGTATTTTTTTTTTTTCGGTTCTAACTTAAGATGCCTTCCCTCCCTGACAACGGTGGGTACAGAACATTTCAGACAATATTTCATGTATTAGTCTATTTGCGAGTGTTATGTAATAGAAGTGAAGCTGCAAGTTTCTGTGGTCACAACAACAAAATCTCCGGGAGCCGGCAGTGATTTATATTGGCGGCTGGATGTACACATCGCCATGGAAACCATTAAGAAGTTCGCAACCAAGAATGTGATAATGGATTCGACAAATAACAAGATGGATGTTATCACCAGATCTCGAAATTGTTACCGGAAGAGAGAGTCTCAGTTGTATGTCATTTTTCTTGTGAAAGGATTGTAGTGTTTTCACATTGACTGAAAATGTTACGTTATCTCTACAAGACATTTTTTGGGGAATTTCCTAATACGGAATTCTTGGGGAAGGAAACGGGAAAGAAAGGCAAAAAAAAAAAAAAAAAAACACAGGGGATTTCCCTGGCATAGTATGTAGGGGACCAATGAACCCATCGCTAAACCTGTTGTGTTGGCACAACTCTATGGAAAGGTACACGGAATAGACATGGGGGTCGGCACTACTAACTCCAGCAAGGACAATAGTAAGTGGGAGGTGATGACGTGTATGCTCGGCTATATACAGTCCACTAGTAGCGGTGCTCAATCCAACAACAATGCACAATAGTCAACACTTGACTTCAAAGATAAAACGATGGCACTTCGCAGTGTGGATACAGATATTGCAAATTTATTAACTTACAGGAGTCGGCGGGATACATGGATCCAAGAGAGGGAGCAGACAAATGGAACAATGTTCGTTTCGCGGTAGAACACCGCTTCTACTGGTTCCTGCATACAATAGATGACAAGGACGGATGATACACAAGGACAGAAGCCAACTCTATGGAAAGTTTACAGTGTGATGCTCAAGGGCCCTATCCCCAGGGTGCCTGCCCTCTTAATCTTAAAAAAAACTGGACTGAAATCCCAATATGTACACAGATGTATACAAATACCAGACAGCCCCCCCCCTAAACCCCACACATTTCTTCACCTGTGGACAACTTCCTCAGGGGTGCCCATAGGCGACGGAAGACATGGGGTTTAGGGGAGTGCCTGCCCGATATTTGTATACATCTATGTCTTCCTATCTGGTCCTCCTTCCATTATAGTGGGGGGTTTTGTATATACTGCTTTTTTTTTTGCTATGGATTAAGTTTATTAAGTTACATCATATATGGGGTATTGCAATATTGAACTGTTTCATCTGAAATGATGCACTTTTTGTCCATACGCAAATGTATTGCAAATGTATTCTAAGAGGGCAGGCGCCCGGGGGAGAGCTATAAGCCCCCCCCCCCCCCCCACCCCCTGTGGCTCCGGTTGACGTGGAACCATTTTAAGTGTTTTTTAAGTGTGTTAATCCTATGTATTTCTAATAAAGATTTTATGTACCATAATATCTATCCTTTGTTCTTCCTGGTTGGGAACGTTTTTTTTTTGTGTGTCTACTTTCTCTTGTTTTTCCAATCTGTTATTCATAGCCATGGTCTATGAATAAGGCTATGCATGCCAAAACGTGTCAACCCATCTCTAAGTCTATGCATATGTTGCTGCTCATGTTTTAAACTTTCCAATAAAGAAGAAATATTTTAAAGCAGCTGAATACACTAGTTGGACCATGAGTGGGTCGAAACACAACTGACACTGCTGGGTCCCGATGGATCCCATTGACTTGCATGGCAGTCCGTCAAGTATTTAACAGGATTGAGCGGAGAAAAAGAAATAGACCATGTCTATTTTTTTTCTCCTCTACTCCCATCTTTCCAAAGAATTGACTGACAGAGCTCTCTTTAGAGGAGCACGGCAGTAGCGTGAATGAGACGTAACTACTCCAGTAATGTCGAGAAGGAAAGTCTCTTAAAAAATATATAATATAAAATAAAATAATAAATTACTTTTAACAAACTGTTTCATAATGGCAATAAGGTAAGGAAAAACAATTCATCCCTTACTGTAGTACTACAGAGCAGGAACAGGCAGAAGCAGCATAGTACTTGACAATAGAAAATGTATGTTTGCTTGGTAACCGCGGTTATTACATTCCGAGCACTGGGAGACCTGATGTCAAAATATTAGGCTTTTCAAAACAGGATAATTATACACTCTTCAATCATGTGAAGCTTCTCTATGTGACACCATTTCTGTCTTTTAATCTCTCTAGCACACTGGAATTATCTCTTCAATATAGGCTAATTACTTATCCAAGAACACAGAAACAAATAAAATTACCATCATTAGCTTTAATGTCTTTCGCTTTATTTTACTTTGATCTATTTTCTTTTTTGTTAAGGGACCAACTTGTATTTTTGTTATGTTGAATTCGAGGTTAGTACACACAGACAGGAAAAAATGCTGTTGTTTCTTTTTTTATTTATTTTTTATTCTATTATGTCAAAAAATCTAATTTTATAATAAATTTCCCTGCCAAAAACTCTCGAAAAGCTTTCTACCTAAACGTGTCTTTTGTATCCAACAGCTTGGATGACCTTTAAAGAAGGCCTAAATATTCATGCTCATATAACAGTATACTTCTAAATTCCATGTTATAATTGGATTCTTTGTAATTAACTAAGCATAGCCTTATTCATTAATATGACCTATGAATAAGTCTATGCTTGCCGAAACATGTCAACCCATCTTTATGCCCATGCGTTTGTAACTCCTCATGTTTTAAACTTCTAAATTCCGTGTTATAATTGAACTTTTTAAAATAACGAAATAAGCATAGCCTTATTCATCAATATGATCTATGAATAAGGCTATGTTTGCCAAAACGTGTCATCCATTTTATACAATGAGAAAAAGAAGAACCAGTGAAATCAGCTGCTGTAAAATATTTCTTCTTTATTGAAAACCTTAAAACATGAACAGTTATATAGGCATGGACATAGAGATGGGTTGACATGTTTCGACAAGCATAGCCTTATTAATCATAAACATGATCTATGAGTAAGGCTATGCTTGCCAAAACGAGTCAACCCATCTCTATGTCCATGCCTATGTAACTGTTCGTGTTTCAAACTTCTAAATTCCATGTTACAATTGAACTTTTTTTTAAAAATTTTTTATAATTGAATAAGCATAGCTTTATTAATAAAAAATGGTCTATGAATAAGGCTATGTTTGCCAAAACGTGTCAACCATTTTATGCAATGAAAAAAAAAAAAAATAAGAACCAGCAGCTACCATAAAATATTTCTTTGTTATTGAAAAGTTGAAAGCATGAACAGTTACATGCGCATGGACATAAAGATGGGTTGACATGTTTCCGCAAGCTTAACCTTATTCATCATAAATATGATCTATGAGTAAGGCTATGCTTTCCTAAAGGTGTCAACCCATCTCTGTCCATGCCTATTTAAATTTCGAAATTTCATGTGATTTCATTTGATTTTCACGTTTAGTTTAGGCAAGAAAGAAATCAAGTTACGGAAGTAAACATTTTCGTGGCTCAATAAATAGCTTCAGAAAAAAAAATGTGGTAACAGAAAGGAAAAACTTTTATAAAAACATATAATATATAAATATACATATTTAAACACTGCTGGGAAGATTTTGTCCCCGTGGAAACAAGCCTCACAAAATGTATAAAATGTAAAGAGGCGCAATTAAATGTGTCAGCCTTATGTGCTCTTTCACCAACGTGATGTGGGAAGCTACATTTTAAGTTTCAGGTTAGGAAATGTATTGTGTGATAAGATTTTCGAAAATAGCGTACAAAATGAAGTAGTGTATTCTATGCTTTGAAAGAATCAACAGGTGGCTGACACAAACCATGTTAACTTACAGTGATGATTATTATTATTTTCAATAATAACAACAACAAAAACAACAGTTGTTGTTATAATGTTATAATTATTATTATGACTATTACTATGATAATTATTCAGAGAAAAAAAATGCAGCCCCAGCAGAATCAGCTTCAGTAAAATAGATCTTCTTTATTGAAAAGTTTAAAACATGAACAGTTACATAGTCTCAGACATAGAGATGAGTCGACGTGTTTCGGCAAGCATAGCCTTATTCATCATGAACATGATCTATGAATAAGACTATGCTTGCCGAAACGTGTCAACCCATCTCTATGTCCATGCCTATGTAACTGCTCATTTTTTTATGAGTTTTCGATGAAAAAGAAATATTTTACTGCAGCTGATTCTGCTGGTCCTGCATTTTCTTTCTTTCTTGGACTTTCTTTGGGACCTGATCTGGGTCACCTTTCACTTTGAAACAAATGATCCTGGGGATTGTAGTCTGAGGGAGGCCACAGAAACAGGAAGTAGCCGGTTCCCAAAAACAACCCATCGGCGTGATGGGGGACACAGGACACGGCCATTTACCACCAACACAATCACAGATCCTTGGTAAGCATCTCCATTATTGTATGGCACTTTATTACTTAAAGGGGTACTCCACCCCTAGACATCTCATCCCCTATTAAAAGGATAGGGGATAAGATGTCTGATCGGGGGGTCCCGCCACTAGGGACCTCCGTCATTTCCCTGCTGCGCCCCGGCATTCGTTTAGAGCGTCATGTGCAGCGCCGGTGATGTCACGGCCAAGCCCCTTCAATGCAAGTCTATGGGAGGAGGCGTAACGGAGAGGCCACATGGCAAGTCATCAGGCACGTAGCGAAGTTCGCCCTGTGCACTGGATGTCTGGAGTGAAGCAGCCAAGATCGCGAGGGTCCCAAGCGGCGGGACCCCCCGTGATAAGACATCTTTTCCCCTATCCTTTTGATAGGGGATACGATGTCTATGGGTGGAGTACCCCTTTAAGCCACTTTAAGTTGGATAACCCTTTTAATAAAAATTTTACCCATACTCAACTTTTAACCAACACAGTGACATTACACAGTCCAAGCAGTAAAATAATAACACCCATTCCATCAGATCAATTCTCCCCGTCGGCACAAGGTTTCTCGGTAACACTTCCCAAACTGACAGTAGTTCAGTCACAGTAAATGACCTCGGGATTATATGGCCTCGGAGGCCGCCTTTCATGTTGGAGAACATACGATAGATGACAAGGACGGATGATACATAAGGACAGAAGCCGAGTACAGACAATTTTTCTATTGTTTAGAAAGTTGTTTATTGAATGAAAACTTACATTTTTTCAAAAACCTTCTACAAAAGAGACCTTGGACGTTGCTTTGGAAAATAGATGTTTGTAGAAGAGAAGGTTATAGATGAACATAGCTGGAGCGCGCTGTACACATTTGTCACCAGAAATCTGACACAGATGTTAGAGATCTAAACCTTGAGCTGCGGCGGCGTGCTTGTCTGCCGATACGCTTTGTCTTTGCGTATTCAGAGCTCTTTTATATAGAAGCCTAATGGACTCCGAGCAAAGATAATTTATTCCAAGTGATATTCACGCACATTCCCTTTATCATAATTCTGTATAGAAATCATGCTATAGAATTGCAAACAAATATATACGGTATATGTTAACCCTTTAACGCTGAATCTTGGAGTAACGCAGCTTTTAAAGAAGCACTCCAAGGTTTGTTTGTCTTTTCTTTCTCATATCCTGCACGCTCACTATCATTTTATTTCAGTTCTAGGTCAGCTGACATCATGTGAACTACATGATGACATCATCACCTACCAGATCCTTCTTGCCAGTCCTCAGACCTATCCCCTCCCAGCTCCATCTACTATCTCTATGGGATCAGGACATATAGTAATTATGCACCTCCCCTATAGCTCTATTTGTATACTGCTGCTATCTATGGGATCAGGATATATAGTAGGTATACACCTCCCCTCCAGCTCTTTCTGTATACTGCTGCTATCTATGGGATCAGGATATATAGTAGGTATACACCTCCCCTCCAGCTCTTTCTATATACTGCTGCTATCTATGGGATCAGGATATATAGTAGTCATACACCCCCCCCAGCTCAATCTGTATACTGCAGCTATCCATGGGATCGGGATATATAGTAGTCATACACCCCCCCCCCCAGCTCAATCTGTATACTTCTGCTGCTATCTCAATAGGATCAGTAGTTATATAGTAGTTATACACCTTCCCTCCAGCTCTATCTGTATACTGCTTCTATCTCTATGGGATCAGGATATATAGTAGTTATTCCCCTCCCCTCCAGCCCTATGTGAATACAGCGGCTGCTATCTCTATGGGATCTGGATATATATAATAGTCCTACACCACCCCCCCTTAGCTCTATCTGTATTCTGCTGCTGATATCTTGATGGGATCGGAATTTATAGTAGTTATATACCTCCCCTCCAGCTCTATTTGTATACTGCTGCTATCTCTATGGGATCAGGATATATAGTAATTATGCACCTCCCCCCAGCTCCATATGTATACTGCTGCTGCTATCCCAATGAGATCCGTATATATAGTAGTTATACATCTCCCCTGTATCTCTATCTGTATACTGCTGCAATCTCTATGGGATCAAAATATATAGTAGTTATGTGAAACGAAAATAAGGAAACAGAAACACAGCCGCACATCCACCATTTGTATTTTGATCTACTCACTTCTCAGCATAATTTTAAAAACTAACAGGTTATTATTATACATTTTGATCAAAAAGTACAAGCCCACTCGCCACGTCAAGGTCACCTAGTCAGAGTGGGTCCCTAACCTAACACTGGCATAGCGCTGGACGACGACCACTGCCTCCCTGACACCAAGCCCACAGGGGGAACGACCCAGTGGCCAGGCAGCCCACCTGTTGCCCGACCAAAACCCTGGCCGTCTCATGTGAGTGCTGTATTCAGAATACTTCCGACCTACAGAGCGCTTCCACTCCGCTCTGGCTTCCCCTTTGCACTCGGATCCATAGAGCCACTCTGCGCATGCACCGGGCTAGTCGACGTGTCACGTATACATATACACCACACTAGTATCTCTCTTGTGTTATACACCTGAGGAAGGCAAGGTACTTGACCCATCCTGTGTACCGTTATATGTAAAACTTCAACAAACTAATATTGCAAACCCAACATGTTTTGTCGGGTTGTGCAGCAGATTCTGGCGCATTGCACCAGAAATGTTGTCTGCGCCAGAATTGGAAAAAAAAAAAAACAGACTAACTCTACATTTTATTAAGAAAACCAGAAAAGGAGGCGTGGCCATTGGGGAAGGGGCGTGGTCACCAAAAAGGGGCGTGGTCCGGGCATTTTCACAAAAAAACAACATATTTACTAATGTTTCCACAGAAAATGTGGTGGATTTCAGCTGAGGAAAACCCTACAGATCAGAGCATGTGTAAAAAATAAGCAAAATGTAGGGAAAAGTGCAAAATGTAGGGAAACCTTAGTAAATACCGTGGAAAAAAAATTGTAGGGAATCAAAACCCATAAAGAAACCTACACAATACTCTTAGTAAATCAGGGCCAATGTTTCTAGCAGAACTTGTTGAGTGCTGTGACTTTTCTTCATGTACCTACCTCCACCTTGCCATGATTAAGGGTCCAGTCTGACCCGAAACGTGTTGGTGTTTCTGTGTGCTCCATGTGATCGTTAAAGGGTACCTCTCATCAAATAAACTTTTGATATATTTTAGATTAATGAATGTTGAATAACTTTTCAATAGCATGTTAATGAAAAATATGCTTCTTTCTATTGTATTTTTCCCGATCAGTCCTGTCAGCAAGCATTTCTGACTCATGCTGGAGTCCTAAACACTCAGAGCTGCCAGCCTGCTTTGTTCACAGCCAAACAGGCTGTGAACAAAGCAGGCTGGCAGCTCTGAGTGTTCTCCTTTGTGAACAAAGCAGACTGGCAGCTCGTAGTGTTTAGGACTCCAGTATGAGTCTGAAATGCTTGCTGCCAGGACTGGTAGGGAGACCCCTAGTGGTCATTTCTTCAAAGTGGAAAATTAAATAGAAAGAAGCATAATTTTTAATAACATGCAATTGTGAAGTTATTCTGCATACATTAATCTATAATATATCAAAAGTTTTTTTGATGAGAGGTACCCTTTAATAAAGTTCCTGTTTGACTTCATCCTGCGCTGGACATTCTTTCTCTTAGTTCTACCTCCACCTGCACCACCACCTAGGGCTGACAACTTTTGCTACAACTGTACATGGATTGTCCTGATAGGAAAGCTAATTACATTTTAAAAAATAGTACTTTGCTTTGGTTAGGAAACCAATTTGCACTCTTTTTCATTGGAAAGTCCACCTCTTTGTGCTCCTTATTGTCGTTCATAACATTCCAATCGAAAGAAGTAAGGAGGCACTCGGGTCTTCCACAATTACTTTTATTCAAGACTGGTCTTACAACGCCTGGCTAACGGGCCGTTTCACGCACCCGGTGCGTGAAACGGCCCGTTGGCCAGGCGTTGTAAGACCAGTCTTGAATAAAAGTGATTGCGGGACAGCCGAGTGCCTCCTTACTTCTTTCGTTTGGAACCTTGGATCTATTGTCTTGTTTCGGACAAGCACCGGGAACCTTGTATGCATTGAAGGAGCCGGTAGCGGTGACGGTGGTGGCCATAGCAGTCAGTCAGTGAGTAGCAGTGCCGACACGAACAGTTTTTTTCTTGTTTCAAGATTGTAGTTCATAACATCTTGGTTTGATCTTTTGCAGATGGAACAGTATGTGTCTGGTGCCCGATCTCTGGTAGATACATCCCTGGCAGGACTTTCCTTTTTCTTTTGTAAGGTATGAAGTTTTTTCTTTTCTTTTTTTCCCCCTTCAAATTCCAATTGAGAAACATGGGGTTTGATGTGTCTGTAGAAATTCTGCTTCTTCAACAGTTCAGCCGTCTGTATCATCTTGTGCTGAATCTGTCACATAATTATACAGGAATCGGCCCACGTACAACTTAGAATTGAAAACACTAGTAGAAAATAGCTTTGACACGAGTGAAGTGGAGCAGAAGGATGCCCACTTCTGAAGTAATGAGATGACATTGGTCGCAGGTACTCCGCGGCTAGAGACACCCTTCTAGGTAACAGATTTAACTGTTTATCAAAGTTGAAAAAAGAATGAAAAGAAAAGAGCCATAGCGACTTTAATCTCAAGATAGCTGGGGGTCTCCAAAGGGTCCGGCATCTAGTGAACATTTATGGCATATCCTGTGGATATGTCCCAAGGGGAACACCTCTTTAAAGGAGTACTCCACGCCTAGACATCTTATCCCTTATCCTAAGGATAGGGAATAAGATGTCTGGTCCTGGGGCTCCTGCCGCTGGGGACCCCCACGATCTCCCTGCCGCACCCGGCTGGAGGCTCGTGACGTCACGGCCATGACCCCCTCAATACAAGTCTATGGGAGGGGGCGTGGCGGCTGTCACGCCCCCTCCCATAGACTTGCATTGAGGGGGCGTGGTCGTGATGTCACGAGCGGGGTGTGACCGTGACATTTCGAGCCTCCGCCCGGCATCGCCAGTCATCCGTCAGGGAGCGAAGTTCGCTCCGTGCACCGGCTTTCTGGGGTGCCGCGACCGAGATCGCAGGGATCCCGTGCGATGGGACCCCTCGCAATCAGATATCTTAGCCCCTATCCTTTGTATAGGGGATAAGATGTCTAGGGGGGAGTACCCCTTTAAGACTTTATACTAGGTTGATTTATTTTAAATATGTATCCAAACTGTAGCAGATATGTGGTCAGTCTTGAACATTCTGGGATAGTCCTGTTTTTTTGATCGTCACCTTCCCCCCCCCATTATGGTCTTAGTCCTTGAAAAATAGAAACATAGAATGTGTCAGCAAACAAGAACCGATCGGACCATCTCTAAATGTGTTACCCGGGAAGTGGCTTCCGTTAATTTGAGCATGGAAACTAGAGACAGGAACCAATCAAAATAGCAAATCAAAATAAACAAAAAATAAAGTCCAGAAGACAGAACCTGCAAGGGCAAAGGAGAAAAAAAAAAAAACAAGGTCAGTCCAAATCTGAGGACAGGGGAGGTAGCACAGGTGCATGGTCAGAACAATAGTCAAAGGTCGCAATCCAGGGGGTCCAATAGAAGGGTATGGGAGGCAGGAATAGGGTATGTGTAAACAAAAGCTTGGGATTGTCTGCTAGTGTGTGTGGGGGGTGTACCTCAGCCTATCCCTATCTTATATGAAGGATAGCCTTGTGCCTATCCCTATCTTATATGAAGGATAGCCTTGTGCCTATCCCTATCTTATATGAAGGATAGCCTTGTGCCTATCCCTATCTTATATGAAGGATAGCCTTATACCTATCCCTATCTTATATGAAGGATAGCCTTGTGCCTATCCCTATCTTATATGAAGGATAGCCTTGTGCCTATCCCTATCTTATATGAAGGATAGACTTATGCCTTGCCTTTCCCTATCTTATATGAAGGATAGCCTTATGCCTATCTTATATGAAGGATATCCTTATGCCTATCCCATGCATGATTAAACCTTATCACTGTATTTTCAGCTACCACTTCTGCAGTTAGGCTATTCCATGCATCCACTACTATCTCAGTCTGATATTACTGCAGAAACCTTTGCCCCTCTAATTAAAAAATATGTCCTCTTGTGGTTGTTCCTGAAAGGGGTTGTCCAGGAATAGAAAAAAAGAGCTAATTTCTTCCAAAAACAGCACACACCAGTCCTCAGGTTGCAAATCAGTTCTATTGAAGTGGATGGAGGAAAGTTGTAATACTGCAGACAACCTGATGACAGGGGCGGTGCTGTTTTTGGAAGAAACTAGCCCTTTTTTTCTGTTACTACAGTGGGTTTAGATGTATGTGTATGTGTAATACTGCACACTCTTCAGATTTTGTATAAAGTTTTCTTTTTTTCCTGTAAACCACCGGAAATTTAAAAGGTGAGTGTGGCATTAAAGTAACATAAATAATACATATAAACAATAAACATAAATAATAAACACAAATATTAAATATAAATAATAAATACAAATAATAACCAGAAATAATAAATATTAAATATAAATAATAACCACAAATAATAACCATAAATAATAAATATAAATAATAAATACAAATAATAACCAGAAATAATAAATATTAAATATAAATAATAACCATAAATAATAACCATAAATAATAAATATAAATAATAACCACAAATAATAACCAGAAACAATAAATATTAAATATAAATAATAACCACAAATAATAACCATAAATAATAAATATAAATAGTAACCACAAATAATAACCAGAAATAATAACCACAAATAATAACCATAAATAATAAATATAAATAATAACCACAAATAATAACCATAAATAATAAATAGGTACTGTAGTAGGGCTGTATCTCAGCACCTGCACATTCAGTATACAGTATACAAAAGACAAATACTGCAGAATGTCGCGCTTCGCCTAGAAATAACTCACTGTGAACAACTGCTGCTCTCCTGAAGTTTGCTGCATTTCTGCTGATATGACCCATATGTTATTCGCAGAACAGCTACGTTTTTCTACACTTTGTCAAGTTTCCATAGTAAAAGTGAAGGGGAGCGTACATACATTAAGGAGCACTCTCACAGAGCTCATCTGCAGACTCTTTTTCAGTAAATTGAAATCTTATTTTATGCAGGTTTTTTCCTGGTAGATATTACTCTTCTCTCTTTTTTTCCGCTTTTTCCTCACCAAATATGTGCACATTCTGCATTTTAGGATTAGAAATGTAATATTCCTTGTATCTACATTAAAGTGTACCTGTAGTTAGCAAAAACGTTAAATATAATGTAGATAATCCATTATATGTATATTTGTAATATACATTGGTTAAAAAAATGTGTATATTTTTTTTCATAAAAAATGCTGTCCCTGCAGCTATTGCCTGTGTGTCTCTGTGAGGATACGGGAAGTGAGGGCAGGACAAGTAGGGCTCCTGGCTTGTCAATCATCCTGCTGTGTGAGCCGGGAGTATGTCACAGATCCTCATTGTACAGAGCCCCGCTTGTCCTCAGTGTACAGAGCCCTGCTTGTCCTCAGTGTACAGAGCCCTGCTTGTCCTCAGTGTACAGAGCCCTGCTTGTCCTCAGTGTACAGAGCCCCGCTTGTCCTCAGTGTACAGAGCCCCGCTTGTCCTCAGTGTACAGAGCCCCGCTTGTCCTCAGTGTACAGAGCCCTGCTTGTCCTCAGTGTACAGAGCCCTGCTTGTCCTCAGTGTACAGAGCCCCGCTGGTCCTCAGTGTACAGAGCCCTGCTTGTCCTCAGTGTACAGAGCCCCGCTTGTCCTCGGTGTACAGAGCCCCGCTTGTCCTCGGTGTACAGAGCCCTGCTTGTCCTCTGTGTACAGAGCCCTGCTTGTCCTCTGTGTACAGAGCCCAGCTTGTCCTCAGTTTACAGAGCCCTGCTTGTCCTCAGTGTACAGAGCCCTTCTTGTCCTCAGTGTACAGAGCCCTGCTTGTCCTCAGTGTACAGAGCCCTGCTTGTCCTTAGTGTACAGAGCCCCCCTTGTCCTCAGTGTACAGAGCCCCCCTTGTCCTCAGTGTACAGAGCCCCGCTTGTCCTCAGTGTACAGAGCCCTCCTTGTCCTCAGTGCACAGAGCCCTGCTTGTCCTCAGTGTACAGAGCCCTGCTTGTCCTCAGTGTACAGAGCCCTGCTTGTCCTCAGTGTACAGAGCCCTCCTTGTCCTCAGTGTACAGAGCCCCGCTTGTCCTGAGTGTACAGAGCCCTGCTTGTCAGTCTACAGAGCCCCGCTTGTCCTCAGTGTACAGAGCCCTGCTTGTCCTCTGTGTACAGAGCCCTGCTTGTCCTCAGTGTACAGAGCCCTGCTTGTCCTCAGTGTACAGAGCCCTGCTTGTCCTTAGTGCACAGAGCCCTGCTTGTCCTCAGTGTACAGAGCCCTCCTTGTCCTCAGTGTACAGAGCCCCGCTTGTCCTCAGTGTACAGAGCCCCGCTTGTCCTCGGTGTACATAGCCCTGCTTGTCCTCAGTGTACAGAGCCCTGCTTGTCCTCAGTGTAAAGAGCCCTCCTTGTCCTCAGTGCACAGAGCCCTGCTTGTCCTCAGTGTACAGAGCCCTGCTTGTCCTCAGTGTACAGAGCCCTGCTTGTCCTCAATGCACAGAGCCCTGCTTGTCCTCAGTGTACAGAGCCCTGCTTGTCCTCATTGTACAGAGCCCTCCTTGTCCTCAGTGTACAGAGCCCCACTTGTCCTCAGTGTACAGAGCCCTGCTTGTCAGTCTACAGAGCCCCGCTTGTCCTCGGTGTACAGAGCCCTGCTTGTCCTCGGTGTACAGAGCCCTGCTTGTTCTCGGTGTACAGAGCCCTGCTTGTCCTCGGTGTACAGAGCCCCGCTTGTCCTCGATGTACAGAGCCCCGCTTGTCCTCAGTGTACAGAGCCCTGCTTTTCCTCAGTGTACAGAGCCCCGCTTGTCCTCAGTGTACAGAGCCCTGCTTGTCCTCAGTGTACAGAGCCCCGCTTGTCCTCAGTGTACAGAGCCCCACTTGTCCTCAGTGTACAGAGCCCTGCATGTCCTCAGTGTACAGAGCCCTGCTTGTCCTTAATGTACAGAGCCCCTCTTGTCCTCAGTGTAGAGCCCCGCTTGTCCTCGGTGCACAGAACCCTGCTTATTCTTGGTGCACAGAGCCCTGCTTGTCCTCAGTGTACAGAGCCCTGCTTGTCCTCAGTGTACAGAGCCCTGCGTGTCCTCAGTGTACAGAGCCCCGCTTGTCCTCGGTGTACAGAGCCCTGCTTTTCCTCAGTGTACAGAGCCCTGCTTGTCCTCAGTGTACAAAGCCCTGCCTGTCCTCAGTGTACAGAGCCCCGCTTGTCCTCATCGTACAGAGCCCTGCTTGTCCTCAGTGTACAGAGCCCTCCTTGTCCTCAGTGTACAGAGCCCCGCTTGTCCTCAGTGTACAGAGCCCTGCTTGTCAGTCTACAGAGCCCTGATTGTCCTCAGTTTACAGAGCCCCGCTTGTCCTCGGTGTACAGAGCCCTGCTTGTCCTCGGTGTACAGAGCCCTGCTTGTCCTCGGTGTACAGAGCCCCTCTTGTCCTCGGTGTACAGAGCCCTGCTTGTCCTCAGTGTACAGAGCCCTGCTTGTCCTCAGTGTACAGAGCCCCGCTTGTCCTCAGTGTACAGAGCCCTGCTTGTCCTCAGTGTACAGAGCCCCGCTTGTCCTCAGTGTACAGAGCCCCACTTGTCCTCAGTGTACAGAGCCCTGCATGTCCTCAGTGTACAGAGCCCTGCTTGTCCTTAATGTACAGAGCCCCTCTTGTCCTCAGTGTAGAGCCCCGCTTGTCCTCGGTGCACAGAACCCTGCTTATTCTTGGTGTACAGAGCCCTGCTTGTCCTCAGTGTACAGAGCCCTGCTTGTCCTCAGTGTACAGAGCCCTGCTTGTCCTCAGTGTACAGAGCCCTGCGTGTCCTCGGTGTACAGAGCCCTGCTTTTCCTCAGTGTACAGAGCCCTGCTTGTCCTCAGTGCACAGAGCCCTGCCTGTCCTCAGTGTACAGAGCCCTGCTTGTCCTCAGTGTACAAAGCCCTGCCTGTCCTCCGTGTACAGAGCCCCGCTTGTCCTCAGTGTACAGAGCCCCGCTTATCCTCAGTGCACAGAGCCCTGCTTGTCCTTAGTGTACAGAACTCTGCTTGACCTCAGTGTACAGAGCCCTACTTGTCCTCAGTGTACAGAACCCTGCTTGTCCTCACCGTACAAAGCCCTGCTTGTCCTCAGTTTACAGAGCCCCACTTGACTCAGTGTGCAGAACCCTGCTTGTCCCCAGGGTACTGACCCCTGCGATTAGACATCTTATCCTCTATTCATTGTTTAGGGGATAAGTTGTGTAGGGGCGGAGTACCCCTTAAGAAAACTGCCAAAGAGCCCAAAAAACACCCAAAAATATATAAAAAGCAAAGTAAAAAAGGCTTTCTTGTATGCAGACAGTTAACAAAATCATTAAATAGCTCAAATGTAGATATTTAATGACACTGAAAAAATCTGATCTCTAAAGGCATAGCGAACTAAATTAACAAATTTATCTGATGTTGCTGAAGTTGATAAAAGTTTATATAGATGTCATCCTTTAGAAATTGAACTTTTGCCTCCTGAACAAACTCTATTTGCATGTCCTTTAGGAAACTTGATAAAAATCCTCACAATAAGCTCTTAATTAATAAAGTCACATGACGCACCAACTCCGAAAGGACAAAGGCAAAGATATGTAAAAATGCAGCAAAATGTAGAAGAATGAGCCTATATGGCCAGTCTAAACCTTTAAGTGCCCATGTCATGAAAGACATCTTATCCCTTATCCAAAGGATCGCTGGGGCCCCCCCATGATCTCCAGGCCAAAACCTCAGTGCTCTAAACACAGAAAATTAGAGCTTCCGCGTTCATGACGTCACACCATGCTACCTCCATTCATGTTTATAGGAGGATGCGTGGCTACTAGTACATAGCCATCACAACTCCTCCATAGACATGAATGGAGGGGGCATAACGTCTGTGATCGCCCATCATCCGTAGTGAAGTTCGCTCTGTGCACTGGATGACTGGGGTGCTGCACCAGAGATCGCGGGGGGTTCCAGCGGCCGGATCCCCATGATCAGACATCCTATCCCTTATCCTACAACCACTTAAGGCGGAATGGCTCCTTGCCCCCTCCCCCCTTTTGTTTTAAGCAAGTAACGGAACACAAAACCCAGAAATTTAAAGGGGTACTCCACTGCTCAGCGTTTTGAACAAACTGTTCCGAACGCTGGAGCCGGTGCCGGGAGCTTGTGACGTCATAGCCCCGTCCCCCATGACGCCGTGCCCCTGCCCCCTCAATTCAAGTCTATGGGAGGGGGCGTGACAGCCGTCAACCCTCCTTCCATAGACTTGCACCCCACCAGTAACTCACGGGTCCTCACATCCATCTCAGCGACAACCGATTGCTGTCCACGTCGGTTGCTCCTAGCAACGGCATTTCGACGTTGACCCATTTTTAAAACAAACAACATGGCTTACTGCTGTTGCGCTGCGCAGATGGCCCGTCCACCTGTTTCCTTAGCTGAGAGCGCTCACTCGCTTGATGCGATCAGTTGCCCCTAGCAACGTTTTCACCACAGGCTCAGTCCTGCTCTCGCTCGTACTCCACAGCTGGGCTTGTCCCATTTGCAACATGGCAACATCTTTACTGCAACTTGACCATTGGTTGCTCTTAGCAACGTGCTGCCTGCATCCTCCACCAATTGTAAGAATTTCACCCTGGGGATAGCTCTGGGATCGTCCTTGACGAAGCCACAGGACACGTTTCTTCACAATAAACCGGCACACAGCAAGTCCTTTCTGCAAGTCTGGCTCCTCGCCAGCTTTATTAGACAGGTTGCAGGATAAATAAAAACATAAGACAGGAACAAACCAAAATCCTAGACCGTCCACTTCACTTTTGTGGGGGTCACTCACAGCCCTGGCTATGTGCTCCTCGTATTTATTTAAATACTATAGTGCAGACTACCTAACTAGATGACTCTCCATGATGGATCACAATATTTACTTACTGTATGCACTTATGGACAGCTCTTAGACAAAGGTGGCCTCGCTATGGTCTACGGTGATTATATACAGTAAGTAAATACAGCTCTTCAAGGAGAGATCCTCCACAGTTAGGAATCTTATCCCCGGTCACTTCTGAGATCCCAATTTTGGTGGCACTAAAGAAAACAACGCAAGCACCCCTTTACTTATCTTCACTTTTGTCAGATCAATACAGATTCCGTGAAATATCCTTTGATCAAACATTCAAGAGAGTTTGTTATCTGAACCACCTCAAGTCAGAAAATGGCCAGAATATTTCCTCCCTCTCCCCGATTTACTTATTTATAACGTAAGTCTCATTATTTGCCCTTTTGGGAAGAAGAGCCTGTTATAAATCCTATCCTACTGATGTTGAAAAAGCTCTTCCTACACTGTATAGAAATTTCAGAAAACTCATACAAATTGCTTACTTGATATAAGACACTTTATCATCTTGTGAATAAGAACTGTGTGCTAAATGAGTCCTGTTGAAGGTATGAATGGGTCACAGGTATCATGTCACAAATGGCCTCCAAATCCAAAGATTCGAAAGGTCTGGACTGACATAGTTAACCAGATAAATTCAATGTGCTCTAGTAGTCTCTCAGAATAAATCCTATTATTGCTAATCCACCTAAAATGTTTGCCCATCAAAGAATAACCTTCTGACTGCCACCTATGCATGAGAGCAAGGAACCTGATGTCACCAATGAACACCAGTTGGACACCAATTCCTTTGCTCCCGTGCACTGCTACACATTTTTTTTTGGTTAACTGCTATAGTGATGCTCCACTGATGAAGCTGGATATACTTCAGTGGAAAGGTGTTTGCTTAGAGACTTGGTGGCAACTTTTTTCTATTTATTTATCTAATCTTTTGCTACCGTTTTGTGGATTCTGGTGTTGCTAGGGCCAGCTAAGTGAAGTGTAGAGACAAGTTTACGGGATCATGTATCTTTTTCTGTTGTATCTTTTGTAGCTGTAACATGTCTGAGCTGCAGCAATGGTTCCAGTCTCCATTCCCTGTGGCCAGCAATGTGGTGCGTTGTCATCAGTGATGAGATCAGTCCCAGCCAATCAGAAAGTGAGAGCACCGGGCCAATCAGCTGTGGTGCTGGTGCTTAATTCCCTTTACTAGCATTCCTTATTTTCCTGCATTCCTGTTGTTGTTTTGATCTCCTGTGACCTGACCTTTGCTTGTGATTTGACCATTTGCCTGTCTGCTGAGTTTGATCCGCACCACTTTCTAGGTCTGCACCTTTGCTTCACACAAAGACCTCCAAAGAAACCACAGGATCAAGCCGGCGCGTGGAACTCGTGTATAGTCAAAAGGTTTATTTCCCACAATTTCGCTGAAAACCGCTTCATCAGGCATATATATAAATATATGCCTGATGAAGCGGTCTTCCGCAAAACCCGTTGCATTGTGTGTAATAAACCTTTGACTCTACACGAGTTCCACGTGCCTGCTTGATCCTGTGGTTTCTTTGGAGGTCTTTGTGTGTTTGCTGTTTTATCCCAGGAGCAGCTGCTGGATCCCAGATACAGTGGTCCCTCAACATACGATGGTAATCCGTTCCAAATGAACCATCATTTGTTGAAACCTTCGTATGTTGAGGGATCCGTGCAATGTAAAGTATAGGAGGTAATACTCACGTGTCCCCGCCGCTCCGGACCCGTCACCGCTGCCCTGGATGTCGCCCTCCATCGCTGTCGCCGCGTCCCCGGGGTGTCCCCGTCGCTCCCGAATGTCTCTGCTGCCCGGGATCCTCGCTCTCCGTCGCCGCCATCATGTCGCTACGCACGCCGCTCCTATTGGATGACGGGACGGCGTGCGCGACGACGTGATGACATTGAAGGGGAGCGCCGACCTAGCAGGGGACCCCAAAGAGGACGCGCTGGACCCCCGAGGACATGTAAGTGATCGTCAGGGCACACGGCGCACCGTAAACGGCTATCCGGCAGCAGCTGAAGCAGTCTTTATGCGATGGCCCCAACATACAAAAGCATCGTTTGTTGATGCTGCCTTCAACATGCGATGGCCTCTGAGAGGCCATCATATCTTGAAATGATCATATGACGGGGCCATCGTAGGTCGGGGGGTCACTGTACTTCTATCTCCACTACCTTAACCATTGTTGTACGTGACTCAGTACAACCACCGTTGGTGAGCACCAGAACAATTTTTCCTTCCCCCATTTTTATCTATGTTATCACACTGTGGAGCGCTTTCCTTTGTTTAAGCTGCACCTTTGCTTGTCCTGGTTTGTTTTCTGTCGGATTTTGTATTTTGCTGCCCTCTTGACTCTGACTCCTGGTTTGTTCCCATTTACTTTTTGCTGTTTTTGTACTGTATTTGTCTGTGTTACTCACCTGGACTGTTTGACGCCTCTTGACGCCCATGCACTTAGTCCAGCATAGGGACCATCGCCCAGTTGGGGGCCACCATTTAGAGCTGATCATCCAAGTAGACAGGGAGAGTGATCGGGGCAAACACTAGTCTGCACTCATCCCTACTAAGAGTAATGTAAGAGTAACTATGTTTATTACCGTTTCACAAAAGATAGCCAGAAGAAAGTAGGCATTGAGTACATTTTATAAAGCAAACAACTTTATATAGAGGGCATAATAAAACCCATGAATCAGAGACTACCAGGCGTGGCGTTTTCTGAGGACATTTCTAAGTTTACATGATACATGTTCTTCTTTTTTCAAATATTTTATGTTTAGTTTCTCGTTCCTCTTATTTTACCGAAAGAAAGCATTTGTGTTATTCCCTTGCCAAGCAAACTTATCCCTATCCAGATTTTACAGACACACTTTAGCAAGCCAGGAATTTAAATTGGAACGTGTCAACAGGATGGGATTCAATGTTTTGCATGCTCAAGTGGCCATTAGACAAGATGAAGATGGTGATTCATGATTATACCATTGTGTATGGGCTGAGCAAAGAGTTGTGTATGAGCACCTTTTCAGCGGCTACAATAAAGAAAGGCATCTGCTTTAAGTGCGTTCCCCTCGAGGATCATATGTAGGGTACGTCCTCTGACACAGATTTTTTGAGCCAAGACTTTTTCTCTCATCGGACTGCTGAATGCCATCTGGACCTGAAGAAAAATGATTTCAGATGAGAAAAGAAAATCGCTGTGCAGCTCTCCCTAGTGAGAAGCGCTAAGCAAAAGTTCATACAGAGAGCGCTTCTCCGGGGATATACCATTACAGAGAAGGGAACATTCCGAAAATGGATGGTATGGTCCTTTTTATAGCAGCACAGCAAAAGATTAGGCATGCTTTAACAGATACCTAACTAAACGTTAGGGATGATTATGGAAGATTAAAGGGGTATTCCAGGAAAAAACTTTTTTCTATATATCAACTGGCTCCAGAAAGTTGAACAGATATGTAAATTAATATTAAAGAAAAAGAATAAGTGCAGCTCACAATTAATACACTAATCCGAGGTTAGATTGGGTAGGCACCTATACCCTAGGTGCAAAAGGAGAAATATCTATAGCGAAAATATTTACCCAAAACCTCAAGGAAAGTGTATAGAAAATTATAATGAATGGAATAGACCGTGCTTCAATTAACAGTAATATTTATTATAATATCACATCAATTATATAGAAAAGATTAAGATGATCCCCTCACAGGGCCCTATGGGGGGATCGAACAATAAAATAAAATACACTAAAATAATTCCTGATGCCTCTAATGTGCGTTCATATAGCAGATAAAATATATCTTAACAATATAAGATTCCTTGTAAAGGTGTGAGTATAATAAATCACAAAAAACTGTACTTTCAAAGAGGATGAATGGTAATTAGTATGAATGGCAGTTATTATGGAACAGTGTTGCAATATTATCCTTCTGGTATAAAAATATCAGAATTGCGGTAATTCACCAAGCAGAGATGTTATAAGTTCAGATGTTAAAAGTTCCAGCAGAGTTAGATGTGGTAAAAAGTCTGTGGACTAGAATGCCGGTATTAGTCTGCGCTGGCAGGCGCTGACTAGAGATATTGCCGGTGGTAGTGGCAGCTGGTCTGGGCAGCACCGGACCCGTTATGTTAAGCTGCCCGTCTGTATGCACAGGATTGTAAAAGCGCTTTAGGGGTAGAAATGATGCGCTCACCGGTATCTGATGTTTAGACAGTCCACGTTAAGATCTGATCAGGGGCAAGGGCTGTTTGCCGGTTCTCTGATGTACTCCAGTAGTTGGCCTCGTGGAGTTGGCGTGTGACGTCACTTGGAGCTCTGCTGGGACAACGGCCTCACCGGAGTGGAGATGGAAATGGAATAGGAGCAGTAGATGTTGACTGCAAAGATCCTCTGCAAGGTATATTAGGCAAAACTGCAACTGTCAGTTATAAAGTCGCACATAAGGATGGCATCTACTTCCTAGACGCGTTTCAGGGTACATTCCTACTGAAGAAAGGGTCGACATTTCAGTACCCTGAAACGCGTCTAGGAAGTAGACGCCAGCCAACGGCTGTCCGGGCATGCTGGGAGTTGTAGTTTTGCAACATCTGCAGGTCCGCAGGTTGAAGACCACTGGTAGAGGAAGTTGTACTCACGTGTCCCCGCCGCTCCGGACCGTCACCGCTCGTCACCGCTGCCCTGGATGCCGACCAGGGCAGGATCTCCGACCCTCCGGCAAGGCCTCTGCTTCCCCGGCATCTTCTCTCTCCGTCGCGGCCATCACGTCGTTACCCACGCCGCACCTATTGGATGACAGGACGGCGTGCGCAGTGATGTGATGACGACGATGGAGAGCGCCGACGATGCAGTGGATCCCGAAGAGGACGCGCCGGAGCCCCGAGGACAGGTAGGAGACCATCACCAGACCACACGGGGCACCGTAAATGGCTATCCAGTGGCAGCTGAAGCAGTCTGCGCTGCCGGATAGCCGTTTATGCAATGGCCCCGACATACAAAGCATCGTATGTTGATGCTGCCTCTGAGAGGCCATCGTATGTTGAAATGCTCGTATGTCGGGGCCATCGTAGGTCGGGGGGTCACTGTATATGAAACACAGCAATGATCCATTACCGTGTCAACCGTCATACACATCGGAGGAGATTTATCATTGCTTTTAGAGCATTTTTTATGGCTATGTTTTGGCGCACTTCAGGAGCAAGCAGCATATTTAGCGACTTTTATGCAGTACTTTTTTAGGCGCAAAGCTACACGACCTACCAGTAGGCGTGAGAATAATTTCTACTTTCCACAATTCAACCTTTAACTTCTTGTGGACGACAGCGTCCCACTCCCCTTCTATGACATGTGATCAGGAGCTGAGTGCGGGTCATAGCTGGGTGGTCCTGGCTGCTATCTGCCACCAGGACCCATCTCTAATTCCAGACATCACCAATCATAGTGATGCCCGGCTTTAACCCCTTAGACACCGCAATCAAATTTGATTGTAGCGCCTAAAATGCAAGTAAAAATGTCCCGGCAGCTCTGTGAAAGTAATTAAAAACACCTAACCTGCCAAATTCAGGACCCGGGAAAGTGTCTACTTCCCTCCCTCACAAGCGTCTAGAAAAAGTGTATGTGGTAGAGCCTTTCCCACCACAGCAGAGCTGCGCAAAATTCATCATCCTGCTGCACCTTCTTGATAAATAAGATACACGCCAGTCAAACCCACCACCCAAATAAACGTGGGAAAATAGCTCTACCGTAGACATTCTTTGATAAATCTGGGTCATCGTATGTTACTACATGACGTGTGTGTTGGTTTCTGTGCAAAATTCTTCATCCTGCTGCACCTTCTTGATAAATAAGATGCACGCTAGTCAAACCCATTTTAGGAACTGTCCAGAGTAAAAGCCAATCCCCATAGCAAACCTCTCCTGCTCCGGACAGTTTCTGACATGGACAGAGGTGTCAGCAGAGAGCTCTGTGGTCAGACAGAAAGGAAATTCAAAAAGAAAAGAACTTCCTCTGTAGCATACAGCTGCTAATAAGTACTGAAAGGATTAAGTTCTTTTAATAGAAGTAATTTACAAATCTGTTTAACTTTCTGCCACCACTTGATTTAAAAAAAATTGTTTACCCCTTTAACCATTTCTATGCCTGTTGAGGACATTTCCGAGACAAGTTATTACCAATTAAACAGTTTCTAAAGTAGAAAACATACATTGTATAGCTAAGATGTGTATGGATCAGTGGAAAACACAGTTCTCTCGGCTGCATGTATTAATCCACAAATCCTTCTTCTTCTATCACCATCTGTTCTGTGTTTTCCGCTTAGACAATGTATTATCTCCATAGACTGGTGTGAGTGAATATTTAGAGGTTATTATTTTTTTGACTCTTAAGCCTGTATTCTAAACTAATGTAAAGACTGTTATACCTTCAAACACAATTCTACAATTTACTGAATGATACATTATATAATGTTTTTACCTTGTACTAATCCTAAGTTACAGTTTGTATTACAGATCCACACTGCATTCACAATTTTGAAAGACTTCAGAGCTGAAGTTTTTACCAGTATTGTCCTGTAGTGTTGAGCAGCATAGGCCATATTCGGATTCGCGATATTTCGCGAATATATGGACGAATATTTGTCATATATTCGCAAAATTTGCATATTCGCAGCCTTTTTTTTTTTTTACTATGAGGAGAAACAAAGTTCATCAGCTCACCCCCAATTACGCTCAGTGTTCACGCCCGGACAGGTGCAACCCAGCAGCGAGACAGACCAGAAATAGAAGGATGAGTCCAGCGCAGACTTCGTGCAAATAATTACTTCTTTATTCAGGTACCAACGACAACAGGATAAAAGTGACGCTTTCAGCCAGACAGACTAGCCTTACTCATACAGTATGAGTAAGGCTAGTCTATCTGGCTGAAACGCGTCACTTTTATCCTGTTGTCGTTGGTACCTGAATAAAGAAGTCATTATTTGCACAAAATCTGCGCTGGACTCATCCTTCTATTTTTATTTATTTTTTACTATGGGCCATAAAATTTGCATGCGCATTCACCATAAAATTTGCCTGCGCAATATCGCGTGATAAGAGCTAAAAGAAGAGAGGGATCAATATGCGCAAAAATTTGCATATGTGCATATTCGCATATGCAAATTTTCGGGCGACCGCCAGTCTGACACGATAACTAGTATTGGAGCCTTGTTTACACCACAAGCTGGAAGCAGGGAGGGAATATGCGATATTCACGATAAATATTCGCATTGTGAATATTCGCTCCCAACACTATTGTCCTGGATTATTTGCGTAGGATGTAACAGTATGTTAGCCAGACATCCAATAAAGAGAAACAGTCTAATGTCGGTACTGCCACTAGGATTCAAATGGCGCACTGTAATGGCACAACAACTGGTACTCACGGACCCTCCGCCGGGGAATAGCTCATCCGGAATAGCAGAGCCAAAATCACAAAGGAAGATAGGGAGGCACACGAGTCTTCAGCGGTGAATTTATTCAGGAATAGGTCATACAGCAATGCCTGGCCCTAGGCCAGGCATTGCTGTATGACCTATTCCTAAATAAATTCACCGCTTCAGACTCAAGTGCCTCCGTATCTTCCTTTGTGATGTTAGCCAGACATTCCTGCAAAGGTGTAATGGACTTGACAGGGACCACATATTTAATACCTGTACATGGCTGCTTCCAATGTGCGCATGCGCATCACTGTGCAGTCCAGCGCTGTCCTCCTTCTGTGTCAGTGGAACACAGATCAGCGTTCCACGTCAGTATGACGTGGCTGCGCTGCTCGGCATGATGACGCAGATGTGGATCGGCGTGATTCCGGCCGTACTTGCGGCGCATGTGGCATTCCAGAAGTAGGATACACGCTGGCCCCATATATAAACACTGACTTCACACAGCAACATCATCCCCTGAGGAAGGAGCAAAAGCGCGCTCGGGGTCCAGGTGCAAATTCAGCTACCGATATGGGTGAGTGATTACATACCTTTATATTTAGCTACAGGGACAGGATGGGTGATAGTCGTCACAAATCTTGTGAGGAGCACCTGGTCGAGGCAAATTTATGGGGCCATACAACAAAGAAAGATGAAGTCGCACTCACCCATTTCTTTGGCGTGATGAAAACTTTATTCCAACAGAAATGCTGCAGATTACAGGACATACAAATCCATGGCAAGGAGCGAGAGCCGATAAAGCTCTCAGACGCGGACGCTTCTTCCTGCCCAGGTATACCTGTTTTATTTTCTTCTTGTCTATGTTACAAATTTATGGTGCATTGATTGTCTTTCCATATTATAGCCCCAACAGTGCTGACTGAGACATTCAGAAGCGTATGCTCCTGTAACCAATGTCATTGTTATGTTTTAAAATATTTTGGTTGTGAAAGTCTTGAGACAGCTCTTTGCTTTTACCCATCATGAGATGTGTCTTGTGTGACACCTTGGCAATTACGACAGAGTGCTTCCTTGTGTGGGATCACCGGGATAAAATCTCAAGCTGAAATCGTGGATTCTCTCACCTGGTGGGGTTGTGCAGATTCCAGTTTCCCGTCCTCTTCTCTATCTGCTTCATTGACCTTGGCAATTAGACCTTTTTGTAGCCATCAGTTGGGACTGAAAAATTGCACTGATAAGGGGCCGGATTGCTTTTTAATTACTAATAGATTTTAGCTGTTGTCTTGGCTTTCCAAGCCTTCTTGCAACTTCCTTTCTTCAAGTGTTCAATACTTTTTCCCTGTGTCATTGCACATTATTATACATAACGTTATTTTTGAGCCTATTTGTTTTGGTTTCTGGTGAAACGTCATGTCAGTAGCACCTATGGAAATATATCTGAGAAGAATTGTCACATGTTCAAGACTTATTTAACCCACTTTATATGCCTATAAGGCTGTGCTAAAGGCATGACATAAAAGCCGGACGGTTAGTTAGTTACTGGCAGACAATAATGGTACATGGAGTATGTCAAGATAATACAGAAGGTCTAACAATCTAAAAAATAAAAAATAAAGTTTGAAAAATTATGCACATTATTTAAACTGCAGAAAGCAACAGCCGACTTGCTTAAAATAGTAAAAGTTAATTAGTAATTTATATGTAACCTACAATGGTTCTATACAGCTACATCAACGGAGAAATAAAAATGTTATAGCTTTTGGAATGTGTTAACATAAAAGCCTTTTCTTTGTCCTGAAATGTGCGGTCATTGTGCAAAAACTAGTAAAACATAAAACAAACATGTTATCCTGAATAATCCTGCCTGAGAGAATAACTAAAAGACTATTGAAAAGTTTTCTTAACAGAACGGGAACAGTCAACTTAATATTAGCCCTAGTGGCAAGAATGAAAACTGCAAGAAAGAAAATATAATAATAACCATATAATAATAGAAATGTTTAAAATCAGGACATGTTTTGATTACACATTCCCTTTAAGTGCTTAATATACCCATCAAAATCCAAGGGAATTAGCATGGCATTATGGAGGAGAAATCAAAAGAAAATGAAAGAAAAAATACTAAGCACTGAGTTGTGCTGATGGACTTTTAAAGGGTCATCTCATTAAGAGAATACCCTTTCTATATGATCTACTAAGGCAAATGTACATCATAGAGGAGGATCTTCCTTTAGGACCAGAATAGAGAGCTGATTACAAAGAAAAGCCCATGCTCTGGTGTATATTACCAGTCCATTCTGTTTATTCACTGACCGCTATTCCTCTGAATAGCCATCATGTGACTTAGTCCCAGCTGCAAGTATATGGCTGGCTATAGGTTACTGGCTATGAAGTTTGTGACGAATCGAATTTACTCATTACCACTCCTAATAGTCGCAGCGCCGGTTTCAAGGGTTCTTTTTGCCGCACTTTCTACTCACATATCTACAGGACGACTTGGGTCGACTCCTGCAACCCATTGGCTCGACAGCGTCTCTAGGATTGATGGTACCCCATGTTGTTTGGGGTTATATGCCTATTACTACCGTCTTGAGGTGAGCGGCCATCTATAAGCCCCGTGGGGTCATCCCCATATTCTCCCCACCTCCTACATATATATTGGGGTAAAACACGAGGCACCGCCCGTTGGTCTTTCTCTTTTTCTCTTTTATACAGATTATTTTTGTAGAAGGGTGCAGAAGGACAGAAAAAAAATATTTATAATAGTGGGAAAAAAGGAGGCTTTTCAAAAATTCGGTTCAGACATTCCTCGACAAAAGGGTTCGTTCTGAGAGAACTAACGCTAATCCCCAGCTTTGTAATGGACATGTCTATGAGGTTGCTTCTGTTACTAAACCGAAAATAAGTATGAATAAGTCCCATCATTAACTCTTTTATTAAGTGAAAAAAAATCTTCTCTTCCTGTCCTGAAGTAGTGCTGGTCTTCTTTCTGTAAAAAACAAACAAACAATAAAATAAAGAAAATGATAACCAATCATACTTGCCTCTCTAGTGGCTTTTGTGGGCAGAAGTATAAAGTTTGGCAAACAGCCAAAAAAAAACTTTCTGCATCTGTTTGGGAAACCCCTTAGCTGTTGGCAATGGGCAGCAATCCAATGCTTTGTATTGTAGAGTTGGGTTGCTGTGAGTTTGGTGCAATGCTCCTGGATCAGAGAATATATTACAGTAAGCTGGGATACTGTATGTAAGCAGGTTTGGCCATAACAAACTGGTCAATCTTTACCTTCACGCCAAAGTAAACATTTATTAAAGTTCTGACTGAACACAGGATCTATGGGTTTGGTTTGCTTTACTCTAGTGTAAAGTGATGATACAGAAAATGATACAACTTTGTATAAAATTTGCTAAAAACCAGAAAGCTCCTTTAAATGTTATTCATGGTAAGCATACATATTGAACTCAATAAAACTAGTTGCATGTGGGTATCATACTGTACATTAGGGACATTGTGCACAGAGGATATTAAGGTACCAATTCTAAAGAGGTAATAAAAACATAAACAGCTCTCTTATATTACCACTGGATATAATGCATTGATGTCTAAGCCTGGTTTTCAGCATACAGTTGGGTATAGGAATGACTTTTATCACCTAAGCCCTTGCTAATACTGAATGCAGCAGATTTCACACAATGAACATAACACCGAGATCATGTTCCAAGCCTTGGAGATGTGGCTGAGCATCATTTAAGGCATTTTGACAATCCTGAAATGGAACTGTGTTCAGCATAACTATAGAGATAGTAATGTTATCCTGAGGAAAAGATTTAGCGTAAAATACACAGTACAAAAAAATTCAATTGTGATATTTTCTACAACTTTCTTGATTTGCTTCAGTTAAATGATCCGTACAAAAGAACTGTAGAGCCATAGGCAGTTATACAAAACTTCCAAATATGATTGCAATGAATGGATGCCAGCTTTACAGAGAAGGCACTTGGATTTTATTAAAATTTACAATGTGTTGGTGCAAGGTATATTGACGCTTGAGGCAAAAATAACTGCAAATTATACCTCAGCTCCCAAATGTTTTTTTTTTAAGTTATCGTCCCTAAAAGTTGAACTTTAGCTTGGAGGAATGATTAAGCCGGAATAATCTTGCTTTACCTTAACAATTTTTTGAGATTTTAAACATTATATAATATTTCACTGAGATCCAGATAAACTGTAGCTTATTAAAGGGGTATTCCAGGTTTATACGGTCGTGCCCCCTAGTGACATCATGCCACGCCCCCTCCATTCATGTCTATGGGAGAGGGCGTGATGGCCGTCAAGCCCCCTCCTATGGACATGAATGCAGAGGGCGTGGCGTGACATCACTAGGGCATGACTGTGTTGTCACATCCCTGTCTTGGAAGCAGCACCCGACACAGAATGCCGGGGGCTGCACCGAGATCACGGGAGTTCCCAGCAGCGGTCGGTGTTGACATTTGAATCTGTATATCCAATAAATCCACCATTTCAGAGCTATGCTTATAGGTATGTTTAATATTCATCTAATTTTCATTGAGCTCTGTCATGAACTTCTCGAGCCCGGACACTGACCCCTGCCATAAAAATAAAACATCATCTATGTAGTGAATCCAGCACTGCACGTGGTTCACACCCTGTGCCCCATCGTACATGAATACTCCCCTCTCCCAGTACCCTAGGAAGAGGTTGGCGTTCGATGGAGCGCAGGCTGTGCCCATGGCAGTGCCACATCTTTGTAAATAGAAATTATCCCGAAAAGTAAAAAAATTATGAGTGAGAACAAATTCTAACAAAATCAAAAACTAGAGGTTGAAATCCACTACAAATCCATGGGTGCCGTCACATATGTCCAGTTATTCAGCTCAGTTTCCCTCCGGTACTGTAGAAAAGCATCAGAGGGAAACTGATCGTTAAACTGATCCCATTAATTTGAATGGAACAGTTCAGATTAATCCGGTGTCCCAAATTGAGTATGCTCAAAGGGAGAATGAATCCTATGGCCAGAAGTAATAACTGGGTGCCGGACCCATACACAACTGATCATTGAACTGATCCCATTCATTTGGGACACCGAATCACCGAACATGCTAAAAGGTGAAAGTGCATCTTCCAGTATTACCCCGCATGGCCTGCAGTTATAACTGGGGACTGGACCTATACACATCTGATCATTGAACTGATCCCATTTGTTTGAATGGGACAGTTCAGATTAATTCAGCATCTCAAATAGGACATCTGATTCTCCAATCATTGTTTTTTTTAGAGAGTTTAGGAGCAATATGGTGGAGTCTTCTTGACCATCCCAGATAAAGATGAGGTCATCAATATATTGGCAGATTTTCACTAGAAAATGGCTGAAAAGATTGGCTGTTTTTTTATTTTTTTTTAATGGCTCAAAAATCAATGGAAAATTGACATGTCTATTAATTTCTGCACATTTTTTGAGCAGTAAAAACATTGCTTTATGGGCAGTACTTTAAGGGATAAATAACAGTAAAAAAGACACAGTGTAAACAGGTCTTAAAATGGTTTACGAAATAAAAAAAATAAAAAGACTAGAAACAGCACCACTCTTGTCCATAGGCTGTGTTTGGTATAGCAGCCCAGCCAGATACTTATGACCTGCAAAACCCACTTAGCCCAACAACCCCTATTAAGCATGACATTTCATTTTATTTATTTTTTGTAAATGTTCTATTTTCTGGATCTTCAGTGGTACAGAACATCCCTACATGAAGTAGTTTGTGAACTTTTTGCTTCCATGTATTATCTTCTTGTATGGCGTCTTGGATTATATACTTGATAAAGGATGAAAAATAAGTCTATTCATTTTATGAAAAAGGTAATTGGTACATTAACTCTGGTACGGCAGCTTATCTGTTCCAATCCATTATCTGCTTGTTTGAACAGAATCTAAGCAGGAGTATTATAGCCAACAATGGGAAGAGTGAATTAGAATAATTATTTGTCCAAGCTTAATTACGGCTCATCTATCCCAATATCTTTTTTTTTTTTTTTTTTTTTAATTGCATTGTCTAATGTTATTCCAATGTCCACTAATAGAAATGCAACAAAATCCATTAAATAAGATTCATTTCTTTAAATATTTAATTAAATTCTATCATTAAATGCTGAGACGGAGAACATGTAATTTATAATAGGAAACAGTTTCCCCTAATCAATGAGGAATTAGTATTCTGCTCCAGTTCCGCCGCAATCGCCGGGGCTATTTTTAGCACTGACTGACAAGTATAGTTTCCGAGTAGAAAATTATTTGCTATAATATTATCGAATTACACGATGCATTTGTGTATAATAAAAATTTGCGCAGCATTTGCCACGCCATTATTGGACACCATGGCATTCCAAAGTGGCAATAATTGAGAAGTACTGTTATTTATTCTGTGTGGTCTTGATTGTCATTTAACAGAAGGAAAGCTTTGTTAGAGCATTAGTTCCAATTATCTTCATTCACTCGCTATTATAAACCAAATATCCAACTTAACTCCTTAAGGACCATACCAACTAAATTAGCAAAGCTGGGGTGCTAGGAAGAGTCAGGTACTGTCAGGCCCGGAGCATCATAAAAGAGCACTCTGGGTCTGGTGCAGGATATTATTATTAGGCTAAGAAGGTCCAAAATAAATTACCATTTCCAGCCTGGTAGTACTAGGCCCCTGCTGCTTGTTTTTTATTACCTGTTCTCTTATGAAAAATGTGACCCTACAACTTGAGAAAAAAAGTAAATATTTATTTAATTAACTACTTTACTACTAAGCTTGTAAAGTAGTTGAGAAAAACCACAAGACACTATTTTTTTAAAATTATTTTTTATTGAAATAAAAACACCTGGTAGTACTAAGCCCCTGCTGCTTTTTGTCTGGCTGGGCATGAAAAAGGAGCCCCAACAACTTTAAAAAATGTTATTTATTTATTTAAATACTTTAATACTAAGCTTGTTAAGTGATTAAGAAAAACCACAAGGCACCAGTAAACTTTTTTTTTATTGAAATAAAAACACCTCCATACCGCTCATTGATCATTTTAATAAAAAAATAAATAAAAAATACCACCAGTCATCAACGTAGTCCACTTTATGTAGGAATCTGAAAAACATAAAAGTGAAAAAAAAAAAGAGGTTCACCACTATGCACCAGTGTTTAGTCTACAACTGGTGGAGATTCACCACTATGCACCAATGTTGAGTGTATGGCTGGTAACTCCTTGCACACAGTGGGCCGGGTGCTCTGACTTCAAGCCATGGAGTGTAAAACCTGTACATTTGGTGCGGTTAGCTGAATATTTTCTCTTTATTGAAGTCTATGTACCGCTGTGGATGCGCACAAGTCAATGTTACCATATGGTATGGGTGTACATGTCAGACCTGGGGAGAGAGCAATCATTACCTCAAAAGTCATTGCACAGGTGGACCTAAAAATGTTGGCCACTTTTCATGAATAGAAAATAGGTTTGTAGCGATGGGGTTATTCTTAAAGAGATAATTCCATAAGCCACCAAAAAGGGTTTTTTCACGAAAGGTATATTGACTCAATGACCTGGCCAGTAAACCGTCTAAGTCTCAATATATTTTGGAAACCGTTCTATGACAAGACTACCAGAGAGCTGGGAGGATCAGCTTGATGTAGATCAATGGTCTCAGACTGTGGCCCTCCAGATATAGCAAAACTTCAACTCCCAGCATGCCCAGACAGCCATTGGCTGTCTGGGCATGCTGGGAGTTGAAGTTTTACAACATCTGGCAGGCCACAGTTTGAGACCACTGATGTAGAATATAATTTATCCTCAGTGAAGTCTCAACGAATTCTAATCACAACCAAGTAATTGGGATTTTGTGTTGATCGTTTAATATTTTTTGAATATTTGTATCTTCTTGATGCGGAAAACTTTTTTACTTTTGTTTGAGGTACGTTTGAAAAACCCAAAATGTTCCACTCCTCAATATTTTTTGTGGTTGTTTATGTCTCTGATAAAACAAAACTAAAAACTAGGTGACATCCTCCCAATGGGTGATTCCCAAATTTTTGCCAATGGGCGATTCCATAATTTTTTGGGTTGTATCTTCGGTCTACGACGCCCAACGGAGCACCATCTTGTAAGTGTCCCCACAGGGATCAGCTTTGTGCGTTTGATATTACTTGAGTCGTAACTTTTCTTCCACTACTGTTAGTAGTTCTATACCCTTAACCAGCTGGATGGAATTAACGTTAATTAACTCATGCTAATTACAACAAGTCGAGGAGCCTGGATTCTGCCCCGGCACTCTGAAGTAGCTTCCCCTGGTACCAGTAGATTTAAATGCGCTCTGCATCCCTCTCATCGTGTTCTTATCTTTCCCAGAACGCAAGCCCTGGAGCGTCTGCACTTCTGATGTGCGAAGCAATGTCACGAGTGCAAGCCTACTGTAATTGTTAACATTATTCATTTACCAATGCATAAAGAAGAATGAAAACGGACACTTGTGTTTTTGATCCTGCACCCAGGGAGAAGCCGGTCCCTTGTAAACTCTGACACCAAACATTGGTGGGTTAATAAGATGATTCAACAAAATCACAACTACTGAAGTCTGATATATAGGGGGGCGGGGGTGAAGACTTTCAAAAAAGGGATTGATATTGAACATCATAGACAAAGCCTTTCTTGCAATGAGTAACCACGCAAAAGCTCAGGGGGAATGATGCGCGGCCTGTATTCGGAGAAGCGTCTAGGAGAAGGGAGGGAAAGCAGATGAGATATAACCGAATTTAAGCATTATGCTCTGAGCAGATGGCATGCAGCTCTCCGCAGGAATTGTTTGGTCCAGTATTTCGCATGAGAGAAAAACATCTGCCTACAGTAGTTTATCATGTTAAAATGTATTGGACCTAAACAGGAGCATACACGGTGATTGTTTATGTATCATCATCTGCTGCTCCGTTATGTGCAACAATACACGAGAGATGAGGTCTGGTCAACATTGGCCGAGTCCTCTGGGCGATTGCTTGGTTGGTTGGTTGACTTCCCTCCTGTAGCAGTGTCAATAAATGCTTGGCAAACATGCTGGATTGAGATCCTATAAGTGGTCAGCAGATCCTTCTGATGTAAACAGAATATGACAGCAATGTATGATGGCGGCACCATTGGATCTGTCTGTTAGAGTTTAACATTCCCCGTCATTGTTCATATGGAAGAACTATCACAGAACTCGGGATTCAAATCTAAACCTTAGCATTTATTAGCAAACCAAAAAAATGTATTTCAAGGACAGACCGGTAATCAGGCGCTGATAGACTCAGGTAAGAACTAAAGATTTATTTCCCACAATACAACGCATTTCAAAATAATTCTATTGCTTCCTCAGGCATCAGCCGTTTGGCTTAAAGGGTTACTCTGCCCCTAGGCATCTTATCCCCTATCCAAAGCATAGGGGATAAGATGTCTGATCACGGGGTCCTGCTGCTTGGGACCCTTGTGATCTCTCTGCTGCACCCGGCATTCATTTAGAGCATCGGGTGCAGCGCCCGAGGTTCATTACATCATGGCCATGCCCTCTCAATGCAAGTCTATGGGAGGGGGCTTGACTAGACTTGCATAGACTTGCATTGATGGGGCGTGGTCATGACGTCACGAGCCTCTGCCCCACATTGCCATTCATCAGGCACAGAGCAAAGTTTGCTCCATGCTCCGGGTGTCTGGGGTGCCGCAGCCGATATCGTCCCCTAAACATCTTATCCCCTATCGCGGGTGTCCCCAGTGGCGGGACCCCCGCAATCAGACATCTTATCTCCTATCCTTTGGATTAGGGATGAGATGTCTAGGGTCAGAGTACCCCTTTCAGCTAGTTGGAACCTTGCTGTAAGACTAGGATTGGTGATTGTGTGGCACCTGACCATTCCATGGGCGAGTCCCCATGCTCACTTTAAGACAGATGGTTTCCTGCCAAATGCGGTTGTGTTGTACTCTGCATCGAAGTGTTATGACAGTGACATAAATGTTCCTAACTTGTAGGAGGATGTGAACGACTCAACACTGAGATTGAGTCCAGACTTGTCAGACTATAAAGGGTGCAGGAGGAGTCAATTTATAAGAAATTGTTAACAGTGGCTGTGGTACTCAAGGGAATAGTAGTTGTTGCGGTGCGGGCTAGCTTGGCGAAGAAGTTCCTGGAAATGTCATGTGGCAGGGTGGTCCTGATAACCTAAGGCTTCCCTGTGAGCCCAACAACACTTTTCTCAAATAGGTTGTTCCCAAAGTGTGAGGTGCAGGAATGAAAAATCCAGAAACTTGCATAACGTGGAAAGAACCTGGAACTTTACTCTACAGTTTTTGTAAATCCAATTAAAACCCAATGGGGAAGATTTATCAAAGCAAGTCCAGAGGAAAAGTTGCTGAGTTGCCCATAGCAACCAATCAGATCGCGTCTTTCATTTTTCACAGGCCTTTTCAAAAATGAAAGAAGGAATCTAATTGGTTGCTATGGGCAACTCAGCAACCTTTCCTCTGGGCAGGCTTTGATAAATCTCCCCCAATCTCTTTAGCACAAAGTAGTATGTTACAAGTTTTAGACAGATAAGTGAAGATTTGGTCACTGTCCCTTTAAGAGTTATTTTACTAGCAGATATACTGACTGGAAAGTCTCTGGTGTGCCTTTTACACAGGTAAGCAGTGTTACTAATGAAAATGCAGTGGCAGGAAAGATACAGGAACAGTCCAAGTAGATGCTCTGTGCTGTGAGGGAGCTACATAGGTTGGCGTACTGTGGTACAGACACTTGTATTTTACTGACAGTTTTTTTGGCACAAAAACCTACACACATGGCAAATACTGAAGAACTTCTGTGATGTTCTAAGCATCACAGCACAAACTCAAACCATAGTCTCTCAAAGAGATTGGTGAACGAAGAAGGGCCCTTGTTCAGCTTTCTCCTCCTCTGGCTAGTAGATACAGGAAACTGGATACAAAAAAAAAAAAAAACAATGCCATCACAGCGGGGACTGGAGACAATGTGTGAAATCCTCCAAACTCTCTTCAGTGCTGTGATTACTTCACACTCAACTCTTTTCTAACATGGGAACAGAGCAGTAGAATCCCACTGAAAACAATGTGAGGCTGCTGCAAGCCCATTCCGAATGTCCATAGTGTGGATGAGCCCTTATGGTTCCCTTACACACAGAGCTACCAGCCACAGCTAGCACTTGTGATCCTGTATTGTAAGTAGGACTTGAATTTGCTGCTTTAAAGGGGTACTCCGCCCCTAGACATCTTATCCTCTATCCAAAGAATAGGGGACCCCCGCGATCTCGGCTATGGCACCCCAGACATCCAGTGACTGGCGATGCGGGGCGGAGACTCATGACGTCACAGTCACGCCCCGCTCGTGACTTCACCGCCATGCCCCCTCCCATTGACTTGCATTGAGGGGACATGGCCGTGACATCACGAGCTTCCAGCATTGCACCCGAAGCCGGGTGTAGCAGGGAGATCGCGGGGGTCCCCTCTGGAAAGGGGATAAGATGTCTAGGGGCGGAGTACCCCTTTAAGTGGATGATTGTATGGAGCAGATTGGCAACGATTCATGAATTCTTTCCTCTAGGAATCAACTGCATACAGTGTAGAACTTTGTAAATGATCGTTCTGTTAGATCTCTGTAAAAACAAACATGAAATCGATCCCCTCAGTACCTCAGATTAAGCTGCGTGCAACTAGAAAGAGAAAGAGCTATTGCAGGCACATGCTACATAGCACGCATTGTCTATTCACCACAAATGTTTTGATATTTTACATTCGTTTCCCAGAGTTGTGTATTTCAACCTTCATACTTGTCTTAAGTGAATGTCGCGGTGCAGTTAAATGACATATTTTGCTGGTCTGCACCAGAAGGTGTTTTTCCCAGGAGTAATTGCAGCAGATTGTACTTTGCAGGTCAGTACATTGTCATTGGAGGCTCACGTAATATTAGATTATCCATTCGATTTCACATCAATTAACTCCGGAGCTTTCAGAAATGTTGAGGGGTGAAATCCTTTCTTGAACCGTCTTCTGATCTGTTTAAACAACTTCCTAGAATAAAGGAGTTTTTCTGCGCTAACAGAAAGCGGGAGATTTACTAAGAAAGTCTTAAGCTATATTTACACATCATTTTAGTTATAATTTTATGGCTCAAAAAAACAAAACAAAAAAAAAGGAACATAATAACATTAATGTGTATGAAAAAAATATAACATACTCATTTCTTAATATACCCATACCCCTCTCCTTCATCCGCTGATACCCCTTCCCTTTATCCACCCATACCCCTCCCCTTCATTCACCCATACTCCTTCTCTTCATCCATCAATACCTCTCCCCTTCATCCACCCATACCCCTTCCCTTCATCCATCCATACCCCTCCCCTTCACCCACCCATACCCATCCCCTTTATCCACCCATACCCCTCTCCTTTATCTACCCATACCCCTCCCCTTTATTCACCCATACCCCTCCCCTTCATCCACCCATACCCCTCCCCTTCATCCACCCATACCCCTCCACTTCATCCACCCATACCCCTCCCCTTCATCCACCCATACCCCTCCCCTTCATCCACCCATACCCCTCCACTTCATCCACCCATACCCCTCCCCTTCATCCACCCATACCCCTCCCCTTCATCCACCCATACCCCTCCCCTTCATCCACCCATACCCCTCCCCTTCATCCACCCATACCCCTCGCCTTCATGCACCCATACCCCTCGCCTTCATCCACCCATACCCCTCCACTTCATCTACCCATACCCCTTCCCTTCAACCACCCATACCCCTCCCCTTCATCCACACATACCTCTCCCCTTCATCCACCCATACCCCTCCCCTTCATCCTCCCATACCCCTCCACTTCATCTACCCATACCCCTTCCCTTCATCTACCCATACCCCTCCTCTTCATCCAACCAGACCCCTCCCCTTCTTCCACCCATACCCCTGCCCTGCTTCCAGCCATTTCCCTCCCCTTCACCCACCCATACCCCTCCCCTTTATCCACCCATACCCTCCCCTTATTTCAACCACCCATACCACTCCCCTTCATCCACCCATACCCCTCCCCTTCATCCACCCATACCCCTTCCCTTCACCCACCCATACCCCTCCCCTTCATCCACCTATACCCCTCGCCTTCATGCACCCATACCCCTTCCCTTCATCCACCCATACCCCTCCCCTTCATGCACCCATACCCCTTCCCTTCATCCACCCATACCACTCCCCTTCATCCACCCATACTCCTTCCCTTCATCCACCCATACCTCTCCCCTTCATCCACCCATACTCCTTCCCTTCATCCACCCATACCCATTCCCTCCATCCATGTCCTCACCTCCTTTTTTAAACTTTATGGACTTGTGTCTTTTTTCAACCTTTAAAGGATAAGTCTCATATATAAAAACGTATCCCCTATCCAAAGGATAGGGGATACATTTTAGATCACGTAGCACAGGAGCGTGTCACGACCCCCCTTCGGCTCTCCCATAGAGCTTAATGGAGCGGGCGTGGCAGCCTCCGCTTTGGGCGGGGATCATGAGGCGCTCCCATGCTACAGCACAGGGGCTCCGTACAGGAGTTTGCGGGGGACCCCAGCGCTCGGACCCCCTGCGATCTAAAACTTATTCCCTATCCTATGGATAGGTGATAAGTTTTTATCCATGAGACTTATCCTTAAATGTATCCTAGCTGCACCAAACAAATATTACTGCTCAGTACAACATACCACTCAAGTTGTTTCAAACAAATATCACAGTGCAGCACAAAATGCCTCTCTAACAGAGCCAACCAAATATCACAGCGGTGCACAACATAATGTATCTCTCCAGCAGAACCAATCGCCAAAATGTAGCATCACTGGCTGCAATACCCCACCCAACTGACAGTTTGTTCCCTTCCTCCCTTCTATTAATAGCAACAGCATTGCCCCCCCCCCCCCCCCAACCACCACACCACTACAATCAGAAGACGTGGTTGGGGGTTGGAGTTGTACTGTCCAATAAGAAGAAATGGTTAAGGGGTCAATGCTGTACTCTACCCCATTTTACCCACCCATTCTTCCTGGTACAATGTTTTCCCCACCCCTAAAATCTTTTCTAAATCCTTGTAGAGGAACCCAGAGCAGAGGGGATCACAGACAGGCACAGCACTGCTCCCTGCCAGGTGCAGTGCTGAGCTTGTCTGTGTCCCGGCTGCAGTCTGAAATTTAGGAGTCCAGCATGAGTCTGAAATCTATATAAAAAAAAAAAAAGGCTTGCGGCCAAGACTGGTAGGGAGACCACTAGTGGTCATTTTTTTAAAGTGGAAAATTAAATAGAAAGAAGCATATTTTTTTAATAACATTCTATTGGAAAGTTATTCTGCATACATGAATCTATAATATATCAAAAGGTTTTTTTTTTGGTGAAAGGTACCCTTTAAGATTTTTTAATAGACGTTATTTACAAATCTGTTTAACTTTCTGTAACCAGTTGATATGAAAAAAGAAATTTCCACCGAAGGGTTTAGATTTTCCCCAAGTTATGGATGTGGGCTTTTATATGGATCTTTTTAAGGCATTGTTGAAGAGCTTGTGTAAGCTCAGAAGACTATGTAAGAATAAATACTTACAGAATGTTGACCATTTTGGACTGAGGAGAGGGTTTTGAGACAGTATAGAGATATCCTTGAAGCTCATCAGTTGACTAGGTGGCCAAAAAGGGCTTTGCGACATCTCAAAAATGTCTTCTAATGGTTGTACCTTACCTTCGCAGATGACAATGGTGACCAGAACTCTAGAGGACAAGCTGGTGCTTTGGTAAGTAAAAATATTATGCAAACTAAAGGAACACACACATGGCGGTTCGACTATTTGCGCGGAGATGTCCTTTGTTTACCAGGAGAATAGCATGCCCGTGTTGTGTGTTCAAGAAGACAATAAATATCAATCACAGTTTATTTACGTAAGACTTTCCACAGATGCTCAGTGTATTAGGGAGGATTAACAAAAGGATCAGTATTATAGGCTGATCATTAGTGTAGAACAATTGTTTATAAATACATTATATTATATTCATATGTAAATTAACCTCCCGGGAGTCCCCCCTGCTCGTTCCTTTGGCATATGTATGGAAGTTACATGATAATCTTTATTTTGGTGGTTCAGCTGTTTAGAGTTAAAGGGGTATTACGCTTACAAATTGTTCCGAACGCTGGAGCCGGTAGCTCGTGACGTCATAGCCCTGCCCCCTTAATGATGTCACACCCCGCCTCCACAATGCAAGTCTATGGGAGGGGGCGTGACAGCCGTCACGCCCCCTCCCATAGACTTGCATTTAGGGGGCGGGGCGTGACGTCATGAGGGGGCGGGGCGTGACGTCATGAGGGGGCTCGGCTATGACGCCACGAGCTCCCGGCTCCAGCGTTCGGAACAGTTTGTTCCAAATGCTGAGCAGCGGAGTACCCCTTTAAGATTGAGCTTTCTGTCATATACAGTAGTTAGCAGCTCACGATTGAATTAACTAGGAAATAGGAAATTTAGGTTGTTCCTAAAGTTTGAATCCAAACATTTTGTGCTTCTCTTCAGGCAAATCTGTAGAAGAACAGTCACCTGACCAGAAGTCACAGAAGATGAATGAAGATGTGGCTCAGCCAAGCAACCAGAGTACATGGGCAGCTGTTCTGTGAGTTATTGCTGTTGTTTTTTTTTTTTTTTTTTTTTTTTTTTTATTTCCCATCCAAGCTGTTTAGCTGAGCAGTGAGGCATACAGCATGCACCTCTCTGCTCAGTAGGTATTTTCTACATGGCACACTAGAGAACCACAAAAACTACTTAGAGAGCAGGTACTCCTGTCATTTTGACAAGTGCCCTGCCTGAGTATCCTCTCTGGTCAATAGGTATTTTCTACATGACACACTAGAGAACCTCGGAAACTACTTAGATAGCACATACTCCTTTCATTTTGACAAGTATTCTGCCTAAGTAGCCTTTCTGCTCAGTAGGTACTTTCTACATGGCACACTAGAGAACCTCGGAAACTACTTCTTGCCTTCTCTACATTAAAGCACTGATGCTCTACGCATCCCTGCTTACTGTCTGGCGCATATTTAATAATGTTTACCATGTTTAACTATTTATTCCAAGAAGAAAAAGTGTTCCCAGATGTTATAACTAGTACACGAGGAAGCTGTGCGACAGCCAAAAAGATGTGTATAAGGTCTGTAGGACAGCAGACACTATGTGCTAGCCCCAAGCAAGTTTCTGTGTAAAGCGGAAGAAGAAACATTATCAAAGTTCAGGAAGGAATATGAGCACCCCCTCCCATAGACATGAATGGAGGGGCGTGGCCTGAGGTCACATACACGGTCTCCAAAAGCTGGCATCCCCCCGTGACCTGACATCCGTGACCTGACATCCGATCCCCTATCCTTTGAACAGGGGGTAAGATTTCTAGGGGCGGAGAACGCCTTTAGTGTAATTGTTCAAGTGCTTACCCCCAGACAAACAGCTCTAAAGTCTTGGCCACTAGGTGTCTCTCTTCCCTGTAATTTGCTGTCCACTGCCTCTTGTTAGGGGAAATCTGTCTTGACTAAAAGGCCAGATGGGGATAAGATGCCTAGCGGCAGAGTACTCCTTTAAATTGAATGGCAAGTGTCCCAATTCTTCCTTACATACATTCAAGTTATTCTTCTTTTCCAGTACATACATTCAGGTTAAAAGAAAAAAGAAACTAACATTGACTCTTTAACTCCATTACAGTAAAGAGTCAGCAGCAGTCGAATACCATGAGCCGTTTACCACCATTATGCATAAAGAAGATATTTGATGGAGTCAAAGATTACTCACCGGTACCAAAAAAAAACATTTCTATGTTTCTCTGAAAATTTTGAAAGTATCTTGTCAACATCGACTTCTAACAACATTACTTGTTTTGCGGTAAGATCAAATACGGTTGCTATATACCTTCAGTAACAGCTCTATCTTTTGAATCACATGTTCAAAAGATTTGTAGCAGCATGAGATGTGCTGAGCAAAATCTCTCTGCATACGAATGAAGCTCCTCATGTCTCCTTCCTACATCGCAGGAAGTTCAGATATTTGCAGTATGACAATTTTAAAATGATACCACAATATACTACTGAAGAACACTGGCAATGCATCAGTAGCCTGTACTACTGCTATGCTGTACACTTGCCAGAGAAGTAAGGGAAAGGAAGTACCTATGTGCACAAGAAGTAAATGGTGTCCCTCTCGGTTCCTGAAAGTGCTGCACAGGGGGAGCTGTGAGCTTAAAGGGGTAATCCATCATAGAGGAATTTAATACTTACCTGCCAGACAGTAATGGTCATGTTTAGGAAGGCTCTGTGCTTGTCTTGGGGTTATATGGCTGTGTTGCGAGATTACCATAACGCTGAGACTTTCTTTTTGTGAAATGGCTATTTGCTGTTGGAGTTTGTTACCTTAAACTAAAAATCACAGCATTTCGTGTTTGTGAGTGTGAGGTCACTTTTCTCCCTCCCACACATCAGCCACCCCACCCATTGAAACACCTCTGTGATCTCTTCAATGCAATAGACCAGTGTTTTCTGACCAGGCTGCCTCCAGCTGAAGCAAAGACCGGCTCACTTTGAACACCTGACTTGTGATGTAATGTCTCAGGCCACACTGCAACCTGGGAAAACCTGAGACAAAATAAACCTTGGGGCAAAAATCACAGTAGAATTCTGAGACCACTATCAAACAGGTCGGGCGTTTGGAAGCACAGTAGCCTCGTAACCCTTGATAAAGATGATTTGTCACCAAAACGTCGGGGAGGCCTACTGTCCGAGTTTTAGTTAGCATGGTACAGGGGATCTTTAAGAACAAAGGAGTGAGGGACAGCTGAGCACCAGTGGACACTGGAATCACCAGTGGTCCACAGAGTGGAATTGAATACATGCGCAGCTGCCCCGAACACCCTTTAGTGTGTGAATTCCTTCACACCTGATCATATACATTCCCCTTCCACTGCAGATTTTAACTTTTTCTTTGGGGTCACAAATTTTAATCAATACTAAATAAAGCAAATATTTTATAGGGAGGGTTCTAGTGAGGGTTGTCCCCATAAGGGGGTCACCCCTTATAGGTTGTTATTGGCACTATCAAACAGACACCATATTATGAACTACACTAACTATGCAGCCTCTGTAGCAGAATCAGATGAAAAAAAAATCCCAGAATACTTTACTTTTCTAATTAGCAGCCTGGGTATAAAAAAAATCCCTGTAATACCCTTTTAAAACGCTGCAGCAAGATGTTAGCTAAAAGTCTATATGGATTTATGAAACGCCAAACCCGCTTGGCATTTTTTCCTTTGGTGTTATTCTGCGGTTTGGGGCTCAGTGACAGTTTTCCAAAATTGCAGCATTTTGAGATTATGATGTTTTGCTTCCATAACAGTCTATGGTCTATGCTACCAAAAATGCCATGTGGGTTTAGCTTTGGCATTTTCCCCCCTTATTCTTCAATAGAAATGCTAGAATCACATGACTTGTCACAAGAAAGCCAGCCCTGAACATCATATGTTGGCTTGTCACTATGTGATGCTTATGGCCCAGTCTATCAGGAGGTGGGAGATTTTTAACAGGTGGCTCGCTTGGTATTGTCGAATCTTCCCTTGCAATTTCTTTGCGTCCCCTAATCTGTTTTAACCTCCTATGGCCCACATTTACCTGTGCCCTGACTACTCTACTGTCTGCTGACTTTGTACTGCGTTGCTGTCTTAGTTTAACCCAATGCTTGTCCTCCTGACTTTGTTTTTCCTGTACTTTGCTGCTTTGTTCTGAACCCCGGGCTTGTTCCTGTTAACTCTTAGCCTTTTTTTTTTTGTATCAATATTGCTCATGTTATTGATCTGGACTGGTTGACACCTCTTAATACCTAGAGAACGTAGGGAACGTTGCTTAGTTGGGAGTCACTGGTTTGGGGTAGGGACAAGGGTAGGGGCTAGATTCAGGTTGCACTGCCCCCTACTCAGACATGACAGCTGAATTCACAGCTTAGACTGGTCAGTACTGCTCTATATGTTCCTACAACACCTGATGGTTTGTTAGGGTGCATTCACACCACGTTTTTGCAATACAGTTCCAGGTTTTTGCTGAAAAATGGATTCCTCAGAACCGGATTAAACTGTATCAAAGCGTGTGTACAAATTTTAACCCGTATACGGTTTGAAAAAATGATGTCCGGTTGCATCTGTTTTTTAAGAAAAAAACGTATGCCTTTTTTAAATTTTTCACTCCATTATGAATAAAGTTTTACTTGTTTGATTGAAATTCCAAGAAAAAAAAAACCTGTGCAAAATCAAAAACCGTATGGTGCAAACCGGATGGAACCGTACGCACATGCGGTTCTGTATTCACACCACGTTTTTGCAATTCAGTTCCCGTATACATTTTCAATGTGAAAACCATATGGAACCGTATTGAAAACCGTATGCATTGACTCTTCATTGAAAACCGTATGCCAAACATTGCATCCGCAGCCTTACAGAGAAGTAGGGAAGCAGTACCCCTTTTTTAATGTGTATGTAGTATTGTAGTAGTGTATGTAGTATGTGAGCACACAGGCTCGTCTTCATCCACTCTACAGCTAAGCTTAGCAAAAGCTGACATAGAGATGGGCTAACCATGTGGGCAATGTGCCATATACAAGTTATATAAAGGCCAGAAATGGCGCTACTCTCCATATGCACACGTGACTGCTTTTAACAATATCTGAAATGACAGGTACGCTTTTATAGCAGCAAAAAAAAAAATTGTAGAAGGAAAGAGGAGTAAAGCAAATTCTACATATATTCATGATAAAAAATGCCGCCATATAAAGTTTATTATATCCTGACAGTGAAAAATCAAAGATGCAACTTAAATATTCCGAAGTTGTCACCGCACTCGTACAACCTACGAGTTTATCCAAGTTTGCAATTTATATGCACAACTAATTATAACACCTTCAAGTCGCCGGGTTGAGGAGGATTTAAATCATGTCTCGCCTAAGGGAAATATCCGCATCTATCTCAGAAGTGTCATCCCTGGTCTCAATAACAGACTCTTCTGTATCTGCGCTTAAGAATAATACAACCCAGTAATTATTGGAAGGCGCCTGATATGTAATCTGCACAATATTCCGCATTTGCATTGGTGACAAATGTTATTATTGTTAGGATCGCATAATCGGATTTGATAATTTGAAGGAAATTTCGGAGCACTTATCACTGATACCTCTCAAATCCAGCCCATAAAATACAAAAAAATTGGCTCTGCATAGGTTTCAGAATATTCTGTGAGTGGACAATCTAATCCCCCCCTTTCCTTTTTTTATTAAACTAATTTAAAAATAATCCTTTAAATAGGATGTGATGCTGAGACATTCATATCCATGCATTGACTGCCCCCTAGAGGCAGACTGAGAATAGCAAGCAGCAATAGATAGACATTCTAGAGCTCCAGAGCTTAGATAAGATTCAGCAAGGTCTTGATATCCATTAACACGACTTCTGATTTGGAGTTACAAGAGATAAAGGTAACACAGACATGAGGGTATGAATATAGAGTGATTTACAACAGCCTCTTTCCTGGACCCTGTAATAATATGTGCAAACAGTTATCATGATACATGCTAAAAATGCTGAAAGAACAATATGTGCATCGTACTGGATAGAAAAATAAGATATTGGAAATTGTAACACAGAGTTTTTAAATGGATTCTGTCAGCTCAAATGTCAAGGAGGAGGTCCTGAGCCACAGCATGCATGCCTCCTCCCTCCCCCACCCTTCCCTTGTCCTGATTGATTGATTTACAGATGTAGTAGCCATGGTTGTCTGAAATGCAGTAACACCAAACAGCAATGTTTTGTGATTAGATTGATTTATGTACCAGAGATTACTATTATTATTTATTTTTATAACACCCTTGGCTTCAAGAATTGAGGAGTAATGTTAAAATTAGGTTTGTGAAATGCATCAGGATAACTTAGTGGTGCAGTAAAATATTTTGATGCACCAGGGATCAAGGTGATACTGGCTTCATCTGTACAGTGTGCCCTCCAGCGCTGAGCCCTTTATGTAAATCAGGCAGGGAGGAGTGGGGGAGAGAGTACATGCTGCAGTTTAGCACTAACTCCTTGACACTTGAGCTCTGCACATGATATACAGCTAAAATATTCCCTTTCACAATATTTAATAGATACTGTCAGATTTACAAAACTTTCTATATGTTGTACTTCTTTGCAAAACATAAAACTTTCTAATAAACTCAAAAGTTATACTAAAAATCTTATCTCATTTTTCTAGAAATCATGGCTTTTAAAAAACACCACTAGGGGTCCCCATACCATCCAGAACATAATCCTGTCCGTGACAGCCATCACGCCCCCTGCCATAGACTTGCATTGAAGGGGCGGGACGTGATGTCATAAGGGGGCGGGGCTATGAAGTCACGAGCTCCCGATACCGGCTCCAACATTTGGAACAGTTTGTTCCAAACGCTGAGCAGTGGAATACCCCTTTAATAACGTGTAGAGCATGTAGATGCTGTAGTATGGAAAATATAATGTTTTGTTTCTGTGGAACTGTTGTTAGTTCTTCTTTAATTCTTTTTTTCCCCTACTTTTTAACAAGAATGAATGATAGATATTAAGGAATTATTAAGCAGCTATACCAAGCCATGGACCTTTTTTATAATTGCAAGGAGTCCTTAAAGTGAGGTCCAGGAAGTGAGGGCGGGGCTAGCACTCCTCTGTGCTCACTTCTGTCCTATCAGATTTCTGTCTTAAAAAAGAGGAGGGAGTTATAGAGCAGCCTGCAGTGGTTGGATAAAGAGAGACCCAGCACAGCACAGAACACTCAGGGAGGAAGTGAATGCTTGGTGAGTGAGGACGGGCTCAGTGCTTACCTGGGCCACGTCCCTTCCTGAGCAGTGGATGTCAGAATGAGTGAGCAGCAGAACAAAGGGATTTGTGAGCCAAATACAGAAGCTAGACACATAAAAGCCATGTAAAGCTTCTGCATGACCTAATGAGGAACATATAGAAGCATTATTTTGAAATGATGGGTACGCTTTAGTATCTCATTGGTTATATATATATATATATATATATATATATATATATATATATATATACACACACTAACTAAAAGAATTCTACAGTCTCTGAAATGTTTGACTCCTTTCTGCATGACTTGAAATATTTGTTTCTATTTCCTACAGCTCCAGTGAATGTATGCCTGGGAGACGCATCCTACTTCATCTATCTTATTAATTGTTTTTTCTCGTGTCAGGTCTGGTTTTGATAATTGTTTTATTAAACTTATTGAAATTGCTGCTGGCACCAGAATATTTTCACTTTACAGAGTAGGGTTTAATTTTAACTATTTCAACACACAATGACTATAATAAATCCTAATATTGCATTTTGTATTATTCTCTATATTTTTGTTGTTTTTTTTTTTTATCTGAAAAACTATGCTGAAATATCGTCATTATTGGTACCGCCATTACAAGAACTCTAAGACCATACGACAGCCACCGCCATCAAAAAACAATATAATTCATGGACTAGCAGGAAGCACAGTCTTATAGGAGTACTCCGCCCCTAGACATCTTATCCTCTATCCAAAGGATAGGGGATAAGATGTCTGATTGCGGGGATCCCACTGCTGAGGACCCCCGCAATCTCCCTGCTGCACCCGCCATTCGTTTAGAGCGTTGGGTGCAGCACCGGAGGCTTGTGACGTCACAGCCATGCCCCCTCAATGCAAATCTATGGGAGGGGGCATGATGGACATCACGCCCCCTCCCGTAGACTTGCATTGAGGGGGCGTGGCTGTGACATCATGAGCAGGACGTGGCTGTGACATCAAGAGCCTCCGCCCTGCATCGCGAGTCATCCAGCACGGAGCGAAGTCCGCTCTGTGTACCGGATGTCTGGTATCGAGGGGGTCCCAAGTGGCGGGACCCCCTCGATCCGACATCTTATCCCCTATCGTTTGTATAGGGGATAAGATGCCTAGGGGCGGAGTACCCCTTTAAAGGAATTATCCAGCTTGTAAACCCATATCCCCTTGCCTTAGGATATGGGATAAGTGTCTGGGCGTGGGGAATCCGATCTTTGTGACCTCCCTCCCCTCTCCGGGTGCGCAATCTCCAGAATGGGTCTGACCCTCCCCACTAATCGCTCCGGCCCCACCGTCTTGGGCAAACTGATCTCAGTCTGTCACGAATGCAGAGGTGCCCCACCTCAATTGGAAGTTAAAGGGGTACTCCGCTGCTCAGCGTTTGGAACAAACTGTTCCGAATGCTGGAGCCGGCACCGGGAGCTCTTGACATCATAGCCCCACTCCCTCATGATTTCACACCCCGCCCCCTCAATGCAAGTCTATGAGAGGGGTCGTCACGCCCCCTCCCATAGACTTGCATTAAGGGGGCGGGGTGTGATGGCATGAGGGGTGGGGCTATGACGTAACACACTCCCGGTGCCAGCTCCAGCATTCGGAACAGTTTGTTCCAAACGCTGATCAGTGGAGTACCCCTTTAAGTGGGCTGTCAATGCCTTGGTCATTTTGTCTTGAAAGGTTACATATTTATTTGAGACATTTATAGCATTTACCCAGGATATCCCATAAATGTCCCGTAGATTCCGTTCTCACCTCGGGGACCCAAACCTATCTCTAGAGCAAGGACTCTCCTATCCCCTTCTTCCTATCTGCAGCAACCAGAGGTGTTTGGGAAGCCAAAATTCCACAATTCCACATTCCACAATTTGCATAACTCTCCATAGACATCAATGGGAGTAGCTCCATGAGCTATGCTGTTTTTGTAGTTGTTATATTGTTATTTGTGGTTTGCAACTATAAGGATGTTTTGGAGTCAGGGTGCAGTAAGTGGTGCAGAGGGTGAGGATACCTGATGCCTAAGTGAGTCTTATGGCTCATTCAACAGATAAGAAGATGTTATCAATGGCGTCTGGTGGAGAGGAAGCTCCGTTACAATTTTTTTTTACATGGGGCCTATGATCTTTGGTGGAAAACTGTTTTTTTTTTTTTTTTTGTTTTTTTTTAAATCAACTGGTGCCAGAAAGTTAAACAGATTTGTAAATTACTTCTATTAAAAAAACGTAATCCTTCCAGTACTTATTAGCTGCTGAATACTACAGAGGAAATTCTTTTCTTTTTGGAACACAGTGCTCTCTGCTGACACCTCGGTCCATTTTAGGAACTGTCCAGAGGAGCATATGTTTTCTATGGGGATTTTCTCCTACTCTGGACAGTTCTTAAAATTGACAGAGATGTCAGCAGAGAGCACTGTGGTCATGATGTCAACAGAGAGCTCTGTGTTCCAAAAAGAAAATAATTTCCTCTGTAGTATTCAGCAGCTAATAATTACCTGGAAGAGCATGGTAAGTGAGCTTTTACACCCTGTTCACACTAGTGTGGTGCTGTGCGGCGTCCGTTGCTGCCGTGGCGCCGTGTCTGTGGGGGAGGTGCGACCCATGGACTGGTTTGAGTGGCATTGGGGCCGCACTGCCAGTGGGTCGTTCCCCCTGTGGGCACTGGTGTCGCGGTGGTGGTGGTCACCACCCAGTGCTATGCCATTTTATGCTAGGGACGTTAGGGACCCACTCAAATTAGGTGGCCTTGACGTGGCGAGTGGGCTTGTACCTTTTGATCAAAATTTATACTTAGAACCTGTTAGTTTTTGTATTTATGCTGAGAAGCAATTAGATCAAAATACAATATGTAGATGTGCGACCATGTCTGTTTCTTCTACCTGAATTTAAATTACAAATCTGTTTAACTTTCTGGCACCAGTTGATTAAAAAAAAAAAGTTTTCCACCCGAATACCCCTTTAAGGCTGCATTCACATCTAGTTTTTACATTATGGGTGCCGGATCCGTATACTACGGTTTTAGGTCTGGTCACAAAACTGGATATGGGTCAAAACTGAGCCGACCGGAGTCACCGTTTGACTCCGGTCGGCTCATTAAAGTGAATGGAATTCAGCGCTGGTCCGGTTGGGGTACGGGAGAGCCCGGTTTGCCCCTCCCCAGCCGGATCCGGCACCCATAGTGTAAAACCGAGATGTGAATGCAGCCTAAAGGAGTAGTCCAGTGGTGAAAAACGTATCCCCCGCGATCTCTCTGTATGGGGCCCCAGCTCGCTGGCCAGATAGCGTGTGTTGACCACCGCACGAAGCGGCGGCCAACACGCCCCCTCAATACAACTCTATGGTGCTCCCGCTCTACGATAGAGTTGTATGGAGGGGGCGTGCCAGCCGCCTCTTCGTGCGGTGGTCAACACGCCCCCTTCCCGCGGGCTGTCGGCCGTACGGGAGATCGGGGGGCCCCAACGGTCGGACACCCCGTAATCTGAAATTTATCCCCTATCCTTAGGATAGGGGATACGTTTTTCACCACTGGACTACTCCTTTATACCTCTACTTTGTAGTTGCATTTTCTTATAACCTTACGGGGCGGTGAATCTGTTAAATCCTTTTGAAACAGGTTGAATCCTATTATCTCTATGTATTTTACTACATCCTTGTTATTGACTATGACTCTTAATATAACTTTTTGCGTATGCCCATGGCTATTGTATTGGATTTGATTGCCTCACTATTACTTTTACTATCTTAAGCTTTCTACAGTGAATTGGTCCATATCATTTTAATTTCTTTTTTTACGTAGATTTTTTATTAGCTGAATAATAAAAATAAAGATGATGTGCAGTATTATCTAAAGTCATGTCGTTTTTTGTCGGTTGTGTAACTCATGAGAATTGTAAAAAAAATTTTTACATTATATAATTGCACGAGAACTATTGAAAAACAATATGGCTGCACTGTGTGAGTTGGGATAGGGCTTCGGACTGAGGCGCCATGATGTTTACTCCTAAGTACAATTAAAGGGTACCTCTCATCAAAAAAACTTTTGATATATTATAGATTAATGTATGCAGAATAACTTTACAATTGCATGTTATTAAAAAAATATGCTTCTTTTTATTTCATTTTCCACTTTGAAGAAATGACCACTAGGGGTCTCCCTACCAGTCCTGGCAGCAAGCATTTCAGACTCATGCTAGAGTCCTAAACACTACGAGCTGCCAGTCTGCTTTGTTCACAAAGGAGAACACTCAGAGCTGCCAGCCTGCTTTGTTCACAGCCTGTTTGGCTGAGAACAAAGCAGGCTGGCAGCTCTGAGTGTTTAGGACTCCATCATGAGTCAGAAATGCTTGCTGACAGGACTGATCGGGAAAAATACAATAGAAAGAAGCATATTTTTCCTTAACATGCTATTGGAAAGTTATTCAACATACATTAATGTAAAATATATCAAAAGTTTATTTGATGAGAGGTACCCTTTAATGGGATCATTTTGCCACCAACAAATGGCCGCCACCACAACCCAACATTTTAAATGGGTACTCCGGTAGAAAACATTTTTTTTAATCAACTGGTGCCAGAAGGTTAAACAGATTTGTAAATTACTTCTAATAAAAAATTTTTACCCTTCCAGTACTTTTAAGCAGCTGTATGCTAAAGGGGAAATTATTTTCTTTTTGAATTTAATTTTTGTCTTGTCCACAGGGCTCTCTGCTGACACTTGATGCCCCTGTCAGGAACTGTCCAGTGCAGCATAGGTTTGCTATGGGGATTTTCTCCTGCTCTGGACAGTTCCTGAAATGGGCATCAGGTGTCAGCATAGAGCACTATGGACAAGACAAAAACATAAATTCAAAAAGAAAAGAATTTCCTCTGTAGCATATAGCTGCTTAAAAGTACTGGAAGGGTAAATATTTTTTAATAGAAGTAATTTACAAATCTGTCTAACTTTCTGGCACCAGTTGATAAAAAAAAAAAAAAAAAACGTTTTTAAAATGTTGGTTTGAGGTCACGGCCATTTGTGGGTGGCAAAATTATACCATTAATCGTCCTTAGGAGTAAACATCATGGCACCTCAGTACGAAGCCCTATCCCAACTGAGTACCCCTTTAAATGGATTTCTTGTGTCTGTCGGATCACTGTCGAGGCCACCCCCATTCACTGACCTTAAAAAAAGAAGTCATACTCACCTTACCAATCCCCTGCCATTTCTCATCCAATGCATCCTAGATTCCCCTTATTATTAGTTACTTATTTTTGTGGCTCCCTTGGGTCCAGGGACTTATGATAAGGGTTTAAATACATAGCACAAACGCAAGTACAATGAATGTGATACAAAGTAAATGATATACTGATATAGAGAGGGCCCTGCCCAAGAGGGTTTACAAGGGGGAAGGAAAGGAGTCGTCTGGTTGTCTACGAGAAGTTAGGGAAGTAGCCTTTCCCAGTGCATGGGGCAGAAGGGTTATTGTGTGTTGTAGGCTTTCTTGAAGAGGTTATGTGAAGGTCGGTATCGGGCGATCAGGTCGGATCAGAGATGTAGCGGGAAAGGATGGTCTCTGATATCATTGTGAACATTTTAAACTGAATTTGTTGGGCAATGAATAGGTAGTGAGGGGATAGACAGAGGAGGAGTGCGTGATGAGGTGGCTTAGTTGGGCTGAAGAGTCAAGAATGGATTGAATTTGAACAAGAGTGTTTCATGAATGGCCACAAAGTCTACTTCTTGGTTCCTCTTGACACAGGACCGTTACCAGTCCTGGACACAGCGGTGACCCTCTATAGCCACTACAGTGGTCATATGTCCCATGTTGTAGGGGGGATCAATAAGATAAGTATGGCCGTTTAAAAAATTTTTAAAATAGCTGAAGCACCCCCTGTTGTCTCATCACAGACAACACATTTAATGAGACCAGCAGTCCTGGGTCCTGAGATTACAGAAAGCATATGGGTTTTTAAGGGGAATCCAATGCCAATCGAACATTTGACTGCAGCGAATGGAGGTTCAAGTAATACATGGATGGCCAGAATCTGAGAGAGCCATAAGAACCCCAACATGATTTCAATATACCATAGTAGATCATATGGACAGGGGATACTCATTTATATAGGAATTAAAGGGTAGTCTGGGATTTTTGGATGTAAGCCAGGGGCAGCAAAGTCAGTCTAGTTACTAATATACATCACTTACCTGTATTTGGTGGCTGGTATCGAATTTCTTAATCTTTCCCCAGAAGTTTATTTTCTGCAGCCTATAAAATGAGTGTTGTCTCAGACCTTTGCCAGCTTGCTGTGTGGCCCGAGACAATACATCACAAGTCAGGTGCTGAAAGGGAGTTGGCTCCTCTGTCTGTTGTGTGTGAAGCTAGCCCCCGAATGACGAATGAGTGGCATTTATCATAACACAGATACAGAGCTTGTGTGTCAGGGGAAGTCGGGAAAGTCATGTGATCAAAGGGAGCGTGGCTATGCTGCAATAGGTAGGGAGACCAATATGTGGGAGGCAAATAAGTCACATTCCACCTTAAAACAAAGGATCCTGGGCATTATATTCTGAGGGAGGCCACAGAAACAGGAAGTAACTAATTCCCAAAAACAAGCCAGCAGTGTGATGGGGACACAGGACACGGCCATTTACCACCAACACAAGCACAGATCCTTGGCAAACATATCCATTACTGTATGACACTGTAAGTCACCTTATGTTGGATAACCCCCTTTAAATTTGAACTAATGTACTTCATCACTAAAAACAAAGAATTGATCAGCCAAATTCCAGATGCTAATTTACAGAATAAATTTAAGCATTTTAAGGAATTTGCTATCTTTATCTGAGAGCTTATCGCCGTGAAAAGGCCTCCGATCCTACGGACTGTTGTTATCATGCCTCCATAATATCAGTCGCTGCAAATATGAATACATATTTTTATTAACAACTTGTTATGTAATTCATTCCAGAAAAACCCGATCTATCCGCTCAAAATCATTTAAATCCAATTATCATGGCGAAATTGAAAGAGATGGAAAATATTGAAAATGATGTGATAATGTCATGACTAATGCCGCAAATGACTCCGGCAGCTCGGTGTTCATGCGTTTACCAAGTGCTAATACACAGGGAACAGTTTACATTACTCTGCATTAACCAGCGAACTGCTGCGGATGTGAATTAAACATGATGCAAAATTGCAGATTGAGGCTTTGTTGGAGTTTATCACACATCGCAGCGTGTTACTCCTTAATAATTCACTCCCTGTGGGTGACATCTGAAATAGATGTCGCTTTAGTCACTTGTTTAAAAAAAAAAAATGCAGAATCTCGGTGCACCATCTTTGTTAGTAGCGTGAAAAATTATAAGGTTTATGTAGCGTAATGTAGACCTGTCAGCCACATAGGTTGCCAAAAAAAAATTGGATAAGAAAGGATGATTGTAGTAGAGGAGATTGTATATTTCCTATGCTCCGACCTAATCATATTTTCCTCCTTTGATGTTTTTGCTGTTTCAACAAAACATTGACAGGGCCGCTCTAGCCAAAAAACCCTTTTCCTCCGAGGTCAGTCTATTATTTACAGTTTTACACTAGAGGGAATTTTTTTGGTGACTGAGGAGGCTCCCAAATATTTACAGAGTCAGAGAGCCTGTAGTCAAAAATAGGAAAAGTAATAACTCAAGAACGAGAGGGCGGCTGGTATGTTGCCCAGAAGTACATTTATAGTGTTATATCGAAACATGATGTTGTACAGCCCGAAGAACGACCATCAATAACATAACCTCTTTGAAGGTGACTTTTCCTCTCTCATTCCTTTGTACATAGCCCCTTACATTTTATAATGTTGGGATCCGTATGGTTTCCAACCTATGTGATCCATAGAATAAAGTGCGGGAAAAATAGGGTCTAGGTACAACGAGTTTCGGCATCAGCATACGCCTTCCTCAGGTCCAACATGAAACACCTCTTAGGCGTCCTGGCTGGCTGACAGGTGCGACTGTGGAGTATGAACCAAAGATGCACATGTCAGCCAACCAGGTTGGACCTGAGGAAGGCGCATGCTGGCACCAAAACCTGTTTGATTATTAAAATGATTAAGGCCTATTCATCTGTTGGTAAAAACTTGTGATACCTTATTACAGCAGCGCTCATCTAGACCCTATTTCTTCCTCACTGCATTTGTCTACTTATTCACACCTTAGGGGCAGCTAAATCAGGTATCCAGAGCAGCATACTGGTGTACATATATGACTTCTTTAGCATTGTATCTGTCCTTTAGAAAATTTTCCAACTAAGTAGACACCATAGGTTTGTGGTAGTGGGCGCATACTACTTAAAGGGGTATTCCAGGATTTTTTTTTATTTGACTATGCTACAGGGGCTGTAAAGTTAGTGACGTCCATAATATAGTGTCTGTACCTGTGTGTGACGGTTTTGTGATTTTCACCCCAATATTTATTTTTAACAGCATATAAAATGACTGTTGTCTCAGATTTTTCCCAGGTTGCAGTGCGGCCGAGACCTGACTCACTAGTCAGCTGATGACAGGGAGCCTGTCTGCTTCAATGAGTGGAGCGATAGCTTGGTGGGAGAGAGATCAATCTGTAACTAATGCAACAGCTGTAGGCACCCTGATTGAAAACCACAGGTCTTTTGAATGGATGCAGCTCATTTATGTTTCAATGGGTGGGGTGGCTGATGTGTGGGAGGGAGAAAAATGGAATTATGGGATTTGCAGGCAAAGAAGAAAACTCAAACAGGAAATACCAGTTCACAAAAAACTAGCCACAGTGTTATGGTAATCTCACAACATAGCCATTTAGCCCCAAGACAAGCGCAGATCCTTCCTAAGCATGTCCATTACTGTCTGCGATGTACATACTAAAGTCACCTTATGGTGGATAACCCCTTTAAAGAGGTACTCCGCCCCTAGACATCTTATCCCCTATCTCCCTGCTGCACCCGGCGTTTGTTTAGAGCATCGGGTGCAGCACTGAAGCGCCGGAGGCTTGTGACTTCACGGCCACGCTCGTGACGTCATGCCATGCCCCCTCAATGCAAGTCTATGGGAGGGGGCATGACGGCCGTCTATGGAAGGGGGGCACGAGTGGGGCGTCACAGTGACGTCACAAGCCTCCGCCCCACATCGCTAGTAATCCGCCACTGAGCGAAGTTCACTTGTGCGCCGGATGTCTGGGGTGCCGCAGCCAAGATGGGGGGGTGGGGCGGACCCCCATGATCAGGCATCTTATCCCCTATCCTTTGGAAATAACATGTCTAAGGAATAACATGTCTAGGGGCGGAGTACCCCTTTAGACTACTTTACAAGGGAGCAACACACCTCCCACCCCCCACCCTGTTTTCTCCTTTTGTCTTTTCCTAAAATGAAGTGGCAGTAATACTAGGGAGGAGCTGGCACTTCTACTCAGCTTTTTTAAGACTGCATATATAAAAACTGGAATTGCTGCCACTTCATTTTAGGGATCAAAAGGGGCAAAGTGACTAGACTCCCAGCAAGTGGACATTGAGTGTATCTGACTTTAATGTCTACAGTGATACAACCTGAAATTCCCATCTCAAGAAATGCCATAAATGTCTGATAGATGCAGGTCCCACCTCTGGGCCCCACACCTATCTCTAAAGCATGGGCTTCCTGTTCTCCTTCAGCCTATTCTCCGCAGCCGGAGGTGGTTGGGGCGCCAAAAATAGTCAAGCCAGCTTTTGGGTCCCCCCCCCCCCCCCCCCAGCCTATTTGCAGCAGCGAAGGTGGTTGGGTAAGCTGAAAACAGCCATTCCAGCTGCCTTACAAAATTGCATAACTCTGTATAGACATTGGCCCTCATTTACTTAGAAAATCGGGTTGTAAGTCTATGTTGCTTTCTTACCCGACTGCTTTTTTCCCCTGGTATTTATTATTATGTTGCATCCTATTTGCCGCTCGTGGGTTTTGTTGGTTTTGGTTTCCAACTCCTCTGAGTTGTCGGGAAAAAATCCACAACAATTCAACAAATTCGGGTTGGAAACCTTTATAAATACGTGGGAAAGCTCAGAAATGTCGGGTTACGCCCCTTTTTTGGGTTTGGGAGAATCCACATCGGGTCCGTCAGGAAAAAATGTCGCATCGTGTCGCAGACTGGCGCACAATGTCTGCAACATGTCGCAGACAAAGATGCGCCAAAAAAAACAGACAAAACAAGTCGGGTTTAGAATAGTAAATGAGGGCCAATATTGGGAGAACTAATGGATTTTTGGCCTTGTGTAACCTGCTTGCAGAGGCTGAATTCCAATACCAGGGCTGTTTTATACTGTCTCCATAACACCAATAGACCATGTTGCACCACAAGCTATGCTGTTTCATAGAACTCCCATATTACGGAAACAACATAGCTTGGGGTTCCACTCTGTTTATTCTTCTTCCATTTTCGTCTATGGGAATCAAACAATATAAATAATATTAAAGTTCAAACTTTATTATTTTATAGTACACAGATGTTGTGGCCGCTAAACACATTAATGGCATGCTACTCTGTTTGTGTGGCATGTTTCACTATTGTGTTGTGTGCCGTAAAAAGTACAGACAGGAGCATGGACCATGGACCCTTGTTTGTTGACAAGCTTCCTGCTCCATTCGGTGCTGTATACTGTAGTACTGCAGGGAGTGGTGATGTACACAGTACAGAGTATATACATCACACTCACTCATCTGTATCACACCCAAGAGGCTCACTGTTAAAGGGGTAATCCAATGGAAAACACATTTTTTTTTAAATCAACTGGCGCCAAAAAGTTATACAGATTTGTAAATGACTTCTACATAAAAATCTTTACCCTTCCAGTACTTATCAGCTGTTGTTTACTACAGAGGAAGTTATGTAGTTCTTTCCAGTCTGACCATAGTGCTCTCTGCTGCCACCTCTGAACCGTCCAGAGCTGAAGCAAATCCCCATAGCAAACCTTTTCTGCTCTGGACAGTTCCTGTAATGGACAGAGGTGTCAGCAGAGAGCACTGTGGTCACTTGGAGGAATCTACACAACTTCCTCTGGAGCATACAGCAGCTGATAAGTACTGGAAGGGTTAAGATTTTTAAATAGAAGTAATTTACAAATCTGTTTAACTCTTTGGCACCAGTTGATTTTAAAGAATCTTTCCACCAGAGTACCCCTTTAAGTATTTGTATAAAAATCTTTATAGTTACAAAAAGAGTTTATCCTATATAAATAATGTTTTTGTTTATTTTTGCACTTTAAGATCTTGTTTTAAGAAGAATACAGCAGCTGTGTAAGTTAAAAAAAACTAGTACGCACATTATCGAAGTGGTAGCGGAAGCGTACAGAGGAAGCTCTCAACAGGCCATGGAAAGTGATTTCCTTATGTTCTCTTCTATTAGTACCGCGCTATGGGAACGGCAGCATGCGAGGTGGCAAAATCACTATCTTTATTACCGTAAGTGAATTATAGAGCAGCCTGTTGGGTTTTAGATTCTTTCTTAAGTAATAGTTTTTCTGTAGTTTTGTAATATTCTTTCCTTGACAAAAACACCTTCCACTATATGATGCCAATGTGATCAGACATTGCAATCCCTTAAGAACTTCACTCCCATTATAGTTTAAAGGGGTACTCTGCCCCTAGATATCTTATTCCCTATCCAAAGGATATGGGATAAGATGCCTGATCACGGTAGGTCCAGCTGCTGGGACCCCCCTGATCACCAGGCCGGCACCCCAACATTCTGAACATTCTGGCGGCCATGGTTGTGACATCACACCACCCCCCCCCCCCCTCCATTCATGTCTATGGGAGGGGGCGTGACAGCTCCGGCGGCTGCTGAGTATATTTTCTGTTTTCCAGGCCATGGGTGAGCGCCCATGTTTTTTTTTTTCTAAGTTTTCTGTTATTTTATTAATTTCACCTGGCAAACAATTTGGTTTTTCTGTCTCACAGTATATTTCACAGTAAAAGTAACAAATAAAATACTAATTTAGCCCAACAAAAAACGAGCCCTTATGTTGTTCTGTACATGAAAAAATAAAATGGTTATGGCTTGAAGAAGAAGTGGAAAGAAATAGTTGTTAGGGATTTAAAAGACCCAATTTCGAGTAAGTTTATTTATTTATTAATTTACTTACGGTATTTAAATAATAAATAAATGAATGGAAATAAATATAGATAATTGACTTATTTAAATACTAAATAAATACATTAATAAATTAATTAAATAAATGAATTAAAGTATTCAAATAAATTAAAAATATAATTTTATAAAAATGTTAAATAATATAAATAAATGTATTAAATTAATTAATTAATAAATACATAAATAAATTATTTAAATAAATAAAAAATATTAGGATGTAGCAGAACAGGACATAAACTGTATTCACATATGGAGGAAAAGAAGAACAAATAGAGGCTCTACCTCGTGTGCACAACACCAATATGTGCATATATATATATATATATATATATATGTGGGAAGCCTATCAGGCTGAATTTGTGCGAGGGGGCGGGAATTCCCACACCCCTCACACCTCTAGGCGGAGCCTTGTTAGTGGAGGGAGTATAATATGTCCCTGCATCATGTAGGCGGGGCGTACGTGACGTTTGCGTAAGGCGGTTGTTCAGCGTGCAGACTTCCCACGGTAAACCCGGTTTTCCGGCCTCCAGTCTTTTACTATGTTCCCACCTACGCCCCTACGGTCTGACCGTTCCTCCCCGCCACACTCCGTTGCACGGGGTCTCGGGCAGAGGATCGGAGCACCCGGTCCCTGGTTTCCACTGTCCCGGACTCTCCTCCGCTCTCTCCGTGGCGGCCTTCGAGCCCGCCACCCCCCCCGTTGCTGTGGTCTCTCACCCTAAAAAAAGGGTTGTAAATAACCAGGGCAGCCGGGTTCAACACACCGGCCCCGACACACGGGGGAATGGTGCAGCCCTATCACATGCAAGGGCTCGGCTCCCCGCAGCCACCGGACCACGTGTATGCCAAGGGGGCAGAGTTTCTCGTGCAATTTCCCTCCCCAGTTTTCTCGCCCCAGGTTTCCCTGCCAGACTCAGGGCCACCACGGACCGCGTCAGTGGTGGCGAACGTTCACGTAGCGTCCATGCCGCACAGCCACTCACAACGTTTGGGCCATGCAGTTACTTGTAACATCTATACTGTACAGTCGCTCATAGTATTTCATACCGTGCAGTCATTCAGCAGTCATACCGAGCAGTTGCCCAGCACTCATCCTGTGCAGTCACTCGTAGCATTCATACCGTACAGACGCTCTCAGCATTCATACCGGGCAGTCACTTATAGCATTCACACCGTACAGTCACTCATAGCATTTAACACCGTACAGTCACTCATAGCGTTTCACACGTACAGTCATTCATAGCAGTTTTTACACCGTGCAGTCACTTATAGCATTTCACACCGTACAGCCACTCATAGCATTCACACCGTGCAGTCAATCATAGCTTTCACATCGTGCAGTCACTCATAGCATTCACACGTGCATTCACTTGTAGTTCACTGTGCAGTCACTTCTAGCTCGTACCGTGCAGGTACTCACAGCGTCCATACCGTGCAGTCACTCACAGCGTCCATACCGGGCACTCACTCGTAACATCCACGCCGCACGTTGCTACACGGCCTACGCTCATACCTTCGCTCCACACGTAACACATACACAGTACCTACACTCATTTGTGTACTGCTTTGCAACACATGGCAGTTTCCATACTGCACGTAGGTCACGGTGCGCGTAGTCACTCATAGTGTTTAATACCGTGCAGTCACTCATAGCGTTTCATGCAGTCGTTCATAACATTCATTCCGTACAGTCACTCAAAAAAAATAAAAAATAAATGCGTATATATAGTACATACATGCGTTGTAGCTTATATGCAGTAGGTGCAGTTATAGTGTCGTATACAGTACACAAGGTCATTGTAGCATGCATTAGGTTACAGGGTTGGGAACAGCACATACGCTCGTGGCGTACTTGCAGTGGGTACATGGTAGTATCGGATACAGTACATACGCTCATAGTGTTATATTGCAGTGGGTAGTTAGTATTGTATACAGTCCATGCGCTCATAGTGTCGTTCCAGTGGGTATAGTTAGTTTGTACACCAGCATACATGCTTATAGTGTTATTTGTAGGGGTTACAGTCATAGGCGCGGTATACAGTAAATATGCTCATAGTATCACATGCAGTAGGTACAGTTAGGGTAGTTCGCAGTACATATGCGCAGTGTCATATGCAGTGGGTACAGTCACACTGGTATGGTACACAGTGCATATGCTCATAGTGTTATAGGCGGTAGGCACAGTTAGGTGGCACAGTGCTTATGCTCAGTGGCATATGCAGCAGGTACAGTTAGTGTTTTTGTTACAGCATGTATACTCAGTGTCATATGCAGAACCCACAGTTAGTGTTGCATACAGTACATGCACCCATAGTGTCTCATGCAGCAGGTACAGTTACTGTTGTGTATAGTTCATACGCTCGTTGTCTCACACGCTACGTGTACAGACATGGGGTCATACACTTAGACCTTGAGCACTGTTCGTGTGCTTGTCGTGGTCATATTGCACTTTTGTGTTCCGTCCTTTCCATACATTCTCAGGTTGTGTCACACGCTACGTGTACAGACATAGGGTCATACACTCAGACCTTGAGCACTGTTCGTGTGCTTGTCGTGGTCATATTGCACTTTCGTGTGCCGTCCTTTCCATACATTCTCAGGTCACTGTCCAGAACATATGCTCATAACTATTGTTGTATCTAGCTTCATACTGTCTTACCATACTCACGCTCATAGCTTGTAATGTTCATATGCCCTTGGATTCACACGGAATATACTATACATACGTTCGTAGCTTCATACTTACAGATGCGCATAGCTTGTTCCCTACAATCATTGATAGTTACACTGAACATACCTCGGTGCCAGTATACTTCGCATACGTTAGCTTGCACTGAACAGATGTTTGTAGCATTCCACGGTGCGTACGTTGCAGTTTGGGGTCAGCATTAATCTGTTTAGTCCATTCAGGTCAACATCACGCGAGCGTCCATCACGTCCACAGCGTTATTCAAAGACCTGTCACGTCTACAGGTACGAGGTTTGAGTTAGATTGTCTTGTTACAGGCACGATGATTACGCAAAAACCTGTGACATCTACAGGCACGAGGATACGCAGGACCTCTCTAAACTACAGGTATGATAGGCACGCGGAGACCGTTCATGTCTACGGACACAGTGCTTGTGTTAAATACAGCAGGTACAGTTAGTGTTTTGTTTACAGTACGTACACTCATAGTGTCACATGCAGGAGTCACAGTTAGTGTTGCATACAGTACATGCACTCATAGTGTCTTAGGCAGCAGGTACAGTTACTGTTGTGTACATTTATGCGCTCGTTGTGCTATATGCAATGTGTACTGACAGTGTTAGACACTCAGGCCTTGAGCACTGTTCGTGTGCTTGTCGTGGTCATCTTGCACTCACGTGTGTCGTCCTTTCCATACATACGCGGGTCGCTATTCAGAACATATGCTCATAACTGTTGTCGTATCTAGCTTCATACTGTCTTACCATACACAGAGCTCGCACTGTTCATACGCTCATTGTGTTATATGCAATGTGTAAGGACAGTGTTAAACGCTAAGGCCTTGAGTACTGTTCGTGTGCTTGTCGTGGTCATATTGCACTCACGCGTGCCGTCCTTTCATACATACGTGGGTCGCTATCCAGAAACATATGCTCATAACTGTTGTCGTATCTAGCTTCATACTGTCTTACCATACACAGAGCACGCACTGTTCATACGCTCATGGATGCATAAGGAGTATCCTACACATACGTTCGTAGCTTTCATACTGTACAGATGGTCATAGCTTGTACTCTACAATCACCAATAGTTACACCGCACATACCTCTGTGCCAGTATACTTCGCATACGTTTAAACTTGCACTGAATATACGGTGGTAGCAGTCCATGGTGCATACGTGTGTACTTCGTGGTCAGCATTAATCAGTTTAGTCCAGTGATGTCAACATCACGCATACGTACATCACGTCCACAGGGTTACTCAAGATCTGTCACGCCTACATGTACGAGGTTTGAGTTAGATTGTCTTGTTACGGGCACGATGATTATGCAAGTCCTGCCACATCTATAGGCACGAGGGTACGCAGGACCTGGCTAAACTACAGGTACGATAGGCACGCAGAGACCGATCATGTCTACAGACACAACGCTTCTGTTTATACCTGTCATGCGTTCATGTACGACAGTCTATAGGCGCAATTGTTACACGAGTTCTGTCAAATCTATAGGAATGTGCATGACAAGGAGACCCATCATTCGCTGCAGGTCGTCACTCCTCAGATCTTAGTCATGACGACATGTTGGGCAGGTGTGGGTATGGCTCACTGTTCAGTCGAGTCAACTCTTCAGGTAGGTTGCTAATCGAGGCTTAATTGGTATAGGCGTCATGCCAATGGAAAGTCATTGTCACCAAAGGTCGGTCATTGTGTCAGGTTGCGTATCACTTAACTAACAGTGGAAACTTTGCCACTTATTAGCAGGGACTGAAGTATGTTATGCCTGGTAAGTTTACTGGTTCCATCTTGCTGCATTTGTCACAGTAAGTACGTCAATAGGCTCGAATCAGCCAGTATGTAGTCAGGTCCGGTTCCAGCGTCAGGCCATTCGTAGTAGGCGTCTCTACCGTTACTTCTCAGGGTCAGGTGCTGCCTAATGTGGGCGCGAGCCGGCAGGCTCAACTCTCTCTTGGTTGCTCGAGGTTAGGTAGTACAGTTAGGGGTAGATAGATATGTCTAGTGGTGATGTGGGTTATCTTGTTCAGAGCAATGTTATCAACCCTATGTCTGAGTTTTTTGCTCTCTTCAGGCGTGCCCTCATACGCGGTTATGGGCACAATTCAACCGCTGAGTTAGGCATTCTCATTGGTATAGGTTTATCTAAGGTGCAATCTCAGGTAGGGAACAACTCTAACCTCTTGGTAAGTCAATATGTGTTTATGTATAAATCGGTAGTCAACCCTTGCAACCACGTGCACGAATGAAAGCCCTGAGCACAAATATATATATATATATATATATACCGTAATTCTCTTTCACCATATGTATATATATATATATATATATATATATATACATATGGAGAAAGAAAGGCAGAATTGGATTGAAGTACCTGGAAGGCTTTGATAGCGCTAAGTAGCTTTGCTACAGAAATCTGATAAGAGAACTGAGCGACCACGTTGCCATCATGTGTCCTCACATTTTTCTGAATAGAAAACACTTGAATTATTTATAGGCCAAATTGCTCTTCCGGCGGTATAATCAGCGTGGGAGCGCGGAGGAGCTCATAAACACCTAATCAAAAATTAAAGCCGCTCCGTAGACAAAATCATTCTCTTTTTTTTGGGTTAGAAATGTTCATAATTTTAAAATAAAGATAATTTGTGGAATCTAGATTTAACAAATGTTAGGTTTCGAATGTGCACTGTATTTTCGGTATGAGGCAAGGTTTTCACATTATAGTGATCTAGTGGGTGTATTATCGTAGCTTGTGATCTCTAGGGTGAAGATCTAAGAACCCAATTAAAACCGTGTAAGATTTCCCACCTGTCATGTGACTCTTATATTACTGATGTTTTCTTATAGGCGAAGGAGCCTATGGGTAAGTAGTAGGGTCCAAGTACAACTGCTATCTCTATACCTAAGTACTTAAAGAGATAGGGGATAAGATGTCTGATTGCGGGGGTCCCGCTACACCTGGCGTTTGTTGGGTGTTGGGTGCAGCACCGGAGGCTCGAAATTTCACAGCCGCGCCCTGCTCGTGATGTCATGGCCACACCCCCTCAATGCAAGTCTATGGGAGGGGGCGTGACGGCCATCACGCCCCCTCCCATATACTTGCATTGAGGGGGAATGGTCGTGACGTCACGAGCCTCAGCCCCGCATCGCCATTCATCCGGCACGGAGCGGAGTTTGCTCTGTGCACCGGATGTCTGGGTTGCCGCAGCCGAGATCAAGGGGGACCCCCGCGATCAGACATCTTATCCCGTATCCTTTGGATAGGGGATAAGATGTCTAAGGGCGGAGTACCCCTTGTAAGAATGTTTATATGGAAAAAAAAAACATTCATCAGTCCTCATACAGTGGGTGAAATAAGTATTGAACACATCACCATTTTCTCACCAATGTTTCTTGGAGACAACAGTACCTGCTGTTTCAAGGTCTTTTTGAAGCTCTCCTCAGGTGTCCTTGGCTCTTGGACAACTCTTCTGGTTCTTCTTACTCCTCACCTGGTGGAGGCAAATTTATGGTAAAATGATTGTCTTTCCACAACCGTATTATGACTGTAACCAACACCATTGTTATTGTGAAGGTCTGGAGACAGCTCTTTGCTTTTCCCTATCATGAGATGTATCTTGGCAATAAGACCTTTTTGTAGCCATCAGTAGAGACTGTAGCGGCTGATGTTAATTTGCACTGATAAGGAGCTGGATTGCATTTGAATTGCTGATTAATTTCAGCTGTTGTCTTGGCTTTCCAAGCCTTTTCCCACCTTCCTTTCTTCATGTGTTAAATACTTTTTACCTGTGTCATTTCACATTATTATAAATAAATAAAAATTCTGAGCTTATTTGTTTTGGTTTATTTGTATGTATGGATTACAGTGGTCCCTCAACATACGATGGTAATTCATTTCCAATGAACCATCGTTTGTTGAAACCATCGTATGTTGAGGGATCCGTTCAATGTAAAGTATAGGAAGTTATACTCACCTGTCCCCACCGCTCCGGACCGTCACCGCTGCCCTGGTTGTCGCCCTCCATCGCTGTCGCAGGATCCCCGCGGTGTCCCTGCCACTCCGGACCGTCTCTGCTGCCTGGGATCATCGCTCTTCATCGCTGTCATCACGTCGCTGCGCGCGCCGCTCCTATTGGATGATGGGACAGCGTGCTCGGCGACATGATGATGACAAAGGAGAGAGAAGGTGATGCAGGGGATCCTGTTGAAAACGGTCCAGAGCACCGGAGACAGGTGAGTGACCATCAACGGAGCACACAGGGCACCTTAAACGTCTATCCGGCAGCAACTGAAGCAGTCTATGCTGCCGGATTGCCGTTTATGCCATGGCCCCGACATACAAAAGCATCGTATGTTGATGCTGCCGGATGAAGCGTATAGTGATTGCGTGAAACCGCCGGCAGTCGCCTTTTCTGAGCGCTCCACATCTGAGATGCCCGGTCGTTGGTTGGAGGCACTGGACGAGTGAGGCCGGAGTTGCGGCACCCTTGCGGTGAGGGCAGGTGTGAATTTGTTCTTTATATATGCTATTCTAAGGATGGGGGATCTCTAAACAATTTTAGAAATGAATCTTAGTTGGTCCATCGGAAACTTTCAAGGTCAAGGACTTTCTTAAAGAAATGTTGTGAGTTTCCCGTAACGTGGTCTGCCTTGTTCCCGATCCCTTTATACTGAGACTTTTACCTGTGTATGAAGTAGAAGGGATTATGTTGAGAGTAAAGACTACTTCCTTGCAAGGACTGTGTCTAGGGGTGTTCAAAGGTGTTTAGTCTTCCACAGTTCGTGCTGTTTGGTTGCTATCAAAGCTAAAGTATTAAAACCCTGTGGGCACTGTTTTACTGTACAGAAGCGAAGATAAAGCTCAGCGTGAACCGGGAGTGAGTGACACGCTGTACACTCTTCTATCATTCATCAGCATTGTGTACCTTGAAAGCCATTAGTCCTACCTGCTGCTTTCTCTCATGAAGCATTTTCACATTCACTGCTTTTTCTTACTTAGTAAAGCAGATTTCTTAGGCAAAAATTTGTTTTAATTCTTGTAATAAAAATATGTATAAGGGTTTTACAGGATTAGAAAAGGTTCTGTGTTCCTTATTCTTACTTTCCCAGGGGGGGAAGGTAGAAACCATGCGGCTAAACAACATGCTGCAGATTTTTTTTGTATTATTGCATTAGATATGTGGTTTTCTCTGTTAAGTGTTGGTCCTCAAATTCATTTCGGTTTCTACCACCAATTTGGTTTCGGCCCTACACTTTTAGTCAGGTGCACAACGCCCGGCCCTTGTAGTGTAAGAAGGTGATGATGCATAGTAAACATTCATATGGGACATACAGTAAACAGCACTGTATAGATCATAAGTGTTCAAAATATAAGAGCTGGGACCTCTGTCAAAATGACAGGAGTCCCTGCTCCTTTAGTGCCCTACAGTGGAGAACCATAGAAACTGCATACTGTGCAGAGGGCATACTCTTACCTCCTTGTAAAAACAGCATAGAATCCCTGCTTACTATAGAGGAGCTGTTACATAAGGCCTTACCAGCTCTAGCAGCACCTCTGTCCATTATTCGGCACACCCAGCATCTTCTCATTGCAGGGCCATTCATCAATGAGTGACATTGCCGACTGGCCAATTAGCATGGCACTGACGATCACACCACCCAGAGGTGGGATATTTAAACTCTGCTGCTGCAGCACTACTGCCCCATCTATATTAAGGCCTATTTCGCCATCATCACCATTCCTGTATTCCCTGTGCCTTGACTTAGCTTCTGACCACCTATATCCTGACCTTCTGCCTGTTTTCTGACATTGCCTTTGCCTGTTCATTTTATACTACGACACTGTCTAGGTGTCACCTATTGCTTGTTTTGACTCTACTTTTGTTTTTTTGTTTTTGTACAGTCCTCCCCATGTGTTGTCAACCTGGTCTGTCTCACTATTCTGACACCCCTGCACTTAGTCCAAAGTAGGGACTAAAAAGAGAAAATATCCAGTGTGAGCAAGTTGAGTGTAGGAAAATGCCTTGTTGATGTCAGATGAGAATGGGCAGACTGGTTCAAAATGACAGAAAGGCAACAGTAACTCAAATAACCACTGGTTACAACCATAGTCTGCAGAATACAATCTCTGACCAGACAACACATCTGGCCTTGAAGCAGATGGGCTACAGCAGCAGAAGACATCACCAGGGCCACTCCTGTCAGCTAAAAACAGAAAACGGAGGCTACAATATACACAGGCACCAAAACTGGACTATGGAAGAATGTTGCCTGATATAATTAATCTTGATTCCAGCTGTGACATTTAGATGGCAGGGTCAGAATTTGATGTAGACAATAAGAAAGCATGGATCATGAAAAGTGATTGACTGGTTTCTTATAAGAACGCCTTGATCTGAGAGAGAAAAGTTATGAAATTGAGCTAATTGTGGTTAGTTCTTTGATGCTAGATAAGGATTCCAACTTTTCATGGAACAAATCTTGGAACACAATATTGCAACATGCTAGCAATACTACAGGCTGTAGATGTTTTAGGGGATGTGACCAGAAGATGGCACAATGGGTGGGCCTTGAGGATTGGTTTGGGGACCTCTGCTCTATACCACTCATATAAAGATCTGGACTGTTGATGGTCTTGAGGACTGGGTTGGGGACCTCTGCTCTATACCACTCATATAAAGATCTGGACTGTTGGTGGCCTTGAGGATTGGGTTGAGGACCTCTGCTCTATACCACTCATATAAAGATCTGGGCTGTTAGTGACCTTGAGGACTGGGTTGGGGACCTCTGCTCTATACCACTCATATAAAGATCTGGACTGTTGGTGGACTTGAGGACTGGGTTGGGGACCTCTGCTCTATACCACTCATATAAAGATCTGGATTGTTGGTGGACTTGAGGACTGGGCTGGGGACCTCTGCTCTATACCACTCATATAAAGATCTGGACTGTTGGTGGTCCTAGAGGACTGGGTTGGGGACCTCTGCTCTATACCACTCATATAAAGATCTGGACTGTTGGTGGTCTTGAGGACTGGGCTGGGGACCTCTGCTCTATACCACTCATATAAAGATCTGGACTGTTGGTGGTCCTAGAGGACTGGGTTGGGGACCTCTGCTCTATACCACTCATATAAAGATGTGGACTTTTGGTGGTCCTTGAGGACTAGGTTGTGGACCTCTGCTCTATACCACTCATATAAAGATCTGGACTGTTGGTGGTCTTGAGGACTGGGTTGAGGACCTCTGCTCTATACCACTTATATAAAGATCTGGACTGTTGGTGGCCTTGAGGACTGGGTTGAGGACCTCTGCTCTATACTACTCATATAAAGATCTGGGCTGTTGGTGGCCTTGAGGATTGGGTTGAGGACCTCTGCTCTATACCACTCATATAAAGATCTGGACTGTTAGTGGCCTTGAGGACTGGGTTGGGGACTTCTGCTCTCTACCACTCATATAAAGATCTGGACTGTTGGTGGTCTTGAGGATTGGGTTGAGGACCTCTGCTCTATACCACTCATATAAAGATCTGGACTGTTAGTGGTCCTTGAGGACTGGGTTGGAGGCCACTGCTCTATACCACTCATATAAAGATCTGGACTGTAGGTGGTCTTGAGGATTGGGTTGAGGACCTCTGCTCTATACCACTCATATAAAGATCTGGACTGTTAGAGGTCCTTGAGGACTGTGTTGGAGGCCACTGCTCTATACCACTCATATAAAGATCTGGACTGTAGGTGGACTGGGCTGGGGACCTTTGTTCATGAGTTCAGACATTTGTATTAAACACTTTCCTCTGCTTTCTTGTACGTTTTTGTTAAGCGATAAACTTCCTGGCACTAATACCAAGGCACATAGACTCATACAATATTGCACCATGGCAGCCAGAATTCATATTGCTGCATGTTGGAAATCACCTCCTCTGTAATTCCCCGCTGTCCAATGTAGAATTAATCTTATTATGATATACGAATGAAGTGAAGCCACCTGAAATGACTCCAGAGACCTTTCCGAATCCATTTGACAACCTTGGCTCTCCTTCATAGCACAAACTCTGCGGCCGGGAGCCATCAATATATGACTATAATTATAGAGTGTCCTTTTCTAATAACAGGAATATACCACCCGAATATTCTCTACTCACTTTCTATATCATTCTTCAGTGCACTTCACTGCACACTTTGCACCAAGATTCTTTCAATGGACAAAAAGATAGCCACAGCGTTATGGTAATCTCACAACACAGCCATTTATCCCCAAGACAAGCACGAATCCTTCCTAATCATGTCCATTACTGTCTGGAAGGTAAGTTCTAAAGTCCCCTTATGGTGGAAAACCCCTTTAACAGTACGTGCTGGTCTTTCTGTATAAGGGGCCCAGTTGCAACTGCGACTGTTGCGACCTCTATAGCTACACCATTGCCCCTCATCAATGTAAGGGAGGGTACAGTACCTTGCTTTGTACTGATAAGAGACAAGAACCCCAAAAAACACTGTCTACAGAATCTCCATTTTTGAAAAAAACTCTTGGTTGTATAGAATGAGAACATTTTTCTCCATGAGGAGGACAGCTCATTTACATACTAATATAGGAAAACAAGATTAAAGAGGGTACGTCCTTGATGATTTTATATCCAGGACCCTTGTGGAAGCTCTACCAGCGGCCATCCCTGTTGACGTTCGTTAAGAGCATCGGGTAGAGTGCTGGAGGCTCGTCATGTCACCACCAAACCCCCTCAATGCAAGTCTATGGGAGGGGGCGTGACATCCGTCACGCCCCCTCCCATAGACTTGCATTGAGGAGGCATGGCTGTGGCGTCACGAGCCTTCACCCCGCATCGCCAGTCATCCGGCACATAGCAAAGTTTGCTCCGTGCACCGGATGTCTGGGATGCCGCAGCCGAGATCGCGTGGGTTCCCAGCGGCGGGACCCTCATGATAAGACATCTCATCCCCTATCCTTTGGATAAAGGATAAGATGTCTAGGGGTTGAGTACCCCTTTAATATTTCAATGCACACAAATGGTGTGACTTCCCTGTTTTATCTACCGTCAGGAGATAAGTACATTCCCAAGTTTGAATTTGGCAGCACAGTAAAATGTAATTTCTTATTTTGTATTCTATAAGAGGAATTGTATATTTTTAGTCTTATATTTAGTAATATCGTTCGCTTCTACAGTTGTTTTGTTTCCCCTCTTTGCTGCACAGAAGCCGATGCTAATTGAAAATATATGATGCATAGCATATGGGGAGACATATGTGCGGCGCAGGGAAAGGTGATGCTGCGAGCCAAGGGATATAAAAAGAATGGAGACTGCAGAACATTGTCGGCTTTTATTAAGGTAAAGGGTGCATTAACCATGGTCTACCTTTGGGTATATAGATATGGTAAATTCGGTTACAGCTGGAAAAGAATGTTAAATGCTGCTATACTAAGAAGAGCAATCTACCTACATCTAACACATTGGCTAAGTCCAACATGTAAGACTCCATTTTGTCTCGGACAAGTCATCTCTATATGAAGTTTAAACTGCTCATTCAGAGATCACTTAAAAAAAAAAAACATTAAATTGTGTAACCTGGAATATGCTGACATCAATTCCAGCATATTCCCATTTCTACAATAACAAAAGGCCGATAATGAGAAAGTTCCAAAACAATCTAATGGTTACGGCCAAATCTCACGGTAAATGAGACCAGGTGGCTACAAAAGCCAAAATATATGACACTTGTCGACATACTGGTGGAGGTCACACATCTCATTATATCTGTGTGGTCACTGGTAATTTTCCAGTAAATGGGTACTGCATAGCGCCATCTGCAGGGGAATTTGTACAGTGCTGTCAAGGGGGGAGGGGGTCTTCCTTTGTCCTGGGGAGGCCATTTATTCCCATTGGCCCAGCGGCCAGAACCCCCAACTCCCACAGCCAAAGTGATCCGACATCTTACCCTTGTCCTTTTTATAGGGGATATGATGTCTAGGGGCGGAGTACGACTTTAAAATGAATACAAAGCCATCATACATACTAAGACTTACTTGAAACGCGCCACTCGTGAAGAAAGTTTGCACAAAGGGAAGCAGGAAAGTAGTCTGAGGTTATTGCTCTAAACATCTCAAGGTTGAGCCAAAGAAGAAATTCTGTAGCAAAACTCACCACAAAGTAAATGAAATGTATTGCATTATAATAGCTTAGTAACAATACAATGAGCTGAATGGCTTCAATGTACCATAGATAGTGGAAACTTAGCAAGGTCATTGACTAATTCAACCAACTATCATTGACTGCTTGAATGGAACGTGTGCGTTTCATAAGTGGGTTGTAAAGCTGACGGACAAGATGTTCTCTTCAATTATTTGAATTGAGCTCAAGGGAAACGGGAAACAGCAAATGAACCTATGGTATAAAATGCATAGATACTATATAATAGTATGCACGGCTGTACAATGTATTATATCATAAAGGGGGACAAAAACCATGGAATATTTTCGGGAACAATAATTTGCCCCTGATTTGAAGAGGACAAAGTATACACTACCAATAATAAATGAGGATACTACGATTATGCATCTTATGGTACTGTACATGGCACATCCTAAAGGGTTGTCCAGCTTTTAAAGTGTGCCTGTCATCAACAAAAACTTTTTATATAACATAGATAATACCATTATATGCATATTTGTTATATTCATTGGTTAAAAAATGTGTATATTTTTGTCCCTGCAGCTATTGCCTGTGTGTCTCTGTGAGGAGACCGAATACAGGAAGTGTGGGTGGACAAGCAGGGCTCTGTGCACTGAGAACAAGCAGGGCTCTGTACACTGAGGACAAGCAGGGCTCTGTGCACTGAGGACAAGCAGGGCTCTGTACACCGAGGACAAGCAGGGCTCTGTACACTGAGGATAAGCAGGGCTCTGTACACTGAGGACAAGCATGGCTCTGTACACTGAGGACAAGCACGGCTCTGTACACTGAGGACAAGTAGGGCTCTGTACACTGAGGACAAGCCGAACTCTGTACACTGAGAACAAGCAGGGCTCTGTACACTGAGGACAAGCAGGGCCCTGTACACTGAGGACAAGCGGGGCTCTGTGCACTGAGGACAAGCAAGGCTCTGTACACTGAGGACAAGCAGGCCTCTGTACACTGAGGACAAGCAGGGCTCTATACACTGAGGACAAATAGGGCTCTGTACACTGAGGACAAGAAGGGCTCTGTGCAGTGAGGACAAGCAGGGCTCTGTACACTGAGTAAAAGCAGGGCTCTGTTCACTGAGGACAAGCAGGGCTCTGTACACTGAGGACAAGCAGAGCTCTGTACACTGAGAACAAGCAGGGCTCTGTACACTGAGAACAAGCAGGGCTCTGTGCACTGAGGACAAGCAGGGCTCTGTACACCGAGGACAAGCAGGGCTCTGTACACTGAGGACAAGCAGGGCTCTGTACACTGAGGACAAGCATGGCTCTGTACACTGAGGACAAGTAGGGCTCTGTACACTGAGGACAAGCCGAACTCTGTACACTGAGAACAAGCAGGGCTCTGTACACTGAGGACAAGCAGGGCTCTGTGCACTGAGGACAAGCAGGGCCCTGTACACTGAGGACAAGCGGGGCTCTGTGCACTGAGGACAAGCAAGGCTCTGTACACTGAGGACAAGCAGGGCTCTGTACACTGAGGACAAGCAGGGCTCTGTACACTGAGGACAAATAGGGCTCTGTACACTGAGGACAAGAAGGGCTCTGTGCAGTGAGGACAAGCAGGGCTCTGTACACTGAGTAAAAGCAGGGCTCTGTGCACTGAGGACAAGCAGGGCTCTGTGCACTCAGGACAAGCAGGGCTCTGTACACTGAGGACAAGCAGGGCTCTGTACACTGAGGACAAGCAGGGCTCTGTACACTGAGGACAAATAGGGCTCTGTACACTGAAGACAAGCAGGGCTCTGTGCAGTGAGGACAACCGGGGCTCTGTACACCGAGGACAAGCAGGGCTATGTACACTGAGGACAAGCAGGACTCTGTACACTGAGGACAAGCAGGGCTTTTTACACTGAGGACAAGCAGGGATCTGTACACTGAGGACAAGCAGGGCTCTGTGCAGTGAGGACAAGCAGGGCTCTGTACACTGAGGACAAGCAGGGCTCTGTGCACCGAGGACAAGCAGAGCTCTTTACACTGAGGACAAGCAGGGCTCTGTACACTGAGGACAATCAGGGATCTGTACACTGAGGACAAGCAGGGCTCTGCACACTGATGACAAGCAGTCTCAGTGATCTCCTTGCTGCACCCGGTGTTTATTTAGAGTGTCGGGTGATGTCACGGCCACACCCCCTCAATGCAAGTCTATGGGAGGGGGCATGACGTCAAAAGCGGGGCGTGACCGTGATGTCACGAGCCTCCGCCCCGCATCGCCAGTCATCGGCACAGATCGAAGTTCGCTCCGTGCAACGGATGTCTGGGGCGTCGCAGCCGAGATCGTGGGGGTCCCCAGCGGTGGGACCCCCGCGATCAGACATCTTATCCACTATCCTTTGGATAGGGGGTAAGATATCTAGGGGCGGAGTACCCCTTTAAAGGGGTACTCCGGTGGAAAACTTTTTTTTTTTTAAACCAACTGGTGCCAGAAAGTTAAACAGATTTGTAAATGACTTCTATTAAAAAATCTTAATCCTTCCAGTACTTATGAGCTGCTGTATACTACATAGGAAATTCTTTTCTTTTTGGATTTCTTTTCTGTCTGTCCACAGTGCTCTCTGCTGACACATCTGTCCATTTTAGGAACTGTACAGAGCAGCATATGTTTGCTCTGGGGATTTTCTCCTACTCTGGACAGTTCCTGTCATGGACAGAGGTGTCAGCAGAGAACACTGTGGTGGTGACAGAAAAGAAATCCAAAATGAAAATAATTTTCATTGCCGTATACAGCCGCTAATAAGTACTGGAAGGATTAAGATTTTTTTCATAGAAGTAATTTACAAATCTTTTTAATTTTCTGGCATCAGTTGATTAAAAAAAAAGTTTTGCATTGAAACAGATTAGTTGCACTCCGAACAAGACCTAACTCTAGCCTAGCCTTCAAAAGACTAACCTATCATAAGTGCATTAGATACTAACCCTCGGCACAGAAAATAGAAATAAAAACAGAAAGAGGGTGCTAAAAGGAAATCTTATCTGAATACTGATTAAGGGTGTGTCTTATACCCGAAATGCGTCACTTCCTGTTCACCTATCCTAATGTGTGAAATGTGTGTCCAAGCTTAACCAGACAACATTGGACAGATTGCTGGATGCATTGGTATACCCTGTCCTCAGCACCTGGGATGACCAGGATATCCTTACTTAGGGTAAGTCTGATTTTGGGTTATATAAATGCCTAAAACCCAGACAACATTGGACAGATTGCTAGATGCATTGGTATACCCTTTCCTCGGCACCTGGGAAGACCAGGATATTCATACTTAGGGTAAGTCTGATTTTGGGTTATATAAATGCCTAAAACCCAGACAACATTGGACAGATTGCTGGATGCATTGGTATACCCTGTCCTCGGCACCTGGGAAGACCAGGATATCCTTACTTAGGGTAAGTCTGATTTTGGGTTATATAAATGCCTAGAACCCAGACAACATTGGACAGATTGCTAGATGCATTGGTATACCCTGTCCTCGGCACCTGGGAAGACCAGGATATCCTTACTTAGGGTAAGTCCGATTTTGGGTTATATTGATGCCTAGAACCCTGGATAGATAAACCAGTATACCCGGGGTCGATCACTGGAGCTAATAACCAGTACACTAGATAGATGTTATATGCCCTGGTGAACTTAAATGGTTCTTAGTGTGTTGCAGGCGTGGTATATTCCCCACGTTGAACTACATGCACCATGTTTTTTTTTTCATGTGAAAAGCCAGTGATATGTTGATTGTATAAACCAGACTGCCCTTACTCCGTACTATATACATAGCTTTATCTCCCCTGATGATGTCACATCTACTCAATGATAGAAACACGTTGGGAGTAATTTGTTCTCTCGGGTCCTGCACATATTGGGATGTACATATTGGGGTAACCCTACAAAACCTTGTTTCTGTTGTCCAATTATGGAGGCCAAGATGGTTCTCTAAACTATAAACAGCAACTGCAGAGGGATGCTTTACAGCCAGCTCCTGGATATAGGATGACTAAAACAGAAAATAACTGATGGACTTGGTGGAGTGTTGTGAGCATGCTCTGTGACAGGTGCAGCAGTTACTATCCAAAATGTAAACAATATTTAAACAAAAGGTCCCTCCTGATGATCCATGTGATTTACTGTGATAAAATATCGAATCCGTAATATTCTAATATATAATATTGACACAAATCTTTATCGATAATATACTTTGTGGAGTCTAAAGTTTTCATTTGTACAGTGACCCCTCCCGACCTACGATGGCCCCGACATACGATCATTTCAACATACGATGGCCTCTCAGAGGCAGCATCAACATACGATGCTTTTGTATGTCGGGGCCATCGCATAAACGGCTATCCGGCAGCGCAGACTGCTTCAGCTGCCACCGGATAGCCATTTACGGTGCCCCGTGTGGTCCGCTGACGATCACTTACCTGTCCTCGGGGCTCCGGCGCGTCCTCTTCAGGATCCCCCTGCATTGTCGGCGCTCTCGATCATCGTCATCACCTCGCTGCGCACGCCGTCCCGTCATCCAATAGGAGCGGCGTACATAGCGATGTGATGGCGGCGACGGAGAGCGCGGATGCCGGGGAAGCAGAGGCCTTGCTGGAGCGTCGGGGACACCCAAAGGACGCGGCGACAGCGATGGAAGGCGACATCCAGGGCAGCGGTGACGAGCGGTGACGGTCCGGAGCGGCGGGGACAGGTGAGTACAACTTCCTCTACCAGTGGTCTTCAACCTGCGGACCTCCAGATGTTGCAAAACTACAACTCCCAGCATGCCCGGACAGCCAACGGCTGTCCGGGCATGCTGGGAGTTGTAGTTTTGCAACATCTGGAGGTCCGCAGGTTGTAGATCACTTTCCTATACTTTACATTGCACCGATCCCTCAACATACGATGGTTTCAACAAACGATGGTCCATTTGGAACGGATTACCATCATATGTTGAGGGACCACTGTATCTTTAATACTGAAAGCGCTGGGTATTTGGCTAAACACGTGTGGGCTATAGGGCACACTTATCCACTCCGTTTGGTACAATGGCTTTGGCGGCTCTTCTAACATATTGTATCAGCAGCTTTCATGGCACAGATCAGCGTCACCATCTGATCTACGATGGCGCCAAAGACATAAAAACGTGTCAGCACCGGCTCACTTGCCAATTGTCAGCGCTGAATGATATCTGTCCATGGAAATATATGGGACAATTGGAGTCGAAATGAATCCCCACACTGTTTTTTTTGTTTTTCCTATTATTTCAAACAATTAAAGGGGTACTCCGGTGAAAACCTTTTTTCTTTTAAATCAACTGGTGCCAGAAAGTTAAACAGATTTGTAAATTACTTCTATTAAAAAATATTAATCCTTCCTGTACTTATTAGCTGCTGAATACTACAGAGGAAATTCTTTTCTTTTTGCAATTCTCTCTGATGACATCACGAACACAGTGCTCTTTGCTGACGTCATTATAATAAAAATAATAACTCTCTATTTATTGTTGTCCTTAGGTGGATTTGAACCCAAGGCCCCAGCACTGCAAGGCAGCAGAGCTAACCACTGAGCCACCATGCTGCCCTTAGCATACATCTGCTATGCATCTGCTATGCATGGTTGCTAAAATGGACAGAGATGTCAGCAGAGAGCACTGTGCTTGTGATGTCATCAGTGTTCCAAAAAGAAAGGAATTTCCTCTGTAGCATTCAGCAGCTAATAAGTACTGGAAGGATTAAGATTTTTTATTAGAAATAATTTACAAATATGTTTAAAGGAGTAGTCCAGTGGTGACTCAGTGGTGAGCAACTTATCCCCTATCCTAAGGATAGGGGATAAGTTGCAGATCACGGGGGGTCCGACCGTTGGGGCCCCCTGCGATCTCTTGTACGGAGCCCCGACAGCCCGCGGAAAGGGGGCATGTCAACCTCCGCATGAGGCGGCGGCCGACACGCCCCCTCAATACAACTCTATGGCAGAGTCGAAGAGCTGCCTTCGGCAATCTCCGGCTCTGCCATTGAGATGTATTGAGGGGGCGTGTCGGCTGCCGCCTCGTGCGGGGGTCGACACCCGCTATCTGGGCGGAAAGCCGGGGCCCCGTACAGAGAGATTGCAGGGGGCCCCAGCGGTCGGACCCCCCGCGATCTCAAACTTATCCCCTATTCTTAGGATAGGGGATAAGTTTTTCACCACTGGACTACCCCTTTAACTTTCTGACACCAGTTGATTTAAAAGAAAAAAGGTTTTCACCGGAGTACCCCTTTAAATATACTAACGATTCTGTTAGGTAAATAATACTGGAGCATTCAAAGCACACAGAGCACAGAATGCATCATGACACGTTCCTAAAATCTAAGACAAATCACATACAAGCATTCCTAACACTTGACATAACAGGGGCGGGGTATGACGTAATGAGGGGGCGGGGCTATGACATCACGAACTCCCAGCTCCAGCGTTCGGAACAGTTTGTTCCAAATGCTGAGCAGTGGAGTACCCCTTTAAAAAAAAAAAAAGTTTTTCAGGGGAGTACCTCTTTAATCAACTGTTGCCAAAAAGTTATACAGATTTGTAAATTACTTCTATTTAAAAATCTTAATTTTTCCAGTACTTATCTGTTCCACAGGAAGTTATTTTCTTTTTGAATTTCCTTTCAGTCTGACCACAGTGCTCTCTGCTGACACCTCTGTCCATGTCAGGAACTGTCCAGAGCAGGAGAGGTTTGCTATAGGGATTTTCTCCTACTCTGGACAGTTCCTAAAATGGACAGAGGTGTCAGCAGAGAGAACTGTGGTCAGGCAGAAAGGAAATTCAAAAAGAAAATAACTTTCTGTGGAGCAAATAAGTACTGGAAAGATTAAGATTTTTAAATAGAAGTAATTTACAAATCTGTTTAACTTTCTGACACCAGTTGATTAAAAAAATAATAATACAAATTTTTCCAGGGGAGTACCCCTTTAATCAACTGTTGCCAGAAAGTTATACAGATTTGTAAATTACTTCTATTTAAAAATCTTAATCCTTCCAGTACTTATCAGCTGCTGTATGCACCACAGTAAGTTATTTTCTTTCTGAATTTCCTTTCTGTCTGTCCAGGGCAGGAGAGGTTTGCAATGGGGATTTTCTTCTGCTCTGGACAGTTCCTGACATGGACAGAGGTGTCAGCAGAGAGCACTGTGGTCAGACAGAAAGGAAATTCAAATAGAAAATAACTTTCTGTGGAGCAGATAAGTACTGGAAGGATTAAGATTTTAAAATAGAAGTAATTTACAAATCTGTTTAACTTTCTGACACCAGTTGATTTAAACAAAAACAAAAGTTTTCCAGTGGAGTACCCCTTTAACAGGAGTACTCCCATCATTCCCAGACAGCCAAAGGATAAACATTCACATATTTGATACATTTTGTTATATTTTGAGACCTTGTTTTCGTTAACGCTTCGCATCGATCACATCAGATTATCTCGGATCGCGCCGCGGTTTTACACGTCGTATGGTGGCGAATCTTCGTTACATATCATGCCAGTGTTTTACACTTTAGATATTTCTCGCGTCCTTGTCATTTATAATGGCTCCTACATTACGCTGCGGCCAAATAACGTTTACATTACGCTGCGGCCAAATAACGTTTACCGTAACATTATGTGAACATTAGTCATTTCCTCTGTCACTGATAGGAGCGGCCGCCATCAATTTTCCCCCCGACTCTATGATTCAGCGTGCCGTCCTGTGGCTAAGTTGCATTTTCTTTAGTTTTTTTATTTGTTTCTAAGCAAAATTTACTAACAATAAATTGGCTGCGGCAGGAAAAAGAAAAGGGTGAAATGTAATGAGACAAAGATATTTAATAAATAAGCAAAAAAAAGGTTTCTTTATAGAATGTAAAGAATGTAAAGTTCCATGTGTCAATCATGGGCCGGAAAAAAATTCTCGTACAGCGCCATTTGTTTTATTCCAGCACAGCGGCATCCAAGCATTTCATTACTGTAACTGGGTCATGTGATTACCATTTTCTATGCGAGAAACAGAATGTCAGGACTACAGGATGACTTCTTCACCTACCAGGTCTCATATTAGCTCCAAGACCCTTCCCAGTTCCATCTGCTATCTCTATGGGATCAGAATATATAGTAGTTATACACCTCCCCTCCAGTTCTATCTGTATACTGCTGTTATCTCTATGGGATCAGGATATATAGTAGTTATACACCTCCCCTCCAGCTCTATCTGCATACTGCTGCTAACTCTATGGGATCAGAATATATAGTAGTTATACACCTCCCCTCCAGTTCTATCTGTATACTGCTGTTATCTCTATGGGATCAGAATATATAGTAGTTATACAGCTCCCCTCCAGCTCTATCTGTATACTGCTGCTAACTCTATGGAATCAGAATATATAGTAGTTATACACCTCCCCTCCAGCTCAATCTGTATACTGCTGCTGCTATCTCTATGGGATCAGGATATATAGTAGTTATACACCTCCCCTCCAGCTCTATCTGTATACTGCTGCTATCTCTATGGGATCAGGATATATAGTAGTTATACACCTCCCCTCCAGCTCTATCTGTATACTGCTGCTATCTCTATGGGATCAGAATATATAGTAGTTATACACCTCTCCTCCAGCTCTATCTGTATACTGCTGCTATCTCTATGGGATCAGTATATATAGTAGTTATATACCTCCCCTCCAGCTCTATCTGTATACTGCTGCTATCTCTATAAGATCTGGATATATAGTAGTTATACACCTCCCCTCCAGCTCTATCTGTATACTGCTGCTGCTAACTCTATGGGATCAGGATGTATAGTAGTTATATGCCTCCCCTCCAGCTCTATCTGTATACTGCTGCTATCTCTATGGGATCAGGATATATAGTAGTTATACACTCACCCTCCAGCTCTATCTGTAAACTGCTGCTATTTCCATGTGATCAGACTATATAGCATTTACAGTATACATCTCCCCTCCAGTTCTATCTGTATACTGCTGCTAACTCTATGGGATCAGAATATATGGTAGTTATACACCTCCCCTCCAGCTCTATCTGTACACTGCTGCTATCTCTATGGGATCAGGATATATATTACTTTTACACCTTCCCTCCAGTTCTATCTGTATACTGCTGCTATCTCTATGGGATCAGGATGTATAGTAGTTATACACCTCCCCTCCAGCTCTATCTGTATACTGCTGCTATCTCTATGGGATCAGGATATATAGTAGTTATACACCCACCATCCAGCTCTATCTGTATACTGCTGCTATTTCCATGGGATCAGAATATATAGTAGTTACAGTATATATCTCCCCTCCATCTCTATCTGTATACTGCTGCTACCTCTATGGGATCAGGATATATAGTAGTTATACATCTCCCCTCCATCTCTATCTGTATACTGCTGCTATCTCTATGGGATCAGGATATATAGTAGTTATACTCCTCCCCTCCAGCTCTATCTGTATACTGCTGCTATCTCTATGGGATCAGGATATATAGTAGTTATACACCCACCATCCAGCTCTATCTGTATACTGCTGCTATTTCCATGGGATCAGAATATATAGTAGTTACAGTATACATCTCCCCTCCATCTCTATCTGTATACTGCTGCTACCTCTATGGGATCAGGATATATAGTAGTTATACATCTCCCCTCCATCTCTATCTGTATACTGCTGCTATCTCTATAAGATCAGGATATATAGTAGTTACACACCTTCCCTCCAGCTCTATCTGTATACTGCTATTATCTCTATGGGATCAGGATATATTGTAGCTATACTCCTACCCTCCAGCTCTATCTGTATACTGCTGCTGTTATCTCTATGGGATCAGAATATATAGTAGTTATACACCACTCCTCCAGCTCTATCTATATACTGCTGCAATCTCTATGGGATAAGGATATATAGTAGTTCTATACCTCCCCTCCAGCTCTATCTGAATACTGCTGCTATCTCTATGGGATCAGGATATATAGTAGTTATACACCCACCCTCCAGCTCTATCTGTATACTGCTGCTGCTATCTCTATGGGATCAGGATATATGGTACTTTTACACCTTCCCTCTAGCTCTATCTGTATACTGCTGCTATCTCTATGGGATCAGGATATATGGTGCTTTTACACCTTCCCTCCAGTTCCATCTGTATACTGCTGTTTCTATGGAATCAGGATATTTGGTACTTATACACCTCCCCTCCAGCTCTATCTGTATACTGCTGTTTCTATGGGATCAGGATATATAGTAGCTATCCCCTCCTCCAGCTCTATCTGTATACTGCTGCTATCTCTATGGGTTCAGGAGGTATAGTAGTTATACACCTCCCCTCCAGCTCTATCTGTATACTGCAGCTATCTCTATGGGATCAGGATCTATAGTAGTTATCCCCTCCTCCAGCTCTATCTATATACTGCTGCTATCTCTATGGGATCAGGATATATAGTAGTTATACACCTCCCCTCCAGCTCTATCTGTATACTGCTGCTATCTCTATGGGTTCAGGATGTATAGTAGTTATACACCTCCCCTCCAGCTCTATCTGTATACTGCAGCTATCTCTATGGAATCTGGATCTTAGGACAACAGCGGCTTCAGTTGTGTCAACAGTTGAGACCAGTCTCTGAGCCACATTGCCGGATATATTGGCGGAGTCCTACGTTTTCTTTCATCAAAGACCTCATAGACTTTAACAAGGGCAACCATAAGCTGCTATCATAGAAGAACATTGCAAGAGGTGTTCTTTTATCCGGCAGGTCTGGCGGTCTGGCTAGCCCACCATCACACCAGACACTCTGAACCGTCCCGTTTATAACAGGATCGGTTCCGGCATCAGTTCTCCTCCGGTGCTTCTCTACTATGCTGGAGGGAAATGGAGTCGGGGGGGCTTGGTATATAATATGAAGGGGCCCCAAGAGACAGCGCAAAGTCTACATCCCTGGGGCACACGGCTTGTTGTCCACCGGATAATTGTAGACGTTGTCTGGAGATATCGGCTCCCGCTATCGGTGTCTGCCTATTGTTGGTTTCTATGGTAACGCCACCGTCTCTCTTACTGACTTTCTTGTTTACCGAACTCTTAGATTCATCTTGACTTGTCGGTGATTTGTGGGGAGATTGTTCATTTCTACAGAACATAATGAACTTAGGAAAATACTTTCTGGATATGGCCCCGTGTTTTGCCGGAATTAGATGTATTTTGCAATGAGACGTTATACTTATATGTGAAAGAGCAGCTCAATAAAAAAGCACCTGCCGTATAGTATTGTGCTACTGGTTTACTCCGTTATTTTATTGTATTTACCCTATGATGGTTTACACTGTAATCTTCTTGCATTTAACCCCATTGATGCTGGGAGTAGACTATGGAGACAATCACTTGCCACCTGGGTCTATTTCTAAAGGGTTTGTTGGCCAATATATATATATTTTTTATCATTTTGTAGCCTCAGGTGCCAAAATTCTTGACGCCATGTAGCAGTTTTATTGTGGTTCTGTTGCAGTACTGTGATTATGCAGAACTGTGACAGTACCGCAACAGTACTGCAATGCAAGTGCATTGTGTGTACACAGCCTGAGATAGAGGGATTTTTACTTTGGTTGACTTTGCCACTAGGGTGCCATCACCTATATACGGTGATTCGCATTTTGCTGTCCAGCCAGTAGGAATAACTGGGTGCCGGACTATACACAGCTGATGCCCTTTGTCATCAGTTGAGGCATCCGGCACCTCGATTGGGATGCTGGATTGCCGGATATGCCTATTGGAAGAACGCATCTCCCCCTGTCTTGCCTGCAGGAATAAGTGGTAAAGATGGTACCCAGTACTCACCAATCTTGCCAAATGAAGATTTATTAAGCCATAAAACGGTACAAGAGGGACGCGCTTTGGCTTAGGATCCTTCCTCAGCTGTCTGCCTAGGCAGATAGGTGAGGAAGGCTCCTACGCCGAAACGTGTCCCTCTTGTACTGTGTTATAGCTTAATAAATCTTCACTTTGCAACAAGCAAGATTTCTGGCTCTCACAGACCTGTAACTTCTTCTTTAAGAGTCTCCTCTGTCCTCCACTCGTTACCTGTATTAATGGCTCCTGTTTGAACTTGTTATCAGTATAAAGGACACCTGTCCACAACCTCAAACAGTCACACTCCTAACTCCACTATGGCCAAGACCAAAGAGCTGTCGAAGGACACCAGAAACAAAATTGGAGACCTGCACCAGGCTGGGAAGACTGCAATAGGCAAGCAGCTTGGTGTGAAGAAATCAACAGTGGGAACAATTATTAGAAAATGGAAGACATACAAGACCACTGATAATCTCCCTCGATCTGGGGCTCCACGCAAGATCTCACCCCATGGTGTTAAAATGATCACAAGAACGGTGAGCAAAAATACCAGAACCACACGGGGGGAACTCGTCTCGTCATGTTTGGAGGAGAAAGAATGCTGAGTTGCATCCAAAGAACACGATACCTACTGTGAAGCATGGGGGTGGAAACATAATGCTTTGGGGCAGTTTTTCTGCTAAGGGACCAGGACAACTGATCCATGTAAAGGAACAAATGAATGATTTTGAGTGAAAACCTCCTTCCATCAGCAAGTACATTGAAGATGAAACCTGTCTTGGTCTTTCAGCATGACAATGATCCCAAACACACCGCCCTATCAACGAAGGAGTTGCTTCATAAGAAGCATTTCAAGGTCCTGGAGTGGCCTAGCCAGTCTCCGGATCTCAACCCCATAGAAAACCTTTGGAGGGAGTTGAAAGTCTGTGTTTCCCAGCGACATCCCCAAAACATCACTGCTCTAGAGGAGATCTGCATGGAGGAATGGGCCAAAATACCAGCAACAGTGTGTGAAAAACTTGTGAAGACTTACAGAAAACGTTTTGACCTCTGTCATTGCAAACAAAGGGGATATTACAAAGTATTGAGATGAACTTTTGTTATTGACCAAATACTTATTTTACACCATAATTTGCAAATAAATTCCATAGAAATCAGACAAGGGGATTTTATGGATTTTTTTTCCCATTATGTCTCTCATAGTTGAGGTATACCTATGATGAAAATTTAAGGCCTCTAATTTTCTTAAGTGGGAGAACTTGGACAATTGGTGGCTGACTACATTCTTTTTTTGCCCCACTGTAACTGCTGTGTCACTGCAACTTTCCCAACTGCAGGAGTTGGCTTAGAGATAGGTTTAAAGGGGTACTCCGGCCCCAAGACATCTTATCCCCTATCCAATGGATAGGGGATAAGATGTCTGATTGCGGGGGAATGGAGTATCGTGACGCCATGACCCCGCCCCCGTGGGACATCACGTCCCGCCCCTCAATGCAAGTCTATGGGAGGGGGCGTGACTGCCGTCACGCCCCCTCCCATAGACTTGCATTGAGGGGGCAGGGCATGATGTCACACGGGGGCGGGGTCGTGACATCACAATACTCCGTAGTCGGGAGGCATAAGACTGAGAGCCTCCAGCGCTTCTGGCAGTACTTACAGGTGGTTGCTGCATGCTAGATCACGAGAGTCCACAGTGGTGGGACCCCCGCGATCAGACATCTTATCTTTGGATAGGGGATAAGATGTCTTGGGGCCGGAGTACCCCTTTAAGTATCTGAGAAATAAGACCACTTGTCATTTCATTCAGCTTCAGTCATCCCCGGTATTTTCTGGGCCTCTGCACAATCGGCAGGACCTGAGATTACATTCCTAGTCCGTAGACCTGGGTTATGTGCACAGTGTGATATTAATCTTGGATCTTGATTCTTTTTGCTGGCTCATTACACTTTCAGATAAGTCCCACGCTTACACTCGCGGGTTCTTTATAAAGGATTGTCTCTTACACCTGCTGGGTTTTTTGATGAGGCTGATTTTATACCAAAACTCAAGTCTTCTATATAAACATTTCTTTACATTGAAGGGTCACATGGCATTGGAACACGTTCTATGTGAAAAAATTGTTACATATGTATTATAAAGTTTCATGGCCGATAGATGCCCATAATATCAACGATTAAATTCCAAAATAGACACAAGCTAGCCATCTTTGATGTGTTAAAGGGGTATTCCAGGAAAAAAAAAAAATTTTATATATCAACTGGCTCCAGAAAGTTAAACAGATTTGTAAATTACTTCTATTAAAATATTTTAAAAAATCTTAATCCTTTCAGTACTTATGAGCTGTTGAAGTTAAGGTTGTTGTTATGATTCGGCAGGCTGGAGGTGGATCCTCTGTGTCAGAGAGGGATTGGCGTGGACCGTGTCGGTGGACCAGTTCTAAGTTGCTACTGGTTTTCACCAGAGCCCGCCGCAAAGCGGGATGGTCTTGCAGCGGCGGTAGCAACCAGGTCGTATCCACCGGCAACGGCTCAACCTCTCTGACTGCTGAGATAGGCATGGTACAAGGGATAAGGCAAAAGCAAGGTCGGACGTAGCAGAAGGTCAGGGCAGGCAGCAAGGATCGTAGTCAGGGGCAACGGCAGGAGGTCTGGAACACAGGCTAGGAACACTCAAGGAAAGGCTTTCTCTGGCACAAGGGCAACAAGATCCGGCAAGGAAGTGCAGGGGAAGTGAGGTAATAAAGCCAGGGAGCAGGTGGAAACTAATTAGGGTGATTGGGCCAGGCACCATCATTGGTGCACTGGCCCTTTAAATCTCAGAGAGCTGGTGCGCGCGCGCCCTAGAGAGCGGAGCCGCGTGCGCCAAAGCATGACAGCCGGGGACCGGGACAGGTGAGTGACTTGGGATGCGATTCGCGAGCGGGCGCGTCCCGCTATGCGAATCGCATCCTCCCGGCAATGTCAGTGCAGCGCTCCGGGTCAGCGGGTCTGACCGGGGCGCTGCAGAGAGAGGGACGCCACGAGCGCTCCGGGGAGGAGCAGGGACCCGGAGCGCTCGGCGTAACAGTTGTTCTCTTCTGTCTAAGTGCTCTCTGATGACACGTGTCTCGGGAACTAGAGTAGAAGCAAATACCCATAGCAAACCTCTTCTAAACTGGGCGGTTCCCGAGACACATGTCATCAGAGAGCTCTTAGACAGAAAAGAACAACCTTAAACTTCAGAAGCTCATAAGTACTGAAAGGATAAAGATTTTTTAATAGAAGTAATATACAAATCTGTTTAACTTTCTGGAGCCAGTTGATATATATAAAAAAAAGTTTTTTCCTGGATAACCCCTTTAAATCTGCATTGACGTTTTTAAAAAACATTGTTAAAGGGGTACTCCACTGGAAAACATTTTTTTTTAATTAACTGGTGCCAGAAAGTTAAACAGACTTGTAAATTACTTCTGTTAAAAAAATCTTAACCCTTCCAGTACTTATCAGCTGCTGTATGTTCCACAGGAAGTTGTGTAGTTCTTTTCTGTCTGACCTCAGTGCTCTCTGCTGACACCTCTGTCTATTTTAGGAACTGTCCAGAGAAGGAGCGAATCCCCATAGCAAACCTCTCCTGCTTTGGACAGTTCCTAAAATGGACAGAGGTGTCAGCAGAGAGCACTGTGGTCAGACAGAAAGGCAATTGTCACGATTCGGCTGGCTGGAGGTGGATCCTCTGTGCCAGAGAGGGATTGGCGTGGACCGTGCTAGTGGACCGGTTCTAAGTTGCTACTGGTTTTCACCAGAGCCCACCGCAAAGCGGGATAGTCTTGCAGCGGCGGTAGCAACCAGGTCGTATCCACCGGCAACGGCTCAACCTCTCTGACTGCTGAGATAGGCGCGGTACAAGGGATTAGACAAGAGCAAGGTCGGACGTAGCAGAAGGTCAGGGCAGGCAGCAAGGATCGTAGTCAGGGGCAACGGCAAGAGGTCTGGAACACTGGCTAGGGATACACAAGGAAACGCTTTCACTGGCACAATGGCAACAAGATCCGGCGAGGGAGTGCAGGGGAAGTGAGGTGATATAGGAAAGTGCACAGGTAAACACACTAATTAAAAACCATGCGCCAATCAGTGGCGCACCGGCCCTTTAAATCACAAAGAACCGGCGCGTGCGCGCCCTAGGGAGCGGGGCCACGCACGCTGGGAGAGCACAGACGGGGAGCGAGTCTGGTAAGCGGGTAGGGATGCGCACCGCGAGCGGGCGCGTCCCGCATCGCGAATCGCGTCCCGGCTAGGGACATTATCGCAGCGCACCCGGTCAGCGGGTCTGACCAGGGTGCTGCGAACAGGAGAACGCTGTGAGCGCTCCGGGGAGGAGCGGGGACCCGGAGCGCTCGGCGTAACAGCAATTCATAAAGAAAAGAACTTCCTCTGTAGTATAAAGTGGCTGATAAGTACTGGTAGGATTAAGATTTTTACATAGAAGTAATTTACAAATCTGTTTAACCTTCTGGAGCCAGTTGATTTAAAAAAAAAAAATAAAAAATGTTTTCCAGGACAGTACCCCTTTAAATGTTTTATATCTGAGACCAACAAGCTCCTCCTCCCCGTTCCATCAAAACTGAGTGAGCCTTGTGATTTTCTGCATGGTTTGGCTCCATATCCCATCTTCATTTCAAGACCTCATATGTCATCCTCATATCTCGTCCTTATATTTCATCATCATATCCCAACCTCATATCTCGTCCTCATATCTCATCCTCATATCCTGTCCCCATATCCCGTCCTCATATCCCATCTTCATTTCAGGACCTCATATCTCGTCCTCGTATCCTGTCCTCATTTCAAGACCTCATATCTTGTCCTCGTATGCCATCCTCATATCCTGTCCCCATATCCCGTCCTCATATCTTGTCCTCATATCCCATCTTCATTTCAGGACCTCATATCTCGTCCTCGTATCCCGTCCTCATATCCCATCCTCATTTCAGGACCTCATATCTTGTCCTCGTATCCCATCCTCATATCCTGTCCTCATATCCCGACCTCATATCTCATCCTCATATCTCGTCCTCATATCCTGTCTCCATATTCCATCCTCATATCTCGTCCTCATATCCTGTCCTCATATCCCATCCTCATATATCATCCTCATATCTCGTCCTCATATCACATCCTCATATCCCATCCTCATATCTCATCCTCATATCCCAATCTCATATCGCGTCCTCATATCTCATCCTCATATCATGTCCCCATATCCTGTCCTTATATCTTGTCCTCATATCCCATCTTCATTTCAGGACCTCATATCTCATCCTCCTATCCCGACCTCCTATCCCATGCTCATGTCCCGTCTTCATATCCTGTAAAAGTATGGCATAGACTTGACTAAGGGCTTCTAACTTTCGCTAATGGTGGTGAGTTAGGGTTATTGTAACTATCCTATCATGAAGTGATGTGCCATTTTATTTTCTGCATGGTTTGGCTCCATATCCCATCTTCATTTCAAGACCTCATATGTCATCCTCATATCTCGTCCTTATATTTCATCATCATATCCCAACCTCATATCTCGTCCTCATATCTCATCCTCATATCCTGTCCCCATATCCCGTCCTCATATCCCATCTTAATTTCAGGACCTCATATCTCGTCCTTGTATCCCGTCCTCATTTCAAGACCTCATATCTTGTCCTCGTATGCCATCTTCATATCCTGTCCTCATATCTCGTCCTCATATTTCATCATCATATCCTAACCTCATATCGCGTCCTCATATCTCATCCTCATATCCTGTCCCCATATCCCGTCCTCATATCCCATCTTCATTTCAGGACCGCATATCTCGTCCTCGTATCCCGTCCTCATTTCAGGACCTCATATCTTGTCCTCGTATGCCATCCTCATATCCTGCCCTCATATCCCGACCTCATATCTCATCCTCATATCTTGTCCTCATATCTGATCCTCATATCCTGTCCCCATATTCCATCCTCATATCCCAACCTCATATCCCGACCTCATATCCCGACCTCATATCTCATCCTCATATCTCGTCCTCATATCTCATCCTCATATCCTGTCCCCATATCCCGTCCTCATATCTTGTCCTCATATCCCATTTTCATTTCAGGACCTCATATCTCGTCCTCGTATCCCGTCCTCATATCCCATCTTCATTTCAGGACCTCATATCTTGTCCTCGTATCCCATCCTCATATCCTGTCCTCATATCCCGACCTCATATCTCATCCTCATATCTCGTCCTCATATCCTGTCTCCATATTCCATCCTCATATCTCGTCCTCATATCCTGTCCTCATATCCCATCCTCATATCTCATCCTCATATCTCGTCCTCATATCTCGTCCTCATATCCCATCCTCATATCTCATCCTCATATCCCAACCTCATATCGCATCCTCATATCTCATCCTCATATCCTGTTCCCATATCCCGTCCTCATATCCCAACCTCATATCGCGTCCTCATATCTCATCCTCATATCCTGTCCCCATATCCTGTCCTCATATCTTGTCCTCATATCCCATCTTCATTTCAGGACCTCATATCTCATCCTCCTATCCCGACCTCCTATCCCATGCTCATGTCCCGTCTTCATATCCTGTAAAAGTATGGCATAGACTTGACTAAGGGCTTCTGACTTTCGCTAATGGTGGTGAGTTAGGGTTATTGTAACTATCCTATATTTTTAGATGACATATGAGTAACATGTGACCAGGTTTCCTCAAAAATATCTCCAGCCATTTGGAAGTGATGCTGGAACATATATACACATATTATTGGGGGAGATTTATGAAAACCTGTGCAGAGGGAAAGTTACCCAGTTGCCCATAGCAACCAATCAGCTCGCTTCTTTCATTTTTAACAAGGCCTCTGCAAAATGAAAGAAGCGATCTGATTGGTTGCTATGGGCAACTGGGCAACTTTCCCTCTGGACGGGTTTTGATAAATCTCCCTCATTGCGTTTTATATACACATAAAAAATAAATATTGAGTTACCATAAACGGTGAAGTCATTGCATGTTACCTGGACATAGTCCACAGATCCCGAGGCTGGAACACATTGCTAAGACCTAATTGTGGAACAGAAACAGACGGGATGATTTATTCTTACCCCAGATGACTTCACTAAACCAAGTAAATTAAACGCATTGAGATTTCGGAGGCGCCGAGTTGGAAGTAAACTAATACTTTTTTGCGTGATCAGGAAGTATTTTATGCACCTCACCAGGATATTGCCGGTAGGCAGGGACGTCATAAATAAAGTCGAGCTCCTCTCTACCCTACAATAAATGCTTTTTGTGCGGTAGTTAAAAGTTGACAGAAATCCTCCTAATAAAGTGAGCTCAATGTGGAAATTAAAGCAGACAAGGCGGCGAATCCCTGAAGTCTTCAATAATTTTACAGCTGGGTTTGTAGCGCGCGCGAATAACAGGTCTGAGTGATAAAACTACTAAGCAGATGGCGATAGAACTTCTTCTTTTTTAGGCCTTTGTGTTCTACTGTCAGAAGTTTTTCTGCAAAGCGGGCAACGGCAGCCTACCTAAAAGTGCCGTCCCCATTGTACGAGATGCCGCGCTCATCCTGACACCTGTTCGACAGTGATAAGAGCGGCTACAAATTAGCAGATGTGAGGTGAACAACCAGACATTTGTCGCAATGATCCCTACCATTTAGAAGGCGCGCCAACTTGATAATAGATTTATTATTGATTTCATTGTTCATGTTAGCTGGTAAGGGAGAGGGATGTGGCTGTTAAAAAAAAAAAAAGTGAAAAAAAAGATATTTCAATCAGTGATGATGTTAAAAAAAAAAAGTTTAAAGGGGTATTCAGGTGAAAAACATATCTATATATTTTTTTCATATCAACTGGCTCCAGAAAATTAAACAGATTTGTAAATTACTTCTAAAAAATCTCAATCCTTCCAGTACTTATCAGCTGCTGAAGTTGAGTTGTTGTTTTCTGTCTGACCACAGTGCTCTCTGCTGACACCTCTGTCTGTCTCAGGAACTGTCCAGAGCAGGAGAGGTTTTCTTTGGGGATTTGCTGCTACTCTGGACAGTTCCTGAGACAGACAGAGATGTCAGCAAAGAGCACTGTGGTCAGACTGGAAAGAACAACTCAACTTCAGCAGCTGATAAGTACTGTCCAGAGAAGGAGAGGTTTGCTATGGGGATTTGCTCCTACTCTGGACAGTTCCTGACATGGACAGAGGTGTCAGCAGAAAGCACTGTGGTCAGACGGAAAAGAAATTCAAAAAAGAAAATAACTTTCCCTGTAGTAAATGGCAGCTGATAAGTACTGGAAGGATTAAGATTTTTTAATAAAAGTAATTTTCAAATCTGTTTAACTTTCTGGCACCAGTAGATTTAAAATAAATAGTTTTCCTTTAAAAGGGTACTTCGGCCCTAAGACATCTTATCCCCTATCCAAAGGATAGGGGATAATATGCCTGATCACGGGTGTCCTGCTGCTTGAGATCCCCCCAATCTTTCATGCAGCACCCCGCTATCATCAGCCTCTGGCGCGAACATCGCTCCAGGTCTGATGAATCACGATCATGGGGCTGGAGTATTGTGATGTCACGGCTCCGCCCCCATGTGACGTCATGCTCCACCCCCACAATGCAAGCCTATGGGAGGGGGCATGGCAGCTTTCAGTAAAATGGAGAGTTGGTCGGGTTTTTTTTCAATCGTGGCGCAAATTCTGGTGCAGAATCTGGTGCACAACCCCACAAAACATGTCGGGTTTACAATAGTAAATCAGGGCCATTGACTTTACATCTTGGTTCCAGTATTTTTGATGGAGCCTTAGTTTCTTGGCGATAACTATGTAAAGCTAACATACTTTATACTTTTTTGGGGTGAATCTTACAAAATAATAGGAGCGCAACTGGTTACATCATAAAATAATAACAACTCAAACTTCATTTTCTTTTTCGTCCTCTTCTTCATCTTCTTCGTCTTCTTTTTCTTCGTCCTCTTCTTCATTTTCTTTTTTTGTCTTCGTCTTCATTTTTTTCTTCGGCTGCTTCTTGGTCTTCTTTTTCTTTGTCTACCTAACCTTCGTTGTCTTCTTAGTCTTCTTCTTCTTTGTGTTTGTCTTCTTCTTGATTTTATTCTTTGTCTTCTTCTTTGTCTTCATCTTCTTCACCTTCATTGTCTTTTTAGTCTTCTTTGTCTTTGACTTCTTCATTTTCTTCTACGTCTTCTTCATTTTCTTCTTTATCTTTTTTGTCTTCTTCATTTTCTTCTTTTTCTTAATCTTCTTCTTTGTTTTCTTCATTTTTTCTTTTACTTCTTTGTCTTCCTCTTCTTCACCTTCTTTGTCTTCTCCTTCATCTTCGTCGTCGTCTTCTTCTTCTACCATTTTTGTCTTGAGCTGGTAGACCATATTGATGATGGCCTATAGAGCTCTGTGTGTCATGTCTCTAACACAACAAACCAAGGAACTCCTCCAGAGACAGACGGGTAATCAGGCTCTGATGAACTCAGGTACGAACTGAAGATTAATTTCCCACAGTGGAACGCGTTTCACAATCATTCAATTGCTTCCTCAGACATGGTGATGGTGAGTCTATCAGCGCCTGATCACCCATCTGTCTCTGGAGGAGTTTCTTGGTTTGTTGTTCGTTGTTCAACAGACTCACCTGTATAAGCATTTCAAACCTGTGTTTGGGATTGCACAACGCCAACTGGTAAGTGATATTCTGCCTGCCCTTATCGGCGTTCTTAAGGTATCACACGAAGGAGCGCTGTTTTTTCCTGTTGTTTCAGATGTCCCTAACACAGTTATTCTCATAGATACTGGTAAACTTATGAAAAAGTGTTTGCAAGACAAAAGGAAAGGCAGCGTGAGTGAAGCGTCTGTTGCAGGACATGTAGGTCCTCATGCTGCCTCCGCCATTCCTAGATTCATTCATTCATTTATTAGAGAAAACTTTCTTCTCCAAGCCTCGTAATCCATCAGGGAGGCGAGTGACAGGGTGTGAGTAAACAGATCCTGTTCAGACAAGATGACCGTCCCGGAGGATGAGGAAAGCAGCTGCAGCCTCTTGCATGAACAGACTCTTGGAGGAAAGTGCTGAAGGAGTACATAAATGCAAAAACACATTATGGGTGATGGTCGTCTCCGCCTAAGCATATTGAGGAACTTAGATGTTGGCATATGAACATATTGAGGAACTTTATTCAGTGCCAAGGAGTCTCCTCGAAGTAATGGATTGCACAAAAACTCCCATTAGGCTTTTATGAAATGCAAGATAAATATTTTTTCCAGAAGTTGTGTTCAGCTGTGGTGAGGTGGATCCACTGACCTGTGAGGATGATGGCGTGGGCCATACCAGGGAGCGGAGTCTAAGGTGCCGTTGGTTTTACCAGAGCCCACCGCAAAGTGGGATGGACTTGCTTCCTGCAGGCGGCACCCAGATCGCTACCCCTGATACAACTTGTCCCCACAGGCAGCTGAGGTATAACGTGACACAGGAAGGATGAGGCACAGACGAAGTCAGGACAGGCAGGAGGTCAGGGCTGGCGGCAATGAAGCAAGGTCAGGTCATGTAGGAAGAGGTTAGAAGGCAGGCGGCACAGGAGCAAGGTCAGGATACGTAGAAAGGGGTCAGATACACGGCAAAGCAAGACACAAGTAAACGGCAAGGATTAAAGGAAGTGCAAAGTTATATATAGGGTCTAAAAAAACTAGCAATTTTAAAGAGCTGGTGCATGCGCACCCTAGGAGGCGGGGACACGTGCACCGGCAGACACAGAGAGTGGAGGACACAGAGCGGCGAGAAGCTAAAGGGAGAACCGGTAGCTGGCAGCAGAGACAGGGATGCGATTGCGGTAAAGTTGCGGTTTTATAACATGTTTAAAAATAATGGAATCCTATTAGTAATTAGAATAAAACAAGATGTCCAGCGCCACAGTGTAAGATCTTCAATGCTGAAGCTTTATTCTGGAGACATCATAGTTCCAACAGTGAACATACATAGATACACGAACCACTAACGCATTTCAAGCTCATTGTGCTTAATCATAGAGTAATTTAACACAAGACAGCATCGCTTAACATACTACAAAACTCCACCTCATACATGTGACGTGTTTCATTAATCAGTTAAACCCACATACATGTCATATCATGTACTCACCAGGTAATGTAGATGCTGTACATGTCTTTATGTGACTAGCTTCTGTATTTAGCTCACTCACTGTTCTGCTGCTGCTCACTCATTCTGACATTCACTGCTCAGGATGGGGCGTGTCCGAGGCAAGTACTGATCCCGCCCTCACTCACCATACATTCACTTCCTCCCTGAGTCTGCTGTGCTGAGTCTCTTCATCCAACCTCTACAGGCTGCTCTGTAACCACCTCCTCCCTGTTTTCATGCTGCAGTCTGATAGGACAGGAGTGAGCACAGAGGAGTGCTAGTCCCTCCCTCACTTACTGGACTTTGTTGTAGTCTGTGCTTCTTTAAATATAAGCCATGATTTCTATAAGAAGGAGATAACATTTTTCTATGAAGCATATTAGAAAGGTTTTGTCAAGATGTACAACATATAAAAAGTTTTTGCATCTGACATTGCCCATTCTAAACTGTCTGATTACTGGGAGTTTCCAAAATGGGTCCCCATCTCTTTCTGCATGGTTATTCAAATTCTGCTGATTTTATGAAGATAATTGAGGCCTAAATAATATGTAGTAACTGCGCTTGAGTTTATTTTATTTTTTTCATTGTTACTTTAGTTAAAATGTTCTTTTATTTTGCTATTTAGATTTAACTGTATGTGTGAAACGTATAAAAACTGTCCCAGCTAAAAGAAGTAAAAAATATCTTAAAGGGGTACACCTCCCTTAAACATCTTATCCCCTATCCAAAGGATGGGGGATAAGATAAGATGGCAGATCGTGGGGGTCCCGCCGATAGGGAACCCCGCGATCTCCCTGCTGCACCCAGTGTTGGTTTAGACCGTTGGGTTCAGCGTTGGGGGCTCGTGATGTCACGGCCGCACCCCGCTGATGACATAATGGCCATGTCCCCTCAATGCAAGTCTATGGGAAGGGGCGTGACTTCATGACTTCATGGCCACACCCCCTCCCATAGACTTGCATTAAGGGGGCATGGCCGTGACGTCCCGAGCGGGGGCGTGACCGTGACGTCACGAGCCTCTGCCGCAGCATTGCCAATCATCCGAAGTTCGCTCCATGCATCGGATGTCTGGAGTGCCGCAACCGATTACCCCCGCAGCCGCTGGGGACCCCCGCGATCAGACATCTTATCCCCTATCCTTTGGGATAGGGGATACCTTTTTACCTTTCTAAAAAATTTAAAATCTGTACATTAAAAAGATAAAAATTCCAACATAGCTCTTGTAAGCGAAAGACTTTTTCCTAACAAGCAGAGACGGAATCTACTAAGACTTTTTTAATGTTTCGAGATAATAAAAAAAAAACGTAGACATCTGAAATATTTTCCCAATTAGATGCACCCACACAAATACCTGCCGCACTTTCTATACTTTCAATCACTGTATTTTTCAGTCCGTGAATATCTATTGAATATTACATTAAAAAACAAAACATTAAATGCTCCAACCTTGTCTACAGTTTTTAGCGCGCAGAAGACAGAAGAAAGCCGTAAGTGAACATTTTGCTGACCTTTTTGGGAAACGTGCTCTCATTATTTTAAGGAAAGTTTGTTTTCCCTCTACGGCACCTGCTTTCTGACTTTACCGCGAACATCGAAGAGTTTGTTTTTCCGAGCTGACATTTAGTTGACACCAAACTAAATATAAAAAAAACGGAGATAGAAATTAGGAGCTAGTAAATACGCCACAAAAATTATCCTCCTATTCCTTGGTCACGTATAATGTTCAGTCTTTTATTAGAATTTCCACCCCCAAAAAATGTTCTTATGTCGTTGAAAAAATAATTCCAGGATTAACGACCTATTTGGTCTTTTTTCGGAATTGCTTTATCCTTTTCTCACGGGTTGGATAAGGAACCCGGATGCCGATAGGACCGATGAAAATCTCTAGTTTTATGCCAGAAGACATGGCAGGTAAGGGGGTACCATGGCGCACATCTGGTGGGCTTGCCCCCTGTTTCAGTCATTTTGGTCACATGTACTAGAGTCTGATTACCCCTGTACACAACACCGAAAGTGGTCAACCATTCACCCACCCTCGTTGCACTGCACTGTATTCAGTTGTAAGCAAGTCCTTAAAGGGGTACTCCGGTGGGGGGGGGGGGGGGGGGGCAGAATGTAATCAACTGGTGCCAAAAAGTTAAACAGATTTGTAAATTACTTTGATTTAAAAATCTTAATCTTTCCAGTACTCATCAGCTGCTGAATGCTACAGAGGAAGTTCTTTTCTTTTTACTTTTTTTCCAGTCTGACCACAGTGCTCTCTGATGACACCCCTGTCCATGTCAGGAACTGTCTAGAGCAGGAGAGGTTTGCTAAGGGGATTTGCTCCTGCTCTGGACAGTTCCTGAGACAGAAAGAGGGGTCAGCAGAGAGCACTGTGGTCAGACCAGAAAGAAATGAAAAATAAAAAGAACTTCTTCTGGAGCATACAGCAACTGATAAGTACTGGAAGGGTTTAGATTTTAAAATAGAAGTCATTTACAAATCTGTTTAACCTTCTGGCATTAGTTGATTTAATAAAAATTGTTTTCACCAGAGTACCCCTTTAAGACATGCCAAAGAGGGTGAAAATACCTATTGGGTGACCTATATACAGGCTGTTACCTACAGGGGTGGGGGGGGGGGGGGGACTACCTCTGGGCTCTCTAGAGGCTTAAAGGGGTATTCCAGGAAAAGAAAATTATATCAACTGGCTCCAGAAAGTTAAACAGATTTGTAAATTACTTCTATTAAAAAAAATCTTAATCCTTCCAATACTTATCAGCTGCTGAAGTTGAGTTGTTCTTTTCTGTCTGGCAACAGTGCTCTCTGCTGACATCTCTGCCTGTCTCGGGAATTGCACAGAGTAGAAGAGGTTTGCTATGGGGATTTGCTTCTACTCTGGACAGTTCCCGAGACAGGTGTCATCAGAGAGCACTAAAACAGAAAAGAACAACTCAACTTCAGCAGCTCATAAGTACTGTATGGATTACGATTTTTTTAATAGAATTAATTTACAAATTTGTTTAACTTTCTGGAGCCAGTTGATATATACATTTTTTTCCTGGATAACCCCTTTAACTAAAGGGGGTGCAGAGGTAGCAGTTACATCGGGGTCGGTCGGTCTTGGGGCTGGCAACTCTTGCAGAACTAGAACTTAAATTATGTCCCGACAGCCTTTAGCAAAGAAAACATAGGTCTGGTCTTCACTGTTAGTGATCGCCACGTTACATCGGCAGAGTAGACTGGTGGAAAAGACATAAGAGAAACAAACAAGCTAGTTACTGGTTAGACAATATATGGTCAAAGCAAAAGAAAATCCACATACATAAACAGGAAGAAGGCCCCGCCAAATAACAAGGAGGGAGATTCAAACCACTTACTTACAATTAGTAGGACGGCAGGCAAAAAGATAAGTCAGGTCTAAGGTTAAATACAACACAAAGCAGCTATCAACGGGACAAAGTACAGGATCCACATGTATTTTTAAATGCATGACGTCTGTTTTGTGCAGCTCCTTGAACTTCCTCTGGCTACAGAAAGTGCGAGGAGCTGCACAAAACAGCCGTCGTCCTGTTTGAGGCTGTATCCCTGACTATGTGCACCATTAAAGCGCCAGCATTGATTTATTCAGCGGACAAGTGTCCAATACTGATTTTTTTTCTTGTCTGTAGTACTAGCAGGGCCAACAAAGAATAGTGGAAAACATGTCTGATCGCGGGGGGGTTACTGCCGCAGGGCCCCCCCGCAAACTCCAGTGTTAGGGTCATGGAAGGATAGGGCTACCATGATCGTGACGTCACGCCTCGCCCCCTCCATTCATGTCTATGGGAGGAGGCGTAATGGCACAGCCGTCACGCATCCTCCCATAGACATGAATGGAGGGGGCGTGACAGCTGTGTTCACTCAGTGCATCGGATGACTGGGTTGCGCTGCAGAGGATAGGGGATAATATGTCTGATCGCAGGAGGGTACTGCCACAGGTACCCCCCGCAATCTCCAGTGTTAGGGTCACGAAAGCCTTGGGCTACCGCGATTGTGACGTCTCGCCTCGCCCCTTCCATTCATGTCTATGGGCGGGGGCATGATGGCACAGCCATCACGCCTTCTCCCATAGACATGAATGGAGGGGGCATGGCAGCTGTGTTCACTCAGTGCACCGGATGACTGGGTTGCGCTGCAGAGGATAGGGTATAACATGTCTGATCTCCAGTGTTAGGGTCACGAAAGCCTTGGGCTACCGCGATCGTGACGTCACGCCTCGCCCCCTCCATTCATGTCTTTGGGAGGAGACGTGACGGCAAAGTCGTCACGCCTCCTCCTATAGACATGAATGGAGGGGGCATGACAGCTGTGTTCACTCAGTGCACCGGATGACTGGGTTGCGCTGCAGAGGATAGGGGATAACATGTCTGATCGCGGATATGTTATCCCCTATCCTTTGTCTAGCGACGGAGTACCCCTTTAATATGGGTGAAGACTGAAGAGCTAAATAAGCCATAAAACACATTTTCTGTCCAAAAAAATGGATGCCAACTGATTCCAATGAGCATTGGGTAGTGCAATGTTAAAATAAATAAATGCACTGAAAAGTATCTTCCAAAGCAACATTACGATATTATTGGCGACAAATCTTTCCTAATACTGCTCGGGATCGGAGTCTGCCATTTGGAGCCCCATTAGGAAAGCGAGCTTCATCCATATTCATTATACAACAAGTAATTATCTAAGTGGAGGCGCCCGGGGGACCCTCTCATTGTGTTCCCGTTCTTCCGGAGTACAATGGGAGTTAATATTCCTGATATTTAATTTTCATTAAATAATCTATATGTGGCATGTTATACCCACAGTTATTATTATAGGATTTTTTTCTTATTTTACAGCAGGTCTGATGGTATTATAGTCGTACACGTTGTTTTCCTTTGATTTTTTATGATTCCATTGTAATGAAGCTCAAAAACAGTTTTAGTTTTTGTATACAGGTTCAGGCTATAATTCGTTTGATTGGATTTAGGTCATTCAGTACTAATGAAATCCAACATATAAGGCCATCTTCGGCATCATTATGGCTCCTGGTGCCTTGTCTTATCTCCAGGCCTGGTGCAAGGATTTTTGCCACCCCATGACCCCGCCCTTCTACACTCCCCATCTTACTACTGGGGTGAGACACTTCAACAAACCTTCTCCTCATGGGGTAGATGTATGGAGGTGCCTGTCTGGCCTCGGAGGCTGAAAAATGCAGATTACAATGGTATGGGGGGGAGGGTGAGGCGACAAAGTTGGTGACTGGGTGGGTGCTTCGGATGAGCGGCGGGTGCTTTAAGTGCTGAGTGTACTTTGGGGTTTAACCACTGGGACCCACCACGATCTCCTGTCCTGCGACCCAGCTCTCCCCATGCACGGAACAACCTCCTCTCCATTCCAGATTACTATCGATCACCGCATGAAGTGGTGCCCAACAAGACGCTTTCGTGTATCTCTATGGGAAAGCCAAAAATACACGAGCATATCTCCCATAGAGATGCATGGAGTGGGCATGTTGGCCACCGCTTTGTGCGGTGATCGATAGTAGTCTGGCACGGAGCAAAGGTTGCCCCGTCTATGGAGAGAGCCAGGGTGCTGGGCAGAATACCGACCAACTGCTAGAATTTAAAGAGGTACTCTGCTGCCCCAGCATTCGGAATATTTAGTTCCAAACGCTTGGAGCGGGCGGCGGGGTCGTGACGTCACGGCCCTCTCAAAGCAAGTCTATAGAAGGGGATGTAACCGGCGCTACGTCCCCTCCCATAGACTTTCATTGAGGGGATGTGGTGTGAAGTCACAAGGGAAGTCACCGCACTCAGTGTTCTAAACAAACGCCAGGTGCTGCACAGACATCGCAGGGGTCCCAATGGCGTGACCCCCACGATCAGACATCTTATCCCCTCTCCTTTGGATAGAGGATAAGATGTCTAGTCTCTTTAAAAACTTATGTAGCGGAGCTCCCCCTCAATGAGTGGGCCAATTTTTTGTTTTTTCCTCCTGACCTTCTTATTGGCCATATTTTTCCATCCACAGACACATATGAGGATTGTTTTTTTACAGGACCAATTGTACTTTTTTTTCACGCCCCCTTTCATAGGCTTGCATAGAGGGGGCTGAGCATGACGTCACACGGGGGCGGAGCCATGACGTCACAACGCTCTGTCCCCGTGATCGACAGTAATCAGACCCCGAGCGAACACGCTCCGGGGACTGATTTTAATGGGGTGCGGCGTGCAAGATCACGGGGGTCCCCAGTGGCGGGACCCCCGCGATCAGGCATCTTATCCCCTAAATCTCCCCCAATATGTCTTAAGTCACATGGTCTCCAGAGGGCTACAGCACCTGACAACACGCCATCTGACCCTGAAGGTCTATGGGGGAGATTTATCAAAAACTGTGTAGTGGGAAAGTATTGCAGTTGCCCATAGCAACAAATCAGATTGCTTCTTTCATTTTTAAAGAGGCCTGTGGAAAATGAAAGAAGCGATCTGATTGGTTGCTATGGGCAACTGCAACACGTTTCCTCTATATATATATGTTTTTATAAACCTCTCCCATGGACTCCAGGGGGCACTGCTATGCACAACGCCATCTGAGCAGGGCAGTTGCCCAAGGCAACCAATCAGATTGCTGCTTTCATTTTTAAAGAGGCCTGTGGAAAATGAAAGAAGCGATCTGATTGGTTGCTATGGGCAACTGCAATACTTTTCCTCTCTATCTGTGTTTTTATAAATCTCTCCCATGGTCTCCAGGGGGCGCTGCTCCTGACAACACGCCATTTGATCCTGAAGGTCTATAGGGGGAAGAGAGTTATCAAAACCTGTGTAGAGGAAGAGCGGGGCAGTTGTCCATGGCAACCAATCAGATTGCTGCTTTCATTTTTAAAGAGGCCTGTGGCAAAATGAAAGAAGCGATCTGATTGGTTGCTATGGGCAACTGCAACACGTTTCCTCTATATATATGTTTTTATAAACCTCTCCCATGGACTCCAGGGGGCGCTGCTATGCACAACGCCATCTGAGCGGGGCAGTTGCCCATGGCAACCAATCAGATTGCTGCTTTCATTTTTAAAGAGGCCTGTGGAAAATGAAAGAAGCGATCTGATTGGTTGCTATGGCCAACTGCAATACTTTTCCTCTCTATCGGTGTTGTAATAAATCTCTCCGATGGTCTCCAGGGGGCGCTGCTCCTGACAACACAACATCTGATCCTGAAGGTCTATAGGGGGAAGAGAGTTATCAAAACCTGTGTAGAGTAAGAGCGGGGCAGTTGCCCATGGCAACCAATCAGATTGCTGCTTTCATTTTTAAAGAGGCCTGTGGAAAAATGAAAGAAGCCATCTGATTGGTTGCTATGGGCAACTGTACCGCTCTCCCTCTACACAGGTTTTGTTAAATCCCCCCCAATGAAGGGTTCTTCTGTTTCAGTCACGCCCTCTGCTCCAGTATGGCGATAGTTAATCCGACCTGGGTGTTCTCTGTCAGCTGTCTCCCATAAGCCTTCAGGTTCTGCTATAAAAACCTCAGCCGCCTGCTCGTCGGCCTTGTATGTGGGTTTGTGAAGGGGACTTTCATGTTCTGGTCCCATCCAGGTTCTGCTTGGGGCAGTGTTTCCTAACCAGGGTGCCTCCAGCTGTTGCAAAACTACATCTCCCAGCGTGCCCGGACAGCCAACGGCTGTCTGGGCACGCTGGGAGTTGTAGTTTCGCAACAGCTGGAGGCACCCTGGTTGGAAAATGCTGACTTAGGAGAAAGGCCTTGCGATCGTTTGCATCCTTGTGCCCTTTTTTTTCTTTTTTTGTGTAACACGTTTGCACTTATGGGTGATAGGGCGCTGCCTCTGCCCGTAGATAAAATGGAGGCTCCTTACAGTGAACGTAGCCTTAAAAGACTTCACTCATGTCCTCATTGCCTCCATAGTCCACCTTATTTGACCCTATAAGTTGTAAAGACCATGGGGGGGGGGGGTCCATTTATCATTGCTTTAAGACCACTTTTGTTGTGCTGATTTGTCGCAGCTGGTAACTTGCGGCTTTTTAAAAAAGGGGCACGTAATTTGGCGCAACCACAAAATAAAAAACAACAAAGCCGCATCAAAAAAAGTAAAAAATAAATAAATAATTACAGACAAACAAACCTTACAAACTTAGTAAAATTTATAGAATCTAAGGCTAAGCTTACATTAACGTTTGCGTTGCCCCCCCCCCCCCCCCCCAATGGGTCCATTTGGCTTTTCTTATTTTTATTTTTTTGATGATAGACCTCATTTACTTGAATAGGCGAATATGGTAGTTTAAGCGTAGAACAAAAAATTGTACATGCTCTCTTTTTTATTTATTTTTTGCCCGCCGCTAAGCTCCCGTCGTTTCGACGGAATTGCTGACGGAGTTCCATATTGCGGAACTTTATGGCAAGGTGATCGAGGCCGAATGGTGATTAAAGCTAGAAAGATGGAGAAAAAAAAAACACATAAATGATGTTATCTTCAAAATAATCACAACATTTAGGGTACGTTCACACATAAAGGATCCTGCGCAGGATTTGTAACTGCAGATTAGAAGCGGTGCTCAGTCATTCAGTTTACATTGAAATCTGCAGCTGAAAATCCTGCGCATCAAATCTGCGAACGTGTGAACGTACCCTTAAAGGGGAAGGAGAAGTAAAAGTCCTTCCTTTATATTTCCTGTTCCTTTCAAATACATTTCTGACTTTAGTTGAAGCGGCAGATGTCCGAAAAACGCCAGAAAAAAAAAAACCTGGGTGGAAACCGAGCCTAACAAAAGTGTTAAGGGAAAATTTGTCAATCCGTCACTTTCACACTGGTAAGCACACAAACACAAAAAAAAAAAGTGCAAAAATGCATTAGCAAACATTATAGAGCCAAGGAAGGATCTGTAGTTGGGGATTTTACAAAGTAGTCTAAGGGTACGTTCACACAAACGGATCCGCAGCGTATTTTACACTGTGGATCCGCCGACAATGGACCTTACAGTGTGCCTCCATCGGTGTCTGCTCATAGCGGCCAACAGCCGCTACCAACAGACACACTACGATGTGCGAGTCGCCACGTGCATGCGCAGTATACTCGCACACATTGCGGCTGCTCTCGGCCTAGCTCAGGGAGCAAGGGGGAGCGGCCGCGATGTGTGTGAGTATACTGCGCATGCGCACGGCGACTCGCACATCACAAAGTGTTTTCTCGTAGCGGCAGATTGCCGATATGAGCAGGTACAGATGGAGGCGCACTGTAGGGTCGATCGTCGGCAGATCCGCTGCGTAAAAAATGCTGGGGACCCGTCCGTGTGAACGTACCCTAAATTGTACACAATTGGGGTTTGTTTTCATCTTCAAATCTGCAGCTGATCCTGTGTGCGTGGGAATACGCTGCCGGCAGTCACAGAGCGACGGAAGAGCGAGCTCCCTGCTGCCATAGTTCTGTGTGTCCACACCGGCAGGCAATCTGCAGCTACAAGCAGAAACGCAGAGCTACGGCAGCAGGGAGCTCGCTCTGCCGTCACTCTGTGCTTCGGCAGCATCAAATACGCTGTTGATGCGCTGCCGTGTGGCCCTTCCCTTAGGGTTTATTTTGTGTGGAACCTTTTCACTGCTACTACTAAAGGAAGAGTCTACACACGCACACATTAATAAGTACACCCCCCATGATTGTGTTTGGACATTTATTAGTACATTGTGAGAATTTATCCTCCAATAAAAGGGAATGTGTGACCCTGGTTGACCCCAGATCATTATTATTCTGCACTTTTGGGGTTATATATTGCCTATTAGTTTTTCATGGATTACATTAAGGAAAGTGGGAAGAATGCTCTAAGGCAAAGTAATGAATATGAGTATAATGGAGATGCTTGGAGTTCTCGAGAACACAGTCCGTTACACCACTCGAAGACTCTAGTTGCCTTTCCATTATAGGGCACCAAATTATTACCAACCACTCGGCTAAGAAGAGCTGAACCCATATAGGCCGCAGCCTGGTGTCCTTACATGCTCTTTATTGTTACACCAGCCATGGACTACTTGGGGTCCACGGGGGGGGGGGGGGGTTGTTAATAACATTATTGCCCACAAAACTTTTTAACTCTTTTGTGACCGAGGCTGACTTTGGCCTTGATGCCCACAGAAAAATGTCACTTTTAGGAACAATGCATTCCAAGGCGGAGTTTACATACGGTATTTTGGTTAGCATTTCGGTCGGTCTTTTTTTTTTAGTCAAAACAAGGTGAAAATCTTCCCAGAGCAGTTTATTTTTTCTTTGGTCCATTCCTGGTTCTGGCAGAAAATAATGACCAAAATGAGCGCCAAATGTTATCCCAAATGCTTAAAATAAGCCAATCTTCAAGGTCAAAGGGGCAATGTTTATCTTTGAGGACAGCGGCAAAAAAGAGGCGAGGAATCTTATAGGCCATATATGCTCTACTGGAAATTGTGGAAAAGATGTATATGAAAAGTAGCTCTTTGTTACCGCCTTTTGGAGGTAACTTCCCCTCAAGTCAATGCTTGGTTATTTTAAGAAGCCTTAGAACATGACTGGGGATTTAAAGCATACCTTTCATTTCAGCTAGCTTTTTAGGATAAGCTGCCTTGTGTGTCAACATGAAGAACAGCACTATTGTACTGACCATTATATAACTTGCTCTGCAGGCTTCATCTTTAATTTGCAGTTCTCCCAAAGCTGGTGAGCAAAGCTCCCTCCTCCCCCCTCCATAGACTTGTATTACTTGTCTTGCAGACATCTCAATAGAGAAAATGACTGGGATTACTGCAGAGCAGGGTACAGTCTTAAAGTGATTGTTTTATTTTATTTTTTCATTTCTTAGTCTATCTAAAAATTTTTTGTATCTTGTTGTGAGACGCATAGGACTTTCTACAGCCTAGCACAGATGCTAGCTGCTGTGGTCAGGAAGGGGTTAATCAATAAATATTGAATCACAATATTTATGTTTATTGAAACTGCACCTATCCATTCAAATAATGCAAAATTCCCAGTTCTACCTTGAGAAGGTTAGGTGGTTATGGGTCAAAATATAGTGTAGCAGAAATTGTGTGTTTTTGTATCTTTTTTGATCTTCTAAGCGGTCGCAAATACGTGTTCTCTCTGTCAGTACGTGCAGATCAGATGTTTTCCTTTCCCTCTTCAAATTGTGTTGTTTAAAGGGGTACACCGCTGCTAGACATCTTATCCCCTATCCTTTGGATAGAGGATAAGACGTCTGATCACGGGGGGTCCCGATGCCGGGGCCCCCGCGATCTCTCGCAGCACCCAGCATTCTAAACAAATGCCGGATTCCTGCGACAGTGGTTGTGAGGTCACAACCACGCTCCCTTGTGACGTCACGCGTGTCGTGACGTCAGAAGGGGGCGTGATGTCACGATTACGGCCTCCGACACCGCGCGTTCTGAACAAAATGCTCAGAACGCAGGAGCACTGGAGTACCCCTTTAACTAAATGTGGCCAACACGTTTTGAATTATTAACTCCTCCTCATCAGGTCCTAACGAAGAGGGATCAATCCATTCAAAATGCGCTGTCCATATCATAATAAAGATCCAATTTGATCCCTGATGCTGTCGCTCAGCTCCTTAAATTATCTGTATTCCTGGGCATCCTGTGGGTACCCTCCAACTTCTAATTTCTTTTACTACATTCGTGTTTGAGGCCAACAGAGAAAGTCCTTAATTTATTTTTTTTTATTTTAAATGTTTATTGCCCTACTCACACCACATTTAAGAAAATCAAATCAAAAGCGCAGCCTACCTATGGGGAATATCAATAAAGGGGTGCGTTGTTCCGAAGGCTGGGGCAGTGGAGTACCCCTTTAAAGCCTGTCTAAGTGAGCCCCTCCAATGTTATTCATAGCAGTTTGTATGGGGCCGCTCGAAACTTTGTGCCGTTTTAAGGGAAAATAAATACACGCTCACATCAGATTTGAGATGTATTAGATTGCGGCTCGATATAACACTCTGTTCCTCGTGCGTTCATTGATCTAGAAGTGTTCAGACAAAAAGCCTTGTTAAACTTGTGCCATTTCTTTTTTTTTTTTTTTTCCCTAAGAAAATCAAATCCTTCCTGACACCACAAATAATATAGTATTGTGGTTGAAGTGAATGCAAGCCAAAGCAAGTATATAGGTTCCGGCCTTGCTCGAGATGTCTAGAAACGATGTATATGGTATGGTGCAGAAGTTTTAGGCAGGTGGGGAAGAATGTTTATTTAAATTACTTAAATGGGCACTTTCATTTAAAAAAAAAATTTCGCTATTGCCCTCCTTATGGTAAATAAAAAAATCTTTCTAATGTACTTTATTTAAAAAAAAAAAAAAGTTTTCTATGTTTTATTTGTGTTTTATAGGTGTCTCCCTACTTGTCCAGAGCACATTTTCCCCCATCATTTGCACAGATTTTGGACTCCTGCTGGCCTGGCAGAAGTCCAAAATCAGGAAATGGAGTCTGGAGTGCTGAGGGTGTGTGTGTGCAGCCTTAGCCAATCATAGCTCATCTCACACTGAACTGCTCTGGGCTGTGTCTAGCAGAGTGAGGGAGGAAGTTCTCCCTTGTATGTCTTCAGATTATGTCAGGCCTGCTGGGGAACGCCCCTTCCCAGTCTGTGAATCTGACTGAGACTGAGCAGAAAATACAGAACAATATCAAGGTAGAAAACTAACAAATAATAAAAATAAAGGCAGGGGGTGGTTTATTATGATGGGGGCAGTGACCTGGGAAGATTATAAAATTTAACAAGATCATGAGAGGTACTCTTTAACAAAATGAAAAGTTAATGAACAGAAACATTGCTGAAGGGAAGTAAGCATTATGCATCTTTCATCTGCTTTCATCTGCTTCGCTAAGTTTCCATGGTACACACTGTTTCCTGATTCTTTGTGCCTCTGTTTGATCCGCACATCTTAAAACCCCAGTCTACTGTGAAAATTTTGTCTGAGAGACCTTGCTGATGTAATATGGCTGCCTTGTGTCTTTTTGCTGTGCTCAGTATTGCCGTGGTATACAACCTCACATTTGTAGCAGAGTTTGGCTGTTCCTTGCCTAGTTTTAAATCTTCTACACAGCTGTTTCTGTTTCAATTAATGACTGTGTTTTAACCTACATTATAACCTGTTTGGTATAATTGGTTAATCATACACCTGACTATAATTCTACCCAAAAAAATCCCTGATTTTGAGGTTGGTCTGAAGGCAATCGGGGGTCACATCAAATATGGATTGGTTGTAGATTTCTCTTCTGATCAATTACTTTGCATTTTGTAAATTAAAGGGGTATTCCAGCGTTATACATCTTATACCCTATCCAAAGGATGTCATGCCACGTCCCTTCCATTCATGTCTATGGGAGAGGGCATGATAGCTGTCACGCCCCCTCCCATAGACATAAATGGAGGGGCATGGTGGTGATGTTTCGTCCCCTTCTCGGTGGCAGCGCCCGCCACAGAATGCTGGGGGACTGCACCGAGATCGCAGGGATAAGATGTATAAAGCTGGAATACCCCTTTAATAAAAAGCTGCAGCCAGTCAGCTTTGTTGGTGGCTTATCTCTTCCAGAACAATATAGTTGGGTGGTAAAAATCCAATATGTCCGACCCTTCTCTCCATGGGTGTAATCTGTAATGGAAGAGTTTAGAGGCTGCCATACACTTCAGGCAGCTGGCAGCGTTTGCCCAACTATAGTCTAAGGTGTATGGGCACCTTCAGAGACAGGAAGAAATGTTACTCCCTCAAGACTTCACACATACAAAAACGGGTGCCTTCTAACTAATTGGGATTTTTCCTTCTTCTGGATCAACTTTTTACATCTACTGTATGGTCCCAGCTCATCTCTCACGACACTATGTACTTGTATTTGGTATGACATGGGGCTTGACGGGGAAGGTTGAGCAATGTGATATTATATGCCTTGTCAGCACAGATCTTTGTTATTTAAAGATGTGTTGAGCCTGTGAAGATCATGTTGTGGTTTTTTTGTGTCTTTTAGGTGAAAGTGATACTGATTTTGTTTGAAGTTTATGGTTATATTATTCTTAGCTGGAGTTCAATGCCGGCAAATATTCCGAGTAGCTCCCCGTTGTGCTGATTTACTGGTATCCAGATGTTAATTTATCCTGCTAAAGACTGTAAGTACATAAATTTTGGTGCCAAAACATGCCAAACGTAACTAGCCGCATCTTTTATACTTATTGATAGTTTTCTGGAATAAAAACTGTGTGGAATATATTATTTTAACCCTATAGAAATAGGGATTGATTCTGGTAATATTCTCCGTGACTACCTGTATTCTTGACGATCAAGGTCTCTCCAGCAAGGTCTCTCACACCCATGGCTGACATTCAAAACCACCAAATCAAAAGCATTAAAGGGGTACTCCACCCCTGGACATGTCTGATCACGGGGGTCCGGCATTCTAAACAGTATGTTAAGAATGCTGGGTTTTTGTGGTAAGAGATGTGACGTCATGCCATGCCCCATTGTGCCGTCACACCACGCCACCTTCATTCATGTCTATGATAGGGGGTGTGACACCCCCTACCATAGACATAAATAGAGGGAGCATGGAGTGAACCCAGCATTCTAAACACACTGCTGCACAGAGATCGCGGAGGTCCTTTGGATAGGGGATGAGATGTCTAGGTCCCCTTGGTCACCCTTTGCAGGCTTTATTTCTCTGTCAGCTTTCCCTGACTTTAGCTTCAGAGAGGATCAAGGCTAGGCTCCTTCATGGCTCTCATACACTACATATATAAAGATAACAGGCAATCCTGCTTTATTACCTCTTTTTAGCAAATGTTCAGATGTAGCAGAAGCATAGAGGATATTATAGAGCAGCATTTAAGCAATCTAAGATGTCAATCCAGCTATGGATAATGTAAGCTTGCAGCATCTCTGTATGTGTTTCTCTCTTCACCTTCCCTCCTCCCTAATTACCCTGCCCCTTCGCTCTCCATAGACTTTTACAGGCAGTAGTGTAACCTGATCTCTTAGTGAAGCTGAGTTTCTTATATTCACCTGAAATATTGATTTATTCAAAGTTTGGACACTTTGACTATAATGTGTAGAGACTGGACATGATCACCACATAAAATAAGATTATTTTCTTTTTTAATACTTATGCAAGGTCTACAAGCCAAGCATAACAGTATTAGGCTGGAATGGATAATGCAATGTTTGAAGTAGAGTATATTTACAGTCTTTAAATGGTACCTTTTCACATCGCATTGGTGGCAAGATATTGGGATGTTTAGGGAACAATAAGGTGTGGTTACAGCATGCTGAGTTATACTAAACAATGTCACAGGCAAAGGAGCAGACAGGAAATGAATAGCAGGTGCTGCGACAGTCTGCTTTCAAATTAGATGTTCTGCAACAGCTTTGGGCATGAAACTGACAGGAATGATGTGGGATGGAAGTAGGCAGGGTGGAAGGTTGGTGATGAAATGCTAAGGGAAAGCAATGCATTTAGGGAATTCTAGCACCATGCAATTGTTCAGCCAGGAAGTACAAGCAGGAACTACTGGACTTAGTCCCATTTTAATTTTAATTTAATTTTATTTTAATGAATGCTAATGAATGCTAATTAAAAACTGATGACAGATGTCATCCATTAAATTCCCATTGATTGTCTAAGTGTATAGATATATACACAGATTAGTATTACAATAAATTGATAAAAAGATAAGTTCTGTTATCCATCACATTTGTCATTTCCATTAATTGCATCCTGTCATCACAGAAAGTTCTGTAGAACAACTGGAACAATGGACATAATTTGTAACAAACTCTTGTCCAGAACAGAATAGAATAGATTTCTATTAGGGATGAGCGAATCAAATCTGACAAATCCAAATTTCATTTGTAACAAATGCGAATATCACCGCAATTCGATCGCGCAAATCGCTTCATTAAACTCCATTTAGTGCTGTCCTGGCTCCATGGGCATCTAAAATGGTGAATCCACATGTGAGGACATGGGGCAAGGAATCCTGGGAAGGTAGGATGACCCTGAATTACATGCAGCCTATCAGCAGCCAGCCACCCCTGTGATGTCACAGCCCTATATAATCAGCAGCCATCTTGCGTCCAGTCACATCAGCTTTCTATTGCAGAGAAAGAGGGACAGAGAGCAGTGTTTTTTGCACAGAAAAGCTTTCTTTACAGCAGCAATTCTCCTCAAGCCCAAATCCAACCTAGAAGCACTGATAGGGAAGGGAGCGAGACTGAGAGAGAAATTTTGGGTGTAGTACACAGCGAATGTGTGCTGCAGCACTTGTGTGTACAACAACTGAAAAGCTAATAATAGCCAGCCAGTTAGGGTGAGCAGAGCACTAAAAGTGCATTGTCCTCTAATAAGTGTAACCTGTGGGTACATCTAAATGGTGTACCATTTTATTCCTGTTTAAGTCTTAAGGGCCTAGATACTGTGAAAGGCCAGCCAAAAGTACACACCTGCTGGTGTTGTACACAAATACTGTTTTAAGCGTACTGGAGCGCAGTGTCCTCCCCTCAAAAGTGCATACCACATACTTACATCTAAGTGGTGTACCATTTTGTTCCTGTTAATGTCTTAAGGGCCTAGATACTGTAAAAGGCCAGCCAAAAGTACACACCTGCTGTTGTTGTAGACAAATACAGTTTTAAGCATACTGGAGCGCATTGTCCTCCCTCATAAGTGCATACCACATATTTACATCTAAGGGGTGTACCATTTTGTTCCTGTTAAAGTCCTAAGGGCCTAGATACTGTGAAAGGCCAGCCAAAAGTACATACCTGCTGGTGCTGTAGACAAATTCTATTTTAAGCGTAGTGGAGTGTATTGTACTCGCCTCATATACGCACTAAGTATGTCAGGCAGAGAAGTGCCAGGATGTGCACAGAGGATGTAGGCAGAGGCTTAAATTCATCAGGCAGAGGTCCCAGAAGACTAGGGGTGAGTGGCAGCAGGAGTCGCAGTGAGAGGCATGAGCTCCCGGTATCAGCTAGTGGTTGTGTCTCGACCAGCAACCCATCTTCTGTCATCGATTGGTTAACACGGTCATCTTCTTCATCACAAGTTACATCTGACACCTCCAGTCAACAGTCGGTGGGTTCCTCAAACACCACCCTCAGTTGGCATGGCCCGGGAGCAGTCCCTGTCCTTCCATTGCCTCTGTCCTGTACTGTTCCCTCCCCCACAGAAGTATCTTATGCTGTGGGTTCAGCTCCACTATTTAGTAGCTACTGCCCAGCCAAGAAGTGGAGGAGACATCCGCCGCTTCCTCCGCTAAGCGGTCAAGTAGTGATGAGGAGAGTGGCGTTGGAGGTGGTGTTGCGAGCATTCATGCTCCTGAAACAGACACTGTTGTGAAACCTGAGGAGGACATCAGTGATGTGCAGACACAACTCGATGATGATGAAGCCGATGCAGAATTGGCTTCATCATCAGGAGAAGAAGGTTACCGGTTGCCTGTGAGGTAGAAGCTGAGCGAATAGCATGTTTAGGGGCAGAATACCCCTTAAAGGGCTTTTAGACAGTGTTATAGACACATTTTTAGGCTATTGGTGAAATGAGGGTTCGTTCAGAAACAGTTCAGTCAGAACGAAAACGTTTTGTCAGAGTTCGGCGAACTGGCAAAACTGAACTTTTGAAAAGTTCCCTCATCTCTATCCATGTTAGATTGATGGACAGAGGGGAAAAAAATAGGGGTGGGGGTACTTGCAAAACCTTGTGCCCACATGCTTTCAAAACCTTGTAGGGTTGTGCAAGAGGACGGGTACAATTCTATAGAAAGCATATAGGTTAACCAATGTAAGACCCAATCTGGCTACCCTGTGGGTGTGAATTCAGTGCAAGCAAAATAGTCTAGCTGAGTACTAGTACATGGAGTCTTCATCTCAATAGATGCACAGGACAACGCCTTTGGGCACCACCATGGGCCTTCCTCAGGTCCACCGTGAAACACCTGCCAGCATCCTTGCTGGCTGACACGTGCATCCGTGATTACCTAAAACTGTCCCTAATTTCCAGAAATTCGAGGGTCCTTAGACAGAGTGAGAACGTTCTCTCATAGAGTGAGTACTCACTCAGAACTCAGGAAGGATGATGGGTCTTGTTTGTGACACTAACAGGAATAGAAACCTTGGCTCAGTAAGTCTTCATCACTCTATTTATTTGTCATATTGGAATGAACGCAAAAATAAACTAAAAAAATAAAATAAAAATCCCCTGGAAATAGATTTCTGCATTTAATTATTTTCCCCTCGTATGCTCCTTTCTGCATAATTTATATGCATAATATATTTTTTATGACTTGTGAAACTTTTAATACCGGTTAGTGTAGTTGTGGCTCAGCCTTGTCGTGGATGGCTGTTATGTATTACTCTGCGCTCTATGTTAATTACCTAGTTGTCATTCTCCCCGACGCTGACTGCCGCCTGCGGGTACAATGAATGCGATGTGTGTTGAAGTGTTTAAATGCTGGGATGTAAAAAAAAAAAAAGTCTTACTTGACTGTAATATGGAGATGCAGCTTTTTCTATCCCCAGTGAAAAGAAGATGATCAGTAGCTACATAGACAAACGGAGAACAACCCAACATGAAAGTGCCAGCCGGGCTTTACTCTCTTGTATTAATCTACATTCTATTACCATACACACAGTAGTGACATAATAACAATAATAATAATAATAACGAAAAGTTGACAAAAATATATAGAATTTTTTTGCTAGGGTTAGTCTGTCAATGCATTGTCTTGTCTTTATATTTAGCAGCATAGTTTTATAGAATTTTTTCTCCTATTTTCCATTGTCCTGGTCATTTTAACCCAGTGTACCAGTGTGCCACTGGTTGTTGCAAAACTACAACTCCTGGTATGCCTGGACAGCCAACAGCTGTCCGGGCATATCAGGAGTTGTAGCTTTGCAGCTACCGGAGTTTTTCTGCCTTTAAAGGGTAATCTGCCCTTAAAAATGTTATTCCCTATCTAAAGAATGTCTGATCTCGGGGGGTCCAGCGGCTGTGACCCCTCCACGATCCGTGGGTCAGCGATGCGGCGTTCATAAACATGGAAACCTGGGGCTTCCGTGTTTGTGATGTCATGCCACACCCCCTCCATTCTTGTCTAGCCATCATGCCTTCTCCCATAGACATGAATGGAGGGATTGTGGCGTGGCAATAGGGGATAACATGTCTAATAGCAGCGGGTCTAGCCACTGGGACCCCCCCCCGCGATCAGACATGTTATCCTCTATCCTAATGGCCACACCCCTTTGTAGGGTTTTCTGAGTAAAGTGGAGCGTTAGAAGGGTTTTTTGGATCTTTTGTCAGTAATTCTGTTGCACGATACATGCGACAACCCTACAAAATCTACTTGGAAAAGCCTTAGTAAATGAGGCCCAATATATCTCTTTGAAAAGTGGCCCCAGGGGCCTCATTTACTAAGGCTTTGCTGAGTAGATTTTGTAGGGTTTTTTGTGTCCCATGTGCCATGCACCAGAATCCCTGGCAAAAAAAAATCCAAGAAAACCCTACTAACTCTCCACTTTACTCAGAAAACCCTACAAAAGTGTGTGTCCATCAGGAAAAAGAGGTGTGTCTCCAAAAAATTCCTACATTTTTAAAAGAAACCTACCAATTTACTAATGCTTCCACACAAGATGAGGTAGATTAGACTCTAGAAAACTCAACAGCTCAAAGTATGTGTAAAAAAAGCAAAATGTAGGGAAAATCGCCAAATACAAGAAAGAATAGTAAATACCATTGAAAAATACCTGTTGTAAACAAAAACCCTCAAAGAAAACCACACTCCACTCTGAGGGCCAGTGTTGCTGCTATGTTTGTGCAACACGTTTGTGCACATGCGCGCAACATCTCTCTTTGAGAACTCATTTATTGTTAAATGGTGTAATGTCTGTTTCTGTGTTACTGCATTTTTCTTTTTCAGACCTGTAGTTTTGTGTCTGAACAGTTTCTGTGCTAATTCTCCCTTGCTTGGGAAGAGTTAATGCTCTCAGCCTATGGCAGCTCGGGTGTGGTTATTTAGACCTGAGCTCTGCTGGAACTCTGCTGGTAATTAGACCTGTATTCTGACCATGTCTTGTTTACTATGCATCTTAAGGTTTTGTCTGTTTTAGCATAATCCTGAGTTTATACCATGGTTATCTGTCCTGTTTGATATATAGATATTATCCTGCTTTGTTTTATTATATTGTCAGGTTTTAGTATTTGTGTATGTTCGTTCCGCATTTAACTTGATATATCTTAGTCTGTGTTCACACTGTGCGTTATGTCAGCCCTTTTTTTTACCTTGGATATTCCTGCCACTCCTAGGATAGAATCCTGTTCTGAGCCTTGAGTTAATCCGTCTTTCTAGGAGTGAGTGAGATTTGTGTATGTACCCGAGTTTGCTTGTATTTAGTATTTCTTTTTCCTCATAGGCAGGTTATCTTGATCACTCGGTGGAGAGTGCCCACTGGCTAGGAGTCTATTTGGCTTTGGTATTGATGTCCCTCCATGTTTGGAGTGGAGTGTATTCTTTGTTCTGTGTCCAGTGGGAACAGTGCTCTTCATTTCCTGACCCTTTTAAAGTTAGTATGCTATATCCTTCCTCGTTTGTATATAGATATCTGTCCTGGTTATTGTATTCCCATTTTTTCCTGACCTGTTCCCTGACTATGTACAGTTCCATTTGTTTTGTTGACTTCTATGCCAATGCACTTTTGTGCTAGGAAGGGACCGGCTCCAAGTTGTCGATCTGTCATTTAGGGCAGATGGGCAAGTAGGCAGCGAGAGATGTCTTAGGGACAGCTTAGGGCTCACGTCTCCCTGCCCCCCCCCCCCCCCCCCCCGTTCATGACAAATGGACATTGTTATTCCATTCTGACAGAAAAGCGATGCCATGAACAAATGATACTAAAAAATAGACGGCAAGACAAGCAGAAGAATCTGAAGAAGAAGAAGGGACAAAATGACTCCAACAAATGAGAAAAATAAATGCCCATAGGTTTCGACAAGACTGATAATAATAATCGCTTCATTCATTACGTATGTGAGAGGTCTACCGTTCACCTATTTTTAGAACTTAACACCAAGTAGGCTGAACCACATGTACGGTACACGTTATGGCCCCGCAGCAGCACACACAGTGAAGTGCACTTGAACCACACTATTGTGCTATAAAAACAATGGTTACCGAGATTACCTTTCCAAATTATGGTTAATTTAGTCCTACCAGAAAATTACCTGAACTATTGCACCATAATTGTTTTCTGTCTGTTAAAACAACTTAGTGAGCAATCTGGAAAGTTGACGGGGAGCAAATAGAATGTGTAGATATTTCTCTCTGTAAACACATACAGAACTCCCACTCTGCCAGCAAAATGAGAGCATCAATCAATAGCGCAGTGATAAAGTGCTGCTCGGAGTGCCTTACATCGTTTCAGGCGTGATTGCGGATGATGTGAGGGGGTCTTATCCTCCCAGCGCAGAATTATCATAAACAAATACTAAACAGGTTTCCAGGCAGGATTTTCTGCTGATTTCTTTCGAAACTTAAAGAGGTATTCCGGCAAAAGACATCTTATCCCCTATCCAAAAGATAGGGGATAAGATGTGTGATCGTGGAGGGCCGCCGCTCCATTCATGCCCGCTCCATTCAGGTCTATGGACATGAATGGAGAGGAAGCTGACGTCTCCAGTCCCGGAAACACAGAGGTTGTCTAGACTGGCGCAGTAGCCTGACATAAAATGCGGGAGCTGCAAGGAGATCGTGGGGGGTGCCAGTAGCAGACCCCCCGCAGTCACACATCCAAAGAATAGGGGAAAAGATGTTGTTGGCCGGAATACTCCTAATGTTACCGGTTATGATGGGGTTTGTGGACGCAGCTACAATTCCTTAAATACCTGCAAAAACTTTACATCATGGGTGGGGAACCTCAATGGGCCATATGCAGCCCACAACATCATTTTATGTTGTTCCCAACCAGAATGCCACAAGGACCTGTCAGAGGTGCTGCAACGTTCTGCTGGGGCCAAAGGATGCTTTGGGACTTAGTTGCGATATGTGGCTTAGCACCGTGTCATATTGATACCGGCCTCTAGAGATGGTGTCTGCAGCTACTAGAGGCTGCGAGCATCTCTTCCTCCGAGATACGCACAGTGAGTGATGTCATTGTGCACGTCTAGAAAATAGAGATGTTCGCGGTCTCTAGGAGCCATGGGAAGGAAGCAGGAGTAGGGTCCGGTAACTGTGGTAGCTCAGGTCAGTATGTGTTTGTTTTTTAATTCTTAAGGGGGTTCTACCTACAATGAGTCCTAAAACTACCGACAGGTGGTCCTTAAACCACCTACTATACAGGGTACAAGCTAACTACAAGGGGATCCTAAACTACCTACAAGGGGCAAGTTAACTACAGGGGGATCCTTAAACTAATAACAGGGGGTCCTACATATAGGGGCAAGCTACATATGGTGGTGGGAGGGGGGATTGGGCAGCAAACTACCTCCAAACTGAATTAAGCAAACCTTGAAACGCAGTCGTGAGTAGCAACTTCATCAGTCCAGCTAATACCACACTCCTCTCCATAGAGAAGCAGTTCCAGCCTTCAAATTAGGGGGGAGTTAATGAAATGTTTGCCCAAACATAGCGGGGTAGTTTTGATAATTTTGTACGGCCTGCGAATGATCACATACATTTCAAAATGGTCCTCGGCAGGAAAAAAAAGGTTCCCCACCCCTGTTTTAAATAGTCACTGTCATTTTAAACTGTCATGTGATAGCCCAATGTGAGTCCTACATTACTTCATTTAGTAAATAAATGACACTAAAACACCTCTAAAGTTTTAGCGACTATATGGGAGTATCTCATCCTTGTTGGTAGTTCCAACAATCCTCTTTACGTGTTGTTTGGGCTGTCCAGTGCCTGTTTCCCGTAAGTGCGTGCCTTCATATAATTACTGCTCCCCACACCTCCTAATAGCTTGATCAAAACTGCCTAGATGGTGAACCATTCGTCAAAATGACCATCCTGCTTCTCAAAGTCCATTGTCTGTTATCTGGACAAAATATCTGAATGTGTTTTAATGGCGTATGTAACAGATAGTGCTCTCTCACCAAGAGGTACACAACCCAAAAGTAGCCTCTGAGGGCTTTTTTGTAGGGCCATAACGGGAAGCACTTTTATGTCCTCTTGTGGCAAGATCCTGTGTCAAATCAGAAAATTAATAATTTACATATCCGCCTAAAACAACTGTATGCTGAGTTTTGCCACTCCTTACTTTATCGCAGTGTAATACTATGCAGGAAGCAAAGTAATGTGTATTGTCACATGCTCCTCAATGAGAAACCATCTTACCCACTTGAGAGCCATCCAGCCAACACACGGGTGTGGGAGAAAGGAGGGGGACCTACATTTTTACAGTAAACATGGCCGCAGACAGGTTACAGTATATAAGTGAGCGCTGTCGGTCCTGCATATATAGGGAAAACTATCTACAGAGGAATCCTACATACATGGGAAAACTACCTATAGGGGATCCTACATACAGGGTCAAACTGCCTACAGGGGGCTAACTACCCACAGGGGGTTATACATACAGGGAGCAAACTACCTACAGAGGTGTCCTTCCTACAGGGAGCAAACTACCTACAGGGTGATACTACCGGCAGAGAACATAGTACCGGCAGAGAACATAGTACCGGCAGAGAACATAGTACCGGCAGAGAACATACTTCCTACAGAGAACATACTACCTACTTGGTGATCCTACCTACAGAGAACATAGTACTGGCAGAGAACATACTACCTACAGAGGGGTCCTACTTACAGGACGCAAGCTACCTAAAGTGGGCAAATTAATCACAGGGGGTCCTACTTACAGGGGGAAAACTTCATGGGGGGGGGGGGGCTTAGGTTTGCCCTGTGGTAAGCAAAAATTCTGATGTTTGCCCAAGCTGAAAAGGTTGGGAAACACTGCTCTGTACAATAACATCAGTAAGTTCCATCTCAAGCATGAATGACAGAACTTTTTTAAGTAGCAGGAAAAACAAAGAAAATTGAACTGTTCAAAGCGCCAGACCCCGTCAAGTGGTCGGTCCAACAAAGTGTGAACCAGATACATAAAATAGTGTTTATACATATTAAAGCGTTTCTGGCCCGGAGTGGGTACCACTCCGGGCCAGAAACGCGTTATGTGCTCTGAATAAATGCTATTTTATGTATCTGGTACACACTTTGTTGGACTGACCACTTGACTGGGTCTGGCGCTTTGAACAGTTCCATTTTCTTAATTTTTTCCTGCTACTCCATTACCAAACCAGAAGGCTCCTGGGAGGGGGAGGAACCAAGCTAAAGGACCCAATTGTACTTTATACACGCTAATAGATGTGGTGCTCTCAGCGCAATATCACAGGGTGAGTGTTCCTATCCTGCAATACCATACCTGTGCCTGACATACTTCACCAGGGGCGCTTTTGTGTCTCTCTTTTCTTTCTTTCCTCTAAGAACTTTTTTAAAGGGGTTCTCCGGTGCTTACACATCTTTTGGATAGGGGATAAGATGCCTGATCGCGGGAGTCCCGCCTCTGGGGACCCCCGGGATCTTGCACGCCGCACCCCATTTGTAATCAGTCCCCGGAGCGTGTTCGCTCCGGGTCTGATTACAGGCGACCACCGGGCCAGCGGCGTGTGACGTCACACCTCCGCCCCCGTGTGACATCACGCTCCGCCCCTCAGCTATAACGCCCCCTCCCGTAGGCTTGCATTGAGGGGCAGAGCATGACGTCACACGGGGCGGAGGCGTGACGTCACACGCCGCCGGCCCGGTGGTCCCTGTAATCAGACTGATTACAAACGGGGTGCCGTGTGCAAGATCCCGGAGGTCCCCAGCGGCGGGACTCCCGCGATCAGGCATCTTATCCCCTATCCTTTGTATAGGGGAAAAGATGTGTAAGCACAGGAGAACCCCTTTAAAGGGGTACTCCGCCCCTTGACATCTTATCCGCATGACGTCATGGCTCCGCCCCTCGTGACATCACGGCTTGTCCCCTTAATGCAAGTCTATGGCAGGGGGCGTGACGACCACCGCGCCCCCTCCCATAGACTTGTATTGAAAGGGGCGGACCGTGATGTCACGAGGGGCGGAGCCGTGACATAACGATGCTCCGGCCCCTGTATTGCGCGTCATTACGTGCAGAGCGAACTCGCTCTGTGCTGTAATGATAGCGGGGTGCCGCAGCGGGGATCCCGGGGCTCCCCAGCAGCGGCACCGCGGCGATCTGACATCTTATCCCCTATCCTTTGGATAGGGGATAAGATGTCTAGGGGCGGAGTACCCCTTTAAGGGAAAGTGTGGGCAATTTACAGTTCAGCCCCATACGAGTCTATCTCTGTACAAAGTGTTGTTGTTTCTTTTGATCACACTATTTAGTCTAACTGAGTTTCCCTATGAAGTTTATTTGAAGTGATTTATAAAGAGTTAACTAACAATTCTTCGCAACGTAGAATTTCTTGGTGAAATTAATATCCCGATAAAGAAAATCCCCATCGTGTCCATTGATCTGAAGTGCTATCGATCGGTAACCACTAATCTATTAACACGTTTTAAGTGATTTTTCCAAAGCTGTCAGGCATAAATTGATCAAGAACGTATTCACGTTGGCTAAACATGATCTATTTCAGCTCTTCCTAATATCAGTATTCATGGTAGAACACATGCACCACACAGCGGGGGGGGGGGTTTCGGGGAATATCCGACGCGCCTGAGAAAAGCGTTATGTAACATCGAGGAATGTGCGGGAGATACAGTTCTGCTTACGAAAGTGTTATTGTCGATTGTCGATGGATGTGAATTAATAGAGCATGTCCTATTGAAGGGGGCGCAAATTATACTTATCGACATTGTATGGATTCTAAATGCCAATCCATTAATGCATTCTGAAAACGGTGTGAACGATGCAAGAACTTAGAGTCATGTTTTTCTTAAAGTTATAAAATGCTTAAACAAGTACTGGATGCAGAGGAGCTCAGGTGCCATGGTCCATATGGTTACATTGGTGAGGGGCTTACGCCACCTTCCCTCCCCCCGCCCCCCAAAAATAGCTGTTTGTAGAAGCATTATTCGCTTTACATGTCTTATTACTAGATGTTGCCCTGTCTTCCTGGCTAAACCTGTGTTTTATATATACAGTGGGGCAACAAAGTATTTAGTCAGCCACCAATTGTGCAAGTTCTCCCACTTACAAATATGAGAGAGGCCTGTAATTTTCATCATAGGTATACCTAAACTATGAGAGACAGAATGAGAAAAAAAATCCATAAAAACACATTGTCTGATTTTTAAAGAATTTTTTTGCAAATTATGGTGGAAAATAAGTATCTGGTCACCTACAAACAAGCAAGATTTCTGGCTCTCACAGACCTGTAACTTCTTCTTTAAGAGTCTCCTCTGTCCTCCACTCGTTACCTGTGTTAATGGCTCCTGTTTGAACTTGTTATCAGTATAAAAGACACCTGTCCACAACCTCAAACAGTCACACTCCAAACTCCACTATGGCCAAGACCAAAGAGCTGTCGAAAGACACCAGAAACAAAATTGTAGACCTGCACCAGGCTGGGAAGACTGAATCTGCAATAGGCAAGCAGCTTGGTGTGAAGAAATCAACTGTGGGAGCAATTATTAGAAAATGGAAGACATACAAGACCACTGATAATCTCCCTCGATCTGGGGCTCCACGCAAGATCTCACCCCGAGGTGTCAGAATTATCACAAGAACGGTGAGCAAAAATCCCAGAACCACACGAGGGGAACTAGTGAATGACCTGCAGAGAGCTGGGACCAAAGTAACAGAGGCTACCATCAGTAACACACAATGCCGCCAGGGACTCAAATCATGCAGTGCCAGACATGTCCCCCTGCTTAAGCCAGTACATGCCGTACCCGTCTGAAGTTTGATAGAGAGCATTTAGATGATCCAGAAGAGTATTGGGAGAATGTCATATGGTCAGATGAAACCAAAGTAGAACTTTTTGGTAAAAATTCAGCTTGTCGTGTTTGGAGGAGAAAGAATGCTGAGTTGCATCCACAGAACACCATACCTACTGTGAAGCATGGGTGTGGAAACATCATGCTTTGGGGACGAGGACGACTGATCTATGTAAAGGAAAGAATGAATGGGGCCATGTATCGTGAGATTTTGAGTGAAAACCTCCTTCCATCAGCAAGGGCATTGAAGATGATCCCAAACACACTGCCTGGGCAAAGAAGGAGTGGCTCTGTAAGAAGCATTTCAAGGTCCTGGAGTGGCCTAGCCAGTCTCCAGATCTCAACCCCATAGAAAACCTTTGGAGGGAGTTGAAAGTCCATGTTGCCCAGCGAAAGCCCCAAAACATCACTGCTCTAGAGGAGAGCTGCATGGAGGAATGGGCCGAAATACCAGCAACAATGAGTGAAAACCTTGTGAAGACTTACAGAAAATGTTTGACCTCTGTCATTGCCAACAAAGGGTATATAACAAGGTATTGAGATGAACTTTTGTTTTCGACCAAATACTAATTTTCCACCATAATTTGCAAATAAATTCTTTAAAAATCAGACAAATATATATATACTGTATCATTGTTGCTTTTTCTTTGCCAAAAGGTTAAGGTAAGAATACAGGATAACTGCCTGCTCAGGATGATCCCCACTGTTTTTGCAAGGTAAATCAAGGCTTCCCTCTCATCTCTTACCACCCATAAAATTAAGGGTAGCTTTCACTTGTGTCAATTCTTACCGTAAGTACACACCACTGCAGTGTAACCCCCCCCCCTCTGAAAATATCAGCAACAGTCCTGATTTAGGTTATATGTAATAATCCAATATATTGATACTTGGGACTTAGCATACATCTTTGTTTGTTTCCTATACACATAGAGCCATTATCTACTTGTTAATTTGCCCATTATTAATGCTCACTTGTTATACATTAATATGTTATACATCTATCAAACTGCTCTCAGCTGAATGGACTCTACTAAAGAACTGTCAACAGATCTTCTCCAAATCCAAAGGTCTACAAATGGAAGCCGTTTTCATCTGCATTGCCTACAATGTATATGAGGTCAATTTGATATTATTTAGAGAGATGCCGATTTATGTTTATTGTATATTGTGTTTTCTTATTGTTATTCTTAAAAAAATAATAAAAATTATTTGAAACAAAATATCAGCAGCAGTTCAGTGCTTAGTATAACCCCTTTCCTTTCTGTGCTGTTGTGGTTTCTTACCTTTCTGCTCACATAGCACCTTGCACAGTGCATCAGTAACCCCTTCATCCTCCACATGCCATAGTATAAAGTGTACATCGTGAGCCCAGCACAGTGCCAGCCTGTTCAGTTCACTTTCACTATGTCATGGTATAGCAGAGAGAAGTATGTGATGCACAGTGCTGATATTGACCAGTGAAGTAAGGGAGAAAGTAACTGGGTGAGTCCTGCTCCGGGATAACTCCGGGTGCTTAGCTTGTCAATAATAAAATCATTGGCATTTCAGGAAATACAGAAGCTTAGGGATATCTGCTACTTCTTTTTATACTATATAATGCATTCCACCCAGCTTCTCCAGGCTTCTGAAGCCCCAGCAGTGATAGGCTGCTTGTCCTCTATTCTGTCCTCACTGCAGCAGTCCTGTCATGCCCTCTCCCTGCCCCTGCACTAATGTCTTCTCTCCTCCCTTTTGTCTCTTAACTCCTGAGGATGTGGTTGTTACCATGAAACATGTAGGGGAGACAAAACTTGTATGACATTTTATATAGCAGCTTTATTATATGCTGGTGCTGGTGATATTGTTTATATACTCCGTATAGGAGAGTCTATAAATCTCATTGGGATGGTGCTGCAACTTTTAATATACTTTTCTGTTGGACCTTTTAAAAATGTATTAATAAAAGGGAAGTTTTAATACAATACCTAGATGTATAGGAAATAATAATAAAAGGGGGGGGGGATTTTTTGTTCAGGGTCTTTTTTTTTACCCCTCCAACCAGCTCTGCTGGTGACTGGGGCTTGGTGTTTGTAGTTCTCTCCTTCCTAACTCCTCTTTCATCCCGTAATAAATATTTCCTCCCCTGCCCTCCCCACCCCCTCTCCCTGCCCCCACACTAACTATTCTCTGCACCTGCCTGCCAGACAGTAAAATAATACTTTACCATGATGTTGGTCCGGTGGCAGGATATTTAAAACTCCTGGCCAGTCTCAGCAATGTAAGATTAAAACATTCAGGAGATGTACCAGAAGTCTCATAGATTCGCGTGACACTTTGGGTACATTTTCGATTTGAGATGGAGATAAACTCTACAAAATTTTTAGTTGACACAGAAGTAACGTGTACCAAGTTTAATCGAAATAATGGAATGGAAGTTATGTCGTAGCATACATATACACATGTACACATATTTTAGTTACATAACAGGCAACGCGTTTCGTCCCTCACTAGGACCTTTATTAGGCATGACAATTGTGACTCGCACTGTGCTACTGCAATACATTTTTTTCACAACCTGTTCCTGGTTGAATTCTATGCTTACTCAATTCCCTATTCCCCTGTGAGGAGGCTATTGATCACAGTTTAGTGCAACTTATAAAGTTGTTTATACACACATTTTAAAATTTGCCGACTCCTCTGCACAATGATTCCCAAATAATCTGGGTGTCATGGTGGAAGAGGATGAGGAAAAGGCCAATCTACTAAAGGGATAATGTTAATTCTCCAGCAAATCTCCCGCAACAAGAAGTGCCCCTTAGTAACATTAAAACACACAAATCACCAGCCCACATGGCATAAATCCCAGGAATTAAGTACCGGGCTAGACAAACCCTTATTCCTTATATTTAAAGATTTAATAATGACAGGGTTTGTTCCACAGGACTGGCACTTAGAAAATGTTGTACCAGTAATTAAAAAAGGGATCCAGGGAACTATAGGCCTGTAAGCTTAACTTCTATTTTTCCTTTCAAACTATGAAATTAAGTTTTGTCAAGCATAGTGTTACTGCCTGAAAAACACAGCGCTGACCCCTATTATATTGTGAAAATTATTTTATGCTATATTAGATTCTAAAATTCATGGACACCCGATTCTGATCCTAAAAAAATAATGGTGGACAGTAATAAAAATCGGTAGAGCTCTACATGGGGGGGGGGGGGGGGGTCCATTCGGAGTTTTTCTATGGGGCCCTTTTATTCCTTTGTGCACCCTTGGTTTGGAAAATATCAATTCTATTTATATATATAATTTTTATTGCACATAACAGATGTCTTTTCTCTCGCAGTTATAGGAATTTACCGGTTATCGCTGCCAGAAGCTTTTGATTAATATCAAAGATTAATAGAAAATTGAATGTACAGGAGTTTTATATCACCAATCCTCTTATCTGACGGGCTGAACAAAAGGACAGAAAGTATTTTTTTTTCTATTTAAAGCCCAGTATGGTTTAGCTTCAGATCTTTAATTTTTATGTAATTTCATTAATACCAAATACATTCATTTGTGGCTATCATGGGCCACTTTTACCATATTAAAATTAACTACTTAAATGGGCACTGTCAGATTCAAAAACCTTTTATATGCTGTACATATTTGCAAAACATTAACCTTTCTAATATACTTCATCAACATTTGTAATGTCCTTTTTTAAATAAAATTTATTTTTTATGTTTTTAGAAATCATGACACTAATAAATAAAAAAAACACTAAGGGTCCCCATACCATTCAGAACATAACCCTTTCCAGCCGCAGCATCATCTTTGTCCCAGCTGAAGCACAAGCTGGTACAAAGTCCAGGAAGTGAGGGCGGGAGTAGCACTCATCTGTGCTCACTCCTGCCCTATTATACTGCAGCATGAAAACAGAGAGGAGGGGTTACAGAGCAGCCTGCAGTGATTGGATGAAGAGACCCAGAACAACACAGCAGACTTAGGGGGGAGGTGAATGCATGGTAAGTGAGGACGGGCTCAGTGCATGCCTCGGACACGCCCCTACCTGAGCAGTGGATGCCAGAATGAGTGAGCAGCAGAATAGAGATAAATACATAAGTTAGACACATTAAAAATACACGTAAAGCATCTACGGCTATTGATTTCATTTTTATAGAGATTTCCATGGAAAACAATGCCACAAAAATATGCTATACCCAAAGTAGACTGTGAGGTTTTTGACCCCCAACTGTGAAGAAAATATCAGGGACAAAAGGAATAGAGCATTTATATTTTACTACAGATGTGCCCCCAGAATGTTTTGGGTTTCAATACAGTTAAAAAAATAAAGGTAACACCCAGATATTTACCCAAAAGACACTCTTTTTTGGCATATGTCAAGTCTATAGGAATCTATAGATAAGCTTGGAAAAAACATATATCCCAACCTTTTTCGATACATCACTTATCCCCTTGAGGATGCAACAAATTTCATTTAATTGTTTTTATTTTTCCTCCTCGATTTTTAATAGCCATAAATGTTTAAATTTTTCACCTACAGGGCCATATGAGGGCTTGTTTTATGCCAAACCAATTGTACTAAAATGTTTAGGGAGAAAGAGAGGTGTTTACAGCAAGCTGCCCGGTGCCGAGCAATGCCAGAGCAGAGGAGCAGACAGAGAGTGAATACCAGGTGCTGCAACCTCACTGATCTGTTTGCCTCTGATCCTCATATATGCAATACTTGATATTTTGTTACCTGTAATGGGTTTCCCATTTTCTTCTTCCTTTAAAAAATAAAAATAAATTAATTAAATGAAAACAAAAATTCTTCTGGTTGCCCCCCTGGGAACAAAGACTAGTTTATCTATATCCACCAAGACTTGTAGATTAGAGAAGAACATGCATTGTGCAGATAGTTGATATTTAAGAGCATACTCACAAACAGCAGATCGGATTCATAAACCTGCCCGGATAACCACAGGAAGAGTCATTTCTTCTCCGAATTCCTAAGCTCAGGTGTTACTCCTTTTTTCATATCTTTGGGAAACATTGATTGAGTTTTACCTCTATCTGTAATAAGCATCCTCCACTATGTGCCTTTGGCATGCCAACAACCAGAAAATGCATCATTTTCTATCCTGCTCAAACTTTTTATGACTGTAAACAAACTTTTTATTGGTAATCTGTTTTTCGCAGACACTTTATAATTTCTAAGCTTTAGGCGAATTTGGACTTAATCCACAAATAGTCAACTGACCAAGAATAGTGAAAGAAATTACGGGAAATATCACCATCTGTTGGATTTATATTTTTCTGTGCAGAAGTTTTTTTTGGACACCTATGCAGTGTCCCACTAGAGACCCTGTGGGGCTGTTGGTTGGGGCCTTATTTGATATGTAACTACACTTTTATGCTGTTTTTTACATTGTTTGTGTATGCCAGTAACATGTTACTTATAGTTTGTGCATTTGTACCGTATCTGGGGTTAGCCAATGAGCTACATTTCCCCATTGACAGACATAAGGAACATTACAGATAAAGGAGGAGCTTGGTCTGCACCAGCCCCTCTGCACAGAATGGGAGAAGCATAGTCTGTAATAGTGTAACATCTGCTTAGGGGAGAGTAAGCCTAGTCAGACCCAAAACCTAGGAACTCTTGGGTCGCAAATAATTTATCATGTCTTAGTAAATTTGCCTAGTCCCATCCTGAGGAAGAACTAGAAGGAGAGAGAGAGAGAGAGATATGCCCAGCAAGCAATTTTTCAGAGGACAAAGGACCTGCATCCTGCAGTTGGCATTGCAGCTCAAAGATTAGTAGATACATTATGGGAATTCACTGGGAGCCAAGCCGTTACATACAATGCATTTTACATTTTGAGAATTCAAAGTAAACGGACATGGTCGCACAACCACAACATGCAACTTGATTTAATGCCACCTGTCAGTAGCGGGTCCCTAATGTCCCTAGCATAAAATGGTGCCACCACCGCCGCAAAACCAGTGCCCACATGGGGAACGACCCACGAACAGAGCAGTGTCACGCAACCAGTCCCTGGGCCATGCCTCCCCACAGACACGGCGCAATGGGCGTGGCAGCAATGGATGCCGCACAACACTACACCAGTGTGAAAAAGTGTAAAAGCTCACTTACCATGTGCTCCCAGTCAGAGACAAGGAGACTGACAGAAAGAATAGGGCCCTATGCAGCTTCCTGCCAATTTATATAGGCCTGGGCTGAGGGGGAGGGGCAGAGTGCTGACCAAGTAAAAAAAAGAGGGGGATAGAAAACACAATGTGAATTCAAATAGAGAAAAAAGACATGGTCGCACATCTACAAAGTGCACCTTGATCTAATTCCTCTCAGCAACATTTATTAAACTAACAGGTCGTTAGTGTACTTTATGATCATGAAGTGCAAGCCCACTAGCCACGTCACGGGTCCCTAATGTCCCTAGCATAAAAATGGCTCAGCACTGAGCGGCGATCACCACCACCGCCACAACATTGCTACACCCCCACCGCCGCTAGGGACCCGCTACTTACAGGTGGTCATGATGTAGGGAGGCGTGGCCCAAGGACTGGTTTGAGTGACACTGGGGCTGCTCTGCCAGTGGGTCGTTCCCCCTGTGGGCACTGGTGTTGCGGCAGTGGTGGTTGTCGCTCAGTGCTGCGCCATTTTATGCTAGGGGTGTTAGGGACCCGTGACGTGGCTAGTGGGTTTGTACTTCATGATCATAAAGTACACTAATGACCTATTAGTTTAATAAATGTTGCTGAGAAGCCTTAGATCATTGTGCATGTTGTGGATGTGCCACCACAATTTGCATTTTACATTTCGTTATATTGAGACCTTTTACTAAAGTAAAAAAAAAGTAATCTGCACTCAGACCCTTTACTAAAACATTTGAAATTTAGCTCTGGGGCTTCCCACTTCTCTTGATCATCATGGAGATGTTAAGACATAGCCCTGACAATGTATATCAGTGCAAAAAGAAAAAGACAGGAGGTAGAAAGTACCACATGTAGAGCTCAGAAACAGAATTGTGGAGAGGGGTACACAAATAATTCTGTTTGTTCTTTGTATGTATGCTAATTTTCATAAAGAAATAGGGATCTGCAAAGCAGATCCCACACCACCGTTTCCAAGTGGCTAACTCTTAAAGTCAGCATTTTACTCCAAAGAGGAGTCTTGGAAACTGACTGGGAATGTGAACCAAGCCAGAAAGCTTTCCAGAAGGAAATAATACCCATGTGCAGACAGCTGTTTAGAGGTATAGTCCATCATCAGAACAGAACAGGGTGCTAGCTGGCTAATGAGAAGCCTATCATCGCGTGAAAAATGGAGTAATGTTTCTTCCTGAGTAGCATGGAGAAGTACAGATCACTCGCTCTCCACTAGGAATTCTGAGAAGAAAGGATATGTAAAACATCTCTCACACCACTTTTCCAAGTAGCTTTCCCTTAAAGTCAGTGTTTCACTCCAACTAGGAGTCTTGGAAACTGACTGGGAATGTATGCCAAGCCAGAGATCCCTCCAGAAGGAAAGAATACCTGCGGACAGCTGTTTCATGGCGCCAACCGATGAAGATTTTGTTAGCTAAGCATACCAGGGCTGTGTCTGTCTTCTTGAATCTCACAAGGCTCGAAGACTAACCTTTACTGCTAACATTGCCTCACATGGTTTTTCCTGCCAATCAGATACTAAGAGGTTCCCTTCTAACAAGCACAATCCACTACTGTGAACCAAAGAATGTGAAGCTGTTTTGTTTAGTATTATTTTTTTTTTGAATTATTTTATTATTAATATAAATAGTCATTAGTAAAGAACTGTTTATGTAGATATGTGATCACCAACATCTGGCTACTTCCATTGCTGTACACCAGAGACATTATACTAGGAGTGCCCTGGGGGTCAGAGACTTTCAACATCTGTGTATCCCCCCAAGGGACAATGGTGCATGCACTAGGAACGTGCTCCAGTGCCCAAAATCCCACTCCAGCTACCATGACCTACGTTCCGGCAGGGCCCCTCTACTCTACACCTGTGAATTCCTAGTTCACGATGTATGATTTTAGGCAGGTGCCAGGCCAACCTGTGCCAACATTGGCAAAGCATCCTTGTCCAGAGCAGTTGTTTGGGAAGAGGGGGGGGGGGCTTGGTTTTGTCTGTCCTTTGGGTTGCCACTAGGTAAGGAGTTGGGTGTGGGGGTCTGATCTATTTTCCATGGTGTCTAGATTTTATTGGTTTCAATAAAGTCCTACAGACTATACAAATTTATACCGTCTGACAACAAACTGCAAAGTTAAGAAGCCACCTCAGCTATCCTAAAAAGTTCCCCTCTGTTCCTCTATGTAATTAAACACACTGTGTGATGGACCATAAAATATACTGTTTGTGTTTGGTATTGTGCTGCTCCATTTGAGGGAAATATTAGGAGCTGTTAATCTGAAATTAAATGCGCACTGGAGAGATAAATGAGCTGTTATTTATTTGTATTGCTACTTGGGATTCATGGGGTCTGAAAAAAAAATTCTGGCTTCTTTTCTCGAAAAGTCATCAACCTGTGGTGTTAAGTTCAACAGAAGTCGGTAAAAAAAAACTTTCCGACTGAACTATAATTAAAGAAAGGTAAATCATATGTTTTCTAATAAACCGAAGGAATGTCGAATCTTTCCTTATTGATTATAAAGTATAATGAGATTCTCAAAGTTCCCAAAAGTTCTGCAGATAAAATGAAATAAATATAAGCGGGATGTTTTTTTAAGAGAATGTTAATTGGGTACTTCATTGAACGAGAAATAGAAGCTGGAACATTTTGTTTCTTTCTAAAGAAAACCTTTTCACTTTCTCTGTCATTGTATAATTATTTCCTGAACATAACGTCGGCGCTTAGTTTAATAATGTTCATTTGTTTTGCGGCGCGGACCCTGCTCTTCTGTTAACTCCTCTTGTTACATTTCTAGACTTATGTTCTATTTGATTTTAATTAACCTACTACTAAGATTACAAATACAATCAAGGGGCTGGAATGTAATGAGGGGCCCCGTCGCAAAATATGTAACTGGGTTACCGCATTACATACCAGTACTGATGTGTTAGTTGTTGCAGAGGATATTCTGCCTCCCCTAGGCCTACAGGCAACCTCTGCAGCCCCTATAGTTACATCTAGATGATGGAACCAAACTTGGGCAAAACCTGCTAAAATACCATCAGACACGGGGCAGAATGGAGAAGTATGATGGATCACATGACCTCATGGACTCCTATGTTGCCTTTCAAAAAGTTCTTCCTGCCAATCAGAGGGCAATGATGTCAAAGCCACCATAAAAGCCTATATACATTGTTACAGCAGCCATTTTAGAGATAGCAGGCTTTAGGTGAAGATCTCTTTGAGGGACAGTGAGCAGTAAACAACATAGATAGTAGTAGGAGTAAACATACTGTAAATAGGGACAAGAGAGCACTCTGCATCTGTTCTGTCTGTGCAAAACCTTGTTTCATCGAAAGTTAAGTGTGACACTTATTTTGGGGTGTAGGGGCATAGGTTTTATTCTGACATCCACTGCTCAGGAAAGGGCTTGTCCGAAGCAAGCACTGAGCCTGCCCTCATTCACCATTCCTCCTTGAGTCTGCTGTGCTGTTTATCCAATCACTGCAAGCTGTTTTCAGTTCCTGAACTTTGTCTCGGACCATGCTTCATCTGGGACAAAGACGATGCTGCAGCTGGACAGGATTATGGTTTGGATGGAATGGGGACCCATAGTGGTCTTACTTTATAAACCTTAAAGGGTTACACCCATGGAAAACTTTTTTTAAAATGAACTGGTGCCAGAAAGAAAAACAGATTTGTAAATTACTTCTATTAAAAAATCTTAATCCTTCCAAGACATTTTATGGGCTGTATACTACAGAGGAAATGCTTTTCTTTTTGGATTTCTCTGATGTCACTAGCACAGTGCTCTCTGCTGACATCTCTGTCCTTTTAGGAACTCTCCAGAGCAGCATATATTTGCTATGGGGATTTTCTCCTACTCTGGACAGAGAAATCCAAAAAAGGAAAGCATTTCTTCTGTAGTGTATAGCCCTTAAAAAGTACTGGAAGGATTAAGATTTTTTAATAGAAGTAATTTACAAATCTGTTAAACTTTCTGGCACCAGTTGATTTAAAATAATTTTTTTTCCACTGGAGTACCCCCTTAATTTCTATAAAAAGGAGCTAATATTTTTTTTTATGAAGTATATTAGAAAGTTTAATGTTTCACCACAATTTACTACATATAAAAAGTTTTCGATTCTGACAGTGCCCAGTAAAGCCATTTCAGATCAGGTTATGTAGGAGAATAGAATTACGGAGACACTTTAATAAAACAAATAGAATAACAGTGAACTCTGACTCTCCACCAACTACTGAGACTAAAGTACTTTCGAAAAGTTTTGAATTGCTTTTCATTTCCACCAGATCCGGGCCCTGTTTAGGTATGCAGCCGGCATCAGCCAGAAATTTTGTGCAGTTTCCATAAATGGTCTTATAATGAACTGTGGCATTTCGGTATTCTGTTAAAAAAGAGTAATTTATCAAATAGCGGAGCTGATATCATTTGTGCCAGTACAGGTGTAGAGAAATCTGATTTGAAAGGAATTTTTGCATTATTTATATATATTTCACTGAATCTGCTACAGATGTCTTGGGAATTCACATAAATTCCTCCCAGGAAAGCCATTAAGGTCAGCCGGGTGATGCTATAATGTAATCCTTCTTGCCGTGAATTTGCATATAAAATTATAACTGTGACTTGTATATTACACGATCGGAGAAGAGATTTCTTACCCATACAGGCAAAAAGGGGGGTGTCGGGACAGAGATCAAGAATTATTACTATAGTTTTGTCAAAGGTCGCCAGTTTAATGGCTTCCTTGCTTGTCTACCGAAAAAGATGGGATAAAAAATGTAAATTACTTAAACTGTAAATTACAATCATTTTGGTCATGACCAGTCCAATAACTTTTCCAATGGAAAGAAGCTAGATAACATTTTTATCACATCTCGTATGAAACTTATATCTGCTATATATACTTTACTCCTATTTACTGAAATAATATATAAATAAAAATGTATGTAAATAAAAAAGCTAATATTGACAAATACAATAAATAAATCCTGATTATATAAACTTAAAATATAAATAAATATGTCTTAGGAATTTCAACATTTCACACAACCAGCATATTAACTGTAAATGGCTTAAAGGGGTACTCCAGGGAAATATATATACCTGATATGCACAGCTCCCATGTCCTATGTTGTCTTCTTTGGATGCTTGATATTCCTTGCCATCCTTCTCTCCCCTTGCCTACATCTCCCAGCAATCATTGCAGCTCTGCTCTGCCAGCCCCTACCCTCCTGCTCTGAGCAGGAAAGAGAGGTTCAGTGACTAATTGGCTGAGGCTGCACACACCTCCCAGTTCTCAGCACTAAAGGGAGAATTACTCATCAGTACAGGGCAGAAACCACATGGTCTGTGTCTCTCAGAAGGGTGGGGGCTGCTTTCAGAGAAGGATTTGGACAGAGATAGAGTGGATGACTGGATGATGGCATTCCCTTACTTCATGCATGTAAGGGACAACCAAAGAGGGGAAACTGCTCTATATAGCTAATAAACAATATTTAGACAATAAAATAGGTTGATAAGAGGAACAGGATGGGCTATGGGTTAAGTTCCCCGGAGTACCCCTTTAACTGTAAATGGCTTAACCAGATTCCAGTGCCATTGTCCTCTATCTTACTCACCCCCTAATGTAAAATGAATGGCGAAGTGTACAATATGCAATTTATACAGTTCATTTTTCATATCGCTTTCATATCTTAAAGTTAGTTAGGAGTGTCAGTGAGGGCCTCATGTTCGAGTTTCGACCAAAGCCTCACAAAGTCTAGTGCCTGTTCTGCTGACTTTTGTCTCCACAGTCCATGTAAAAGAGAGTCTGCCATAGTCCATGTACAAAGAGAGCCTCCCTGCTTACACTCTCTCCAGCACAATAGTGGACATGTTAGATAGAACTTGTGAAGCCTGGACAGGTTTTAATACCACTAAAAAATATCCTGGTGATGGTTCCAAGGTCTTTCACATTGCAGAACAGTGCGGGACTGAGCTGTGATTGGTTGCTATCTATGTCTGAGACAAAAGACAGACACATTTTTGTCAGATGAATAAATCTGGGCTTAATCAACATGTAACATTTTTATTAAACTGTCTAAGGGTGCATGCACACTACGTTTCTTAAGATACGGGACCATATACGGCTGGGGAGAGGGGGGCAGAGAGTCGGGGGTGGAGCAACCGCACGCTGACGTATGCGGTCCCGTATCTAATATATTTCAATGAGCGACCGGAGTGAAACGCTGCCTCCGGTTGGCTCTGTTTTGCCCCGTATACGGTTTCCCGACCAGACCTAAAAGCACTGTTGACTACGTTTGTAGGTCCGGTCGGGAAACCATATACGGGCCAAAATGGAGCCGACCGGAGGCAGCGTTTCACTCCGGTCGCTCATTGAAATACATTAGATACAGGACCGCATATGGCAGCGTGTGGTGGCCCCGCCCCCGACTCTCCGCCCCCCCTCTCCCCAGCCGTGTACGGTCCCATATCGTAAGAAACGTAGTGTGCATGCACCCTCAGCCCACTTACCACTTTACGACTGCCTGATTCAAGTTGGTACCTAACTCAAATGCATCTCCACAGAACCAGTGTCCATAAGGGGAGTGGCCCAGTGGTTCGGCAGCCCCCTTACTGCAAAACCTAGTACCCTGGCTCTGAGCCTCTCCACCAATCGACCCAGCATCATAGCAACAATGCCCACCACTTGGCTCCACACCAGTGGTAAGAGAGCACAATGCTGGGCCCACACCGCGCCCTATGTCCATTACATCTAAGTTTACTGTATACAAAAACATCAACCACACTCTGTTTACAGATCAAAAAGGTATACATTTCAATCCGCGAAGTAGCAATTGGGCTTATACAGTTTATCAAAATTAGAGTTAAGGGGGCCCTCTGAACCCAGATTCGATTAGCCTAGCTGAGCAGCACTAGTTAACTCCTTGGGGGGTGGGTATAAAATATACAACCATCTGTATGGCTGTATAATGTATACAGTGAAGAGAAAGATACCTACCTTCTCGCTGCTGCTCCGGGCCTCTTCTTGTTTAGCGTTGCCCCCTCAGCATAGTGTCAGCACATAGCCCTCAGCCCAGTAAGATGTGACAATAAACCAGCCAATTCGCTGGTTTACTGTGACAAAAGCGTAAGTTGTGCTGCGCAGCTTAACCCTTTCACTGCCGATTCACGGTGAACTTTTTCTGCTTTCCACTTTCCGATAGTTCCAGAACTTTTGGCTGTAAGCAAAATGTTGCCTAAATTGTGCCAAGAAGCAATTGATCAACGTGTATCTTCCTTTCTCAATTTATATCACTTTATTTATTTATTGTTCACATAAATGTCAATAAAAATTTGTATTCAGTATGGAATAAGGAGTATGTATATACAGTATGTTAGCCATTTTATCATTATTGTTTACCAATTCTAACACATAAGTAGAGCCTTACTAAAGTTGACTTCCATAGACAATAGATGGTGCAGAAACTGAAGACATTAACCTGGTTACTCCGGCACCTGAAGTGAATATCTGCATTTTGTACGCATTTACAACCGCATTCACCGGAGACATTGTGAGGAAATATTGTGCAGTGCAACAATTAATTAAACCCCTGTGACAGCTTTTTTATGGTGCTGTGTAATTTAACATCTGCTGTTGCTTCACTAAAGTCTCGCTCGTAAATAACGTTTCCCTTTTTTCTTTGAAATCGTAAAGATTTTACGTTCAAGTAACGTAAAGGTTTCGATGTTTATCACACCCAAGAATCGCAACCATTTGGGGTGAAGTTAAAGGGGTACTCTGCCCCTTAGGATAGGGGATAACATGTCTGATCGCGAGGGAATTTCCGTGGGGATGATCTCCGGGCCGCCGCTGTGGCCTTCATGAACACGGAGGCCTGGGGCTTCCGTGTTCATGAAGTCATGCCACGCCCCCTCGTCATGTCTATGGGAGGGGGCATGACGGCTAGTACGCAGCCGCCACGCCTCCTCCCGTAGACATGTATGGAGGGGGCATTGCGGCTGTGGTTGCCAGTCATCTGGCACGGAACAGAGTTCACTCAGTGCACCATATGTCTGGGGTGCTGCGGCAGAGATTGCAGGGGTCCCCGGCAGCCGTACCCCCACGTTCAGACATGTTATACCCTATCCTTTGCCTAGAAGCAAAGTACCCCTTTAAATTGAAAAAGTAAGGTCAGGTTCACACTCTGGCATTTCCAAGCGTAATTCTGCATAGAAATTAAGCTTGAGAACTCCAGTGCTGCATAATCCAATTGCTGTCAGCAGCGCATGGAACACATTGCCGTCTGTGGAGATGCTCATAATCGCAAGGTCTTACAGCCGAGGGATTCAGTTGGTGCCGGGAGCACTCGTCATCTTCAGATGGAATTTTGTGTGAGCCTAGACCTCATTGGACCTTAGGCAACAGACAGTGTGCAGGAGCGTCACAGTAGTCAAAATTGTCAGACAAGCCAGTTCCGCAACAAACGGTCAGATAATGGCAAAGGCAGAGCCAGGACAAGCTGAGGGTTAAGAATAGAGAGTAGCGTGGTACAACATCAGATGAAAAATACCACATAAGGAAACAGGCAATTGGTCAAACGTAGACAGCAGTGTAGTATAAACTCGGCAGACAGAAGAATGGTCAAGTTGCAAGCAAAGGTCAGATCATGGAAGCTCTATAAAAAAGAAATAACTATTTTTTTTTTTTAATGAAGTATATTAGAATGGTTAATGTTTTGCCAAGATGTACAACATATTAAAAGTGACAGAGCCCACTTTAACAGATGAGTAGAAGGATATGCTAGAACAGTGGTTTCCAAACTGTGGACCTCTAACTGTTGCAAAACTACAGCTCCCATTGGCTGTCCGGGCATGCTGGGAGTTGTAGTTTTGCAACAGCTGGAGGTCCACAGTTTGGAGACCACTACAGTAGAACATGCAGAAGAAGAGATCTAAGTAACGAATGCACAGTATTTAACAATTTGGGTAAGATCAACCCATCATTTCACTTTTTCCATAATCAGTGGTAAGTACCTTGCCACCTTAAAGGGGTACTCCGCCCCTACACATCTTTAAGATGTCTGATCACAGGGGTCATGCCGCTGGAAATCCCGCAATCTAGGGGCAGAGTACCCTTTTAAAGGGGCAAGGAACTTACCGCTGATTATGGAAAAAGTGGAATTTTGGGATGATATCAGCCAAATTGTAAAATCCCAATATTTTTTTCATACTTCTAATACAAACCACACCTCGGCTGTCAAAAACAGGACAACATTTTTTTTTTAAATTTTTTTTTTAAATTTTTTTTTTTTTAAGTTTTTTCCTCCCAAACAATTGTTTAGCCGAATATTGAGTGAACCAACCAGCTAGGGAAATGTCATTCCTTTAATGTGTTTAACTTTCTAGAGTCAGCATTACGGGGTAGCATATGTCAATTAATCTGGGGAATTAAAATAAAAATAAAATTTACCGGAGAAGCACAATCCACTTAGTCTTTAGATAATAGTATCGCCAAATTAGATACATCTTGTAGGTAGCGAGTCAACCAGGGTGGATTTAAAGGCCTGTTTTATGTTGTTTTTTATTTATTTATTTGTTTCTCTCCAGCGTTATGTATGTGCGAAGCATAATTAACATATACAAAGTAATTAGCTTGGATCCAGCATTAACCGTTTTGCCGCATGACAGCGCCGTTCATAACAAGTGCGTTATTAAAAACACGTTGTTGCGCTTAGATCCGCAGGCGAGATGTAGCAGCAGGTCATTGATGATAATCATGTAAACTGTGTTCTCTGCGTGCATTTTGTATGAAGAGATAAATAAATAAATAATATGAAATGAATAAATGAATACATTTAAAATTATATAAATGTATAGAAATAAAAATAAATGAATTAATAAAATTAATTAATTAAAGAAATATAAAAGAAATAAATAAAATAAATAAATTGAATAAAAAAATATAATAAATAAATGAATATATTCAAAAAATAAACTAATAAAAGAAAGAAATAAAATAAATGACTTAATGTAAAATAAAATAAATTAAATAAATATAAAAAATAATAATAATAAAACTAAAAAAATGAATCAATAAAATGAATTAAATAAATAACTGAATATAAAATAAAAATATATATAATAAATACATAAACTAAATAAATGAATGAATAAATAAAATAAAGTATTAAATAAATACATTAAAATAGAATAAACTAAATAAATAATATAAATTAATTTAAATAAATAAATAAATAAATAAATAAAAATAGCTGTGATTTAAATTTTCTCTCTTAGTCTAGAAAATGAAATGGTAAAGATAAATTGGGAGGAAGGTTTCAGTGCCTCGCAATCATTAAGAATGGCGTAATCAAGAATAATTGAAACATTTTGCAGCGGCCTCTGAATGATCGCATCCATTATTTATTTTCGACGCTCTTTAATCAAAGGGAAATACATACTTAATACTTGAGAATATTTGCTATGTTCTTTATGATATAATATTTCTTATACTGGGTTCCTGGAGTGCCAATATCGTGGGTGAAGGTTGTTCTTAACAATGTTGAGAGGTTTGAGCTGTGTTTCCCAACAAGGGTGCCTCTAGTGGTTGCAAAACTAGAATGTCCAGCATGCCCAGACAGCCTTCGGCTGGAAGCACATTGGCTGGAAAATACTGGCTAAGAGGGCACATATGAGATGGACCCCGGGCCTGGTAGACAGATCTTTGTATTGGTCTGTATGTATCTAACCCCTAAATGACACATGATATACATGTATGGCCCATGTGTGCGGTAAGGGCCTATGAAGCACGCTCAGGAACTGAGTGTACTTCATAGCTGGTGAGTGTCAGCTGTCTCTGGAAAGGAAGGATAACAAACAAGAGGGGTAAGTAATCCTGGGGTTAAATTCAAATTGGTGTTGTGCTCAATCCTGTTCTGGCTACATTTGACTCTTTTTGTTTTCTTATACCAAACAGTCCTAAAACGGGCCGGAGCACAACTGACACCATGGGGTCACCACCGGGTCCCAACAGATCTCATTGGCTTAAATGGGGTCCGTCAGGAATCTATACAGGGTTTTTTTTCCCCACTAAACCCCCATGGTTAAGACGGACTTCCCCATGGAGCTGCATATATCGGTGCAATGTGAACCTTGCCTAACTTTAATCTAAATGCCAATTTGTCCCTCACACCAAGAATGAGATAAGAAAGGAAAGTGGTAGGGTTTGGTGTCCAGAATCCTTAGGGAGCCTGATCATGGCATTTAACGGAGATCTGCAGCCATAGACACTGCAGCCATAAACACAAGTTTCTGATTGCAGGGGGTCCGACCAATGGGACCACCCACGATCTTCTGTACAGGGATCCGGCATTACCGCGGCTAATGCACCAGTGGTTGACTTCACTGATGTTGACAACATGCCCACTTCATACAGCTCTATGGGAGAGGTGGGGATGCATGAACACTGCATCTCCGCCTCTCCCATAGAGATACATGAAGGGGGCGTGTTGGCAGCGGAGTCATGCTGCACCCGACACGCCTCCTGCACGGGAGGGCTGCGGCAGAGCCAGGGCCCCATACAGGAGATTGTGGGGGTCGCAGCGTTCGGAACTCCCCCGGCGATCAGACACTTATCCCCTATCCTGCGAATAGGGGATAAGTGTCTAGGGCTGCAGATCTCCTATAAATTAAAAAAAATCTGCTAAAGGCCACTGTGTTGGCCATATTGTCTCTGCTTATACAGTCTGCCTCAGGCAAAGGTACAAGCAGAGCACCGATTCAGCTGATCATTGCTGTGCCATTTCATAGTATTATATTTTAACAGTTTGGACAATTTCACATACCAAATATGTGTAGAAATATTTGAGAAATGAGAAAGGTAGGATTTGCATTTTTCTTATGGGATGGGCTTTTTTATATTTAAAAAATATATATTTTTTATGCTATTTTTTATGGATTTACACCCAAGGTTTAAATGAGGGATGAAAAAGAGTACCTTGCTGTACAGTAAAACACTGGGTTAGAGTAAGGCATAGTTTCTAGTACTACCATGATAGTTTCTATATTAATCACTTTGAGGCTAAACACCTCCATCTACATTCCTAGTGCTTATCCCAGCAGGGCCCCAAAGGAGAGCTGCACTTTGATGCATTCACCGTAAGGATTGCTTCTTCTAATTAAATGAATATTATTGATTCAACAAACCTCACTTGTTATTTACATTTAATGATAATGGTTCGTCGGTCGTGCTGGAGTTTTCTTATTCTCAAATAATTTACCATCTTCCCTCGGAGAATCAGTTAATTAAGCTCACGCTGGACAAGTTGGCTTGAAACAAATATATTTAGGCTGCTAGTGCTATTATGTGGTGAAATTGCATTTGTTTTCTGTGTTTTCTAGGGCATTTTGCTATCCAACAAGTCTTCTGAATTTTGTATAATCAAAATTAAGCCCAGGACATGTATTCACATTAATGATTATGACGGTGATGGATGTTACAGATTGAAATTTATCATGTGAAACTCATAATAAAATAAAATATTTATTACTAAAATGAATAAAATGCCTCTGGAGGTAATTATAATTATCACTACATAATAAAGATTTTATTAGGAAAGAAATAATGGCAGCAGGGGTACAGAGGTTTTGACTGTCGGGTGTTGCTGCAAGGGGTTATCTGGGGAGAACACAAGTTATGAGCTTACCTTACTCACTAGCAGCTCACTTTCAGCTCGGTCTTGTCTTAGGGCTACAACTTGTTCCCCACTTGAAGTAGGCGGGCTGATATGGTGCACACGTAATATGTTGGGAAATAACACCTACATGGGGTGGGCAATGGTGTCATCAACATGCAATACTTGTAACATAGTACCTGTGCACTATTTCAGCCTGCCCTCTTTAAGTGGAAAGGTAGTTATAGCCCTAAAATGAGACTAAGCAGTATGTGAGCCACCCAGAAGTGAGGAAAAGATAATACCTCATCTGTTAACTGTATAATCTCTTTAACCCTATTGCTACAAGAAGTTTTTGGACATTTTCCCTCTCTCAGCATCCCAGGAGTGGTAGTTTTACAGCATTTGGTGATTCACAGTTTGGAGACCACTGGACCATGGAATTGAAAAAGGCATGCCCATAATTATCACAACTAGCCCTATCTAGCCGCATTATGTATCCCCCTGTCTTCTTTCTGAGATGTCTGCTTTAAGTTTAAATCTGACTAGCACATTATTTGTAAAATGTTTGTACGTTCTCCCCATGCTCTTATGGGCTTCTTCTAGGCATTCACAAGGGGCCAAAATTCACCTTAAATTAAATGTATTAGCTAGATTTGTTTTAGTTTTTTTTTACTGGTTAGCGCCAGATACTGAAACGTGTTCTATTTTTTCTAATCTGTCTCTATTTTCTTATTACATTTTTTTTGTTTATTTTTTTGTACATTATTATGGAGGCAGCCACCTTGCCTGTGCTGTTTTTACAGCATTTACAGATATACTTTACAGCAGGTCCATTGGACCATAGATAGCAATAGACAAGAGCTGCTCACTACCGGGGATTGGTACAGCGCCACCCGCAGGCCTGTTTTCTCTATTTGGGATCCTAACACTGCACTGAACATTGGTATCCTGAAACCCGAGCCCCTGTGGGTCTCTTGTCCCACTTTTGCCTAAGACATAGGATGGCCATGCCTGATTTAGTATTTCAGCCCTATACTCTCATAAGAGATTCTAGAAGGATACTCCACATCCTGTAGCTTGTGATGATGAAGCAGAGGCGATTAAACGCAGGGCTAGATCATCATTAAAGGATATCTGACATAACTACAAGCTTTGCTCTTTCGAAAGTTCTCGCTCTTTGTAGTGATGTTTTAGAATCAGCTCAGAGCCAGGATGTCTGACGGTACAAAGCATCACTAAGCATTTTTGCTGCAGGTCTCCAGAATGCATAATGGCAGATGCATCGCCTTATTTTACATTCTAGGACTTGAATAAGTCAGGGGATATTTGCATTATACTGTGGTTGGGGAAAAAAGCTGAAGTTTTAATTTTAGGGGGCTGCAAACTATGTCAGAATAGAAGATGTTAATTGTAAAAATCTTATAGAACAGAACCTGAAAGAATGTCTATGTTCAGGGCTATAGGTTTAAAGGGGTACTTTGCTGCCCTAGCGTTCGGAACATTTTTTTCTGAATGCTTGGAGTGGGTGGTGGGGTTGTGACGTCAAGGCCACACCCCCTTGTGATGTCACACCACGCCCCCTCAATGCAAATCTATAGGAGGGGCGTGGTGGCCGTAGTAGGTTGGGAACGTCCTCGTCGTTGTGGACCCGTTGTTTAGGACTGGTATGCAAGTAAACAGGGACAGAGGGTGTGAACAAGATTAGGGCTTCACTCAATCCCTGCCCAACATGGAAAACCACTTGGTACTTTTTCTTCCTGAGCAGTTTAATACACCTCAAATAGTTTGTTAACATTATACACAGAAAAAGATTGAGTCATTCAGATCACTTGTTTACATTTTTTTTAGTTCAAATAACAATAAAAAAGGGTTTACAGAATTAGAAACACTAAGACGCAGCTCCAATGAATTATGGCAAATCCGCCAAGTGAAGTGTCAAACACTGATATCCCCATGTAGTACAATACTAGCAGAAACTAATCCAATTCATCCCAGGAATGCTTACCCATATTGAGATCAAGGAAGTGTTGCTGGAACCCCAAACGCATGTTTTTGTGGCCTTCCTCAGGGTTCTACTGGGAAGCCCATCATAAATGGTGAGGACACATGTCTGCGCAGTTCTAACATCGATGGATTCTAGTAGCTGCTGCTGAACTTGGCTTATCTATATAGTGTGGCGGATCTTCCATATCGTGATTGTATTGTGATCTACAGCCACCCGAACTAAGTCAAAAGTGTCCACTGATGCACCTGTGCTGGAGCACCACACAGTCACAGTAAACCATTGTTGGATTTGCCATGGTCATTACTGTCATTACTATGTAAGTGTACCCCAATTTTTAGAACGTGAGCGCTGTGCTACAATTAATCTTGTTAATTTACCATAAAGCATAACATAGAAGAAATTAAAGGAGTAGTCCAGTCCTGAAAAACGTATCCTTATGATAGGGGATAAGTTTCAGGTCGCGGGGGTCTGACCGCTGGGGCCCCCCGCGATCTCCTGTACATGGCCGCAGCAGCCCGGGAGAAGGGGGCGTGTCGACCATCGCACGAAGCGGCGGCTAACACGCTCCCTCAATACAACTCTATGGCAGAGCCGGTGCGCTTCCTTCGACAATCTCCGGCTCTGCCATAGAGCTGTATTGAAGGGGTGTGTCTGCCGCCGCTTCATGCAGTGGTCAACACGCCCCCTTCCCGCGGGCTGCCGGGGCCCCGTACAGGAGATCACGAGGCGCCCCAGCGGTTGGACCCCCCGCGATCTGAAACTTATCCCCTATGCTCAGGATAGGGGATACGTTTTTCGGGACTGGACTACTCCTTAAATAAAGGGATGTGCACAGGTTGACTAGAAAGGGGCTTGAGCCCCTGCCCTTTTCGTGTTCTTCCTATAAGTGCCCTGGGCTGTCTGGCATCATTATGTGGGCATTTATATAAATAAGTATAAGAAGTGCTCTTTTTTTACCTCAGCCCCTACACCCCAAAATGTCTGTGCATGTCCCTGAAAGCAGTGACAGGATTTATGTATTGATGGTTTTTTTACAAGGTATTGAACTCTCCAAGTTACAGCTAAGATGTAGTGAATTAAGTTCATTTTTGCACTATTAACAATGAACAGTAAAGGCATTGTTATGTGAAATGATGTAACATAAGCAGGGACCTTGGAAATGTCACGTTACAAAACGACTGCATTGCGCAAAAGGACTTGTTATCTATTATGTGTCTTTTACATGGCCAGAGATTTGCAGAAATATTTATAGCCATATGTAATTCTTACAGACAGGGAAATAGTCACATTGTACAAGATCAGAACAATACTGATCCCTGCCGATCAAACACTTTGACATGTCGCTAGGACGTGTCAAAAGTTTTTAAAGGGGTACTCCGCTGCTCAGTGTTTGGAGCAAACTGTTCCGAATGCTGGAGCCAGCGCCGGGAGCTCGTGACATCATAGCCCCACCCCATCATGACATCACGCCCCGCCCCCTCACATCAAGTCTATGGGAGGGGGCGTGATATCTGTCATGATCCCTCCCATAGACTTGCATTGAGGGGACGGGGCGTGACATCGTGAGGGGGAGGGGCTATGACATCACAAGCTCCCGGCTCCAGCGTTCGGAACAATTTGTTCCAAACGCTGATCAGCGGAGTATCCCTTTAAAGTGAAAGGTACTCCATATCTATTTAAATCGCAGTTTGTAAAAGTAGCAAAATAGGCAACACAGGTTAGTGCTGTATATCATTTTGTAATATGTACCACACAATAAAGGTTCCAAAAGTAGACAAAAAAAAGTCCGACCGCTGGGACCCCCCCCCCCCCTCGATCTCCAGAACGGGGCGCCGCCATAAGCGCTGAGCGCTAAGGCGCGTAGCATCGACCTAGAGGTTGACGGTGACGCCCCGTCTCCTCCCTGTCCCCATACAGTTCTATGGGGGATGCGGGGAGGCACGAATGCTGCCTCCCCACCTCTTCCATAGAGATGTATGGAGGAGGCGTGCCGGCCGCAACGTCATGCTGCGGCTGGCATGCCCCCTGCACGGGAGAGCCGCAGCCCTCTCCAGTAGATCACAGGGGGTCCCAGCGTTCGGACCCCCACGATCAAACACTTATCCCCTATTTTGAGGATAGGGGATAAGTGTTTGTAACGCTGCAGATGTCCTTTAATGCGATCAGGAGATGTACCGGAAGTCCCGTAGACTTGCATGAGTGGAGCTCCTTTGGATAGGGGATAGGATCTGATCACGGGGGTCCCGCCCTGGGGTCCGCCACGATCTTCACTGCTGCACCCCAGTCATCCGGTGCATGGAGCGAACTTTGCTCTGTGCCGGATGACTGGCGATGCAGCTCCGGAGGCCATGCCCCTCAATGTCACGACCACACCCTCTCAATGCCAGTGTATGGGAGGGGGCATGACGCCCCCTCCCATAGACTGGCATTGAGGGTGTGTGGCCGTGACGTCACAAGCTTCCGGTGCTGCACCCGACATTCTAAACGGGCTTAAAGGGGAACTCCGCCCCTAGACATCTTATCCCTTATCCAAAGGATAGGGCATAAAATGTCTGATCATAGGGGTTACTTTCCTTTTCACTGTATACCTTTCATATATTCTGGCAGTATCCCTGTGCCGTGATCGCCTTCTCTTACAAAAGACGCCTCTCTAGTTCGCTCCGCTGCAGGTTCTCAGTTTCACGGAAAATCCATGAGCGCTGACAGCACTGTGATTGTGTGACACGGAGGTCAAGATGGAGGTATTGAAGACAACGCCAGAGATGTGAGTTCTCACAATTTTAAGCTGTTAGAGACACAAATGCCAGATTGATGTTCTAAGCCTCACGTCTGTGTCAGAAGAGGAAGGCAGCGGGTAGGCTGTTGATTTTATGGTGTCTGGCTCGCCGCCTTTATTTAGTGAGGATTTCAGCAGTAAGTACAGGATGGGGAATTATTATGAAATGTAAGGAATAGAAAAAGGTTTATAGGAAGAAAAAAATAACAAGAACAGGACATTTAATGGGGTTCTCCGCTGGAAAACATTTTTTTTAAATCAACTGGTGCCAGAAAGTTAAACAGATCTGTGAATTACTTCTATTTAAAAATCTTAATCCTTCCAGTACTTAACAGCTGCTGTATGGTCCACAGGAAGTTGAGTTGTTTTTTTCTGTCTGACCACAGTGCTCTCTGCTGACACACCTGTCCGTTTTAGGAACTGTCAAGAGTAGGAGAAAATCCCCAGAGCAAGCCGATCCTGCTCTGGACAGTTCCTGACATGAACAGAGGTGTCAGCAGAGAGCACTGTGGTCAGACAGAAAGGAAATTCAAAAAGAAAAGACCTTCCTGTGGAGTATACAGCAGCTGATAAGTACTGGAAGGATTAAGAATTTTTAATAGAAGTAATTTACAAATCTGTTTAACTTTCTGACATCACTTGATTAAAGAATACAAATGTTTTCCAGCGGAGTACCCCTTTATCACTTTGTATAATCCTACAGAATCCATAACGTGATAACATCAATTTGTAACGGGTTGTCGGGAGGACGTTGTAGTCTAATGTTGTAATGGAGGTGTAATGACTTTACCACGGCATGGCCAGATCATTGGATGCAGGAAGGAATAAATTAGGAACAAATAATGAACAACATGAGTCAGTAATGCGATTTCGGAGAGTCAACGCGATGACATTGAGGAGATGATTTAGTATAGGACTGCGGCTCCTTGTAGGCAGAGATATACTGGAGGGATGACAATGATGTATGGGTATAGAGGATGCATCATTACCCCAATCTTTATCCTTTTATGGTTCTATGTAAAAAACATCAAATATAAGCCTTCAGGTATATTCTATATATAAACTCTATATAGGTAAACCCAATGGGATCATGTGACATCCAGGTTTCCAATGTGGTTAGAGGTGCCCAAAGTTTGTAGGACAGGAGCTACTTATAGATATGGCAGACGTGTTCAGCCCCACGGGATATGAGGACGTGTGGTCACTGTCACGATGCCGGCTGGCAGGTAGTGGATCCTCTGTGCCAGAGAGGGATTGGCGTGGACCGTGCTAGTGGATCGGTTCTAAGTCACTACTGGTTTTCACCAGAGCCCGCCGCAAAGCGGGATGGTCTTGCTGCGGCGGTAGTGACCAGGTCGTATCCACTAGCAACGGCTCAACCTCTCTGACTGCTGAAGATAGGCGCGGTACAAGGGAGTAGACAGAAGCAAGGTCGGACGTAGCAGAAGGTCGGGGCAGGCAGCAAGGATCGTAGTCAGGGGCAACGGCAGGAGGTCTGGAACACAGGCTAGGAACACACAAGGAAACGCTTTCACTGGCACAATGGCAACAAGATCCGGCGAGGGAGTGAAGGGGAAGTGAGGTATAAATAGGGAGTGCACAGGTGAACACACTAATTGGAACCACTGCGCCAATCAGCGGCGCAGTGGCCCTTTAAATCGCAGAGACCCGGCGCGCGCGCGCCCTAGGGAGCGGGGCCGCGCGCGCCGGGACAGGACCGACGGAGAGCGAGTCAGGTACGGGAGCCGGGATGCGCATCGCGAGCGGGCGCTACCCGCATCGCGAATCGCATCCCGGCTGGAGACGGTATCGCAGCGCACCGGGTCAGTGGAGCTGCCCGGAGCGCTGCGGTAGCGAGAGAGAAGCGAGCGCTCCGGGGAGGAGCGGGGACCCGGAGCGCTCGGCGTAACAGTACCCCCCCCCTTGGGTCTCCCCCTCTTCTTAGAGCCTGAGAACCTGAGGAGCAGACTTTTGTCTAGGATGTTGTCCTCAGGTTCCCAGGATCTCTCTTCAGGTCCACAGCCCTCCCAATCCACCAAAAAGAACCTTTTTCCTCTGACCGTCTTGGAGGCCAGTATCTCTTTCACTGAGAAGACGTCAGAAGAACCGGAGACAGGAGTGGGAGAAACTAATTTGGGAGAGAAACGGTTGATGATGAGTGGTTTAAGAAGAGAGACATGAAAGGCATTAGGAATACGGAGAGAAGGAGGAAGAAGAAGTTTGTAAGAGACGGGGTTAATTTGGCACAAGACTTTGAAAGGACCAAGATAGCGTGGACCCAGTTTGTAACTGGGGACACGAAAGCGGACATATTTAGCGGAGAGCCATACCTTGTCTCCGGGAGCAAAAATGGGGGGAGCTCTTCTTTTCTTATCGGCAGACTTTTTCATGCGAGATGAAGCCTGTAAAAGAGAATCTTGGGTCTCTTTCCATATGGTGGAAAGATCACGAGTCACTTCATCTACAGCGGGCAAACCAGAGGGCAAGGGAGTAGGGAGGGGGGGAAGAGGGTGACGGCCGTACACCACGAAAAATGGGGATTTGGAGGAAGATTCAGAGACTCTAAAGTTATACGAGAATTCGGCCCATGGTAGAAGATCTGCCCAATCATCCTGGCGGGAGGAAACAAAATGTCGTAAATAATCACCCAAGACCTGGTTAATTCTTTCTACTTGTCCGTTGGATTGAGGATGATATGCAGAAGAAAAGTTTAATTTAATCTTGAGTTGTTTACAGAGAGCCCTCCAGAATTTTGACACGAATTGGACGCCTCTATCCGAGACTATCTGTGTGGGCAACCCGTGAAGACGAAAAATGTGTACAAAAAATTGTTTAGCCAACTGAGGCGCTGAAGGAAGACCAGGAAGAGGGATGAAATGTGCCATCTTGGAGAATCGATCAACGACCACCCAAACAACAGTGTTGCCACGGGATGGGGGTAGGTCTGTAATAAAATCCATACCAATCAGAGACCAAGGCTGTTCAGGGACAGGCAGAGGATGAAGAAAACCAGCGGGCTTCTGGCGAGGAGTCTTATCCCGGGCACAGACAGTGCAGGCTCGCACAAAGTCCACGACATCCGTCTCCAGAGTCGGCCACCAATAGAAGCGAGAGATGAGTTGCACAGATTTCTTGATGCCTGCATGACCTGCGAGATGGGAGGAGTGACCCCATTTGAGGATTCCGAGGCGTTGGCGTGGAGAGACGAAGGTCTTTCCTGGAGGAGTTTGCCTGATGGAGGCTGGAGAAGTGGAAATCAGGCAGTCAGGAGGAATGATGTGTTGCGGAGAGAGTTCAACTTCCGAGGCATCCGAGGAACGAGAGAGAGCATCGGCCCTAATGTTCTTATCGGCAGGCCGAAAGTGAATTTCAAAATTAAATCGGGCAAAGAACAGAGACCACCTGGCCTGGCGAGGATTCAGCCGTTGGGCAGACTGGAGATAGGAGAGGTTCTTGTGATCGGTGTAAATAATAACTGGAAATCTTGATCCCTCCAGCAGATGCCTCCATTCCTCAAGTGCTAATTTAATGGCTAGAAGCTCTCGATCCCCGATGGAGTAGTTCCTCTCCGCCGGAGAGAAGGTCCTAGAAAAAAACCACAAGTAACAGCATGCCCGGAAGAATTTTTTTGTAGAAGGACCGCTCCAGCTCCTACAGAGGAGGCATCAACCTCCAATAGGAAGGGTTTAGATGGGTCAGGTCTGGAGAGCACGGGAGCCGAAGAAAAGGCAGACTTGAGCCGTTTAAAGGCGTCTTCCGCTTGAGGAGGCCAAGACTTGGGATTGGCATTTTTTTTGGTTAAAGCCACGATAGTGTCACGATGCCGGCTGGCAGGTAGTGGACCCTCTGTGCCAGAGAGGGATTGGCGTGGACCGTGCTAGTGGACCGGTTCTAAGCCACTACTGGTTTTCACCAGAGCCCGCCGCAAAGCGGGATGGTCTTGCTGCGGCGGTAGTGACCAGGTCGTATCCACTAGCAACGGCTCACCTCTCTGGCTGCTGAAGATAGGCGCGGTACAAGGGAGTAGGCAGAAGCAAGGTCGGACGTAGCAGAAGGTCGGGGCAGGCAGCAAGGATCGTAGTCAGGGGCAACGGCAGAAGGTCTGGAAACACAGGCAAGGAACACACAAGGAACGCTTTCACTGGCACTAAGGCAACAAGATCCGGCAAGGGAGTGCAAGGGAAGTGAGGTAATATAGGGAAGTGCACAGGTGATTACCCTAATTGGAACCACTGCGCCAATCAGCGGCGCAGTGGCCCTTTAAATCGCAGAGACCCGGCGCGCGCGCGCCCTAGGGAGCGGGGCCGCGCGCGCCGGGACAGAACAGACGGGGAGCGAGTCAGGTAGGGGAGCCGGGGTGCGCATCGCGAGCGGGCGCTACCCGCATCGCGAATCGCATCCCGGCTGGCAGCGGGATCGCAGCGCCCCGGGTCAGAGGACGTGACCGGAGCGCTGCAGCGGAGAGAGTGAAGCGAGCGCTCCGGGGAGGAGCGGGGACCCGGAGCGCTCGGCGTAACAGTACCCCCCCCCTTGGGTCTCCCCCTCTTCTTGGAGCCTGAGAACCTGAGGAGCAGACTTTTGTCAAGGATGTTGTCCTCAGGTTCCCAGGATCTCTCTTCAGGACCACAACCCTCCCAGTCTACTAAAAAAAAAATTTTCCCTCTGACCTTTTTGGCAGCCAAAATTTCCTTGACCGAGAAGACGTCCGAGGAGCCGGAAACAGGAGTGGGAGGAACAGATTTGGGAGAAAAACGGTTGAGGATGAGTGGTTTGAGAAGAGAGACGTGAAAGGCATTAGGGATACGAAGAGAAGGAGGAAGAAGAAGTTTATAAGAGACAGGATTAATTTGACACAAAATTTTGAAAGGACCAAGATAGCGTGGTCCCAACTTGTAGCTAGGGACACGGAAGCGGACATATTTAGCGGAGAGCCATACCTTGTCTCCAGGGGAAAAAACGGGGGGAGCTCTTCTTTTCTTATCCGCGAACCTCTTCATGCGTGAAGAAGCCTGTAAGAGAGAATTTTGGGTCTCTCTCCATATAATGGAAAGGTCACGAGAAATTTCATCCACAGCGGGCAGACCAGAGGGCAAGGGGGTAGGGAGGGGGGGAAGAGGGTGACGGCCGTACACCACGAAAAATGGGGATTTGGAGGAAGATTCAGAGACCCTGAAGTTATACGAGAATTCGGCCCATGGAAGGAGATCTGCCCAGTCATCCTGGCGGGAGGAAACAAAATGTCGCAAATAATCACCCAAGATCTGGTTAATTCTCTCTACTTGTCCATTGGACTGGGGATGATATGCAGAGGAAAAATTTAATTTAATCTTGAGTTGTTTACAGAGAGCCCTCCAGAATTTAGACACGAATTGGACACCTCTATCCGAGACAATCTGCGTAGGCAACCCGTGAAGACGAAAAATGTGTACAAAAAATTGTTTAGCCAACTGAGGCGCAGAAGGAAGACCAGGAAGAGGGATGAAATGTGCCATTTTGGAGAATCGATCAACGACCACCCAAATAACAGTGTTGCCACGGGAAGGGGGTAAATCAGTAATAAAATCCATACCAATCAGAGACCAAGGCTGTTCGGGGACAGGCAGAGGATGAAGAAAACCAGCGGGCTTCTGGCGAGGAGTCTTATCCCGGGCACAGATAGTGCAGGCTCGCACAAAGTCCCCAACATCCGTCTCCAGAGTCGGCCACCAATAGAAGCGGGAGATGAGTTGCACAGATTTCTTGATGCCCGCATGACCTGCGAGATGGGAGGAGTGACCCCATTTGAGGATTCCGAGGCGTTGGCGTGGAGAAACAAAGGTCTTTCCTGGAGGAGTCTGCCTGATGGAGGCAGGAGAAGTGGAGATCAGGCAGTCAGGTGGAATGATGTGTTGCGGAGGGAGATCAACTTCTGAGGCATCCGAGGAACGAGAGAGAGCATCGGCCCTAATGTTCTTATCGGCAGGACGAAAGTGAATCTCAAAATTAAATCGGGCAAAGAACAGAGACCACCGGGCCTGGCGAGGATTCAGCCGTTGGGCAGACTGGAGGTAGGAGAGGTTCTTGTGGTCGGTGTAGATAATAACAGGAAATCTTGATCCCTCCAGCAGATGCCTCCATTCCTCAAGTGCTAATTTAATGGCTAGAAGCTCTCGATCCCCGATGGAGTAGTTCCTCTTCGCTGGAGAGAAGGTCCTAGAGAAAAAACCACAAGTGACAGCATGCCCGGAAGAATTTTTTTGTAGAAGAACAGCTCCAGCTCCCACTGAGGAGGCATCAACCTCCAATAGGAAGGGTTTGGAAGGGTCAGGTCTGGAGAGCACGGAAGCCGAAGAAAAGGCAGACTTGAGTCGTTTAAAGGCGTCTTCTGCTTGAGGAGGCCAGGACTTGGGATCAGCATTTTTTTTGGTTAAAGCCACGATAGGAGCCACAATGGTAGAAAAATGTGGAATAAATTGCCTGTAATAATTGGCGAACCCCAAAAAGCGTTGGATAGCACGGAGTCCGGAGGGGCGTGGCCAATCTAAGACGGCAGAGAGTTTGTCTGGATCCATCTGTAGTCCCTGGCCAGAGACCAAATATCCTAGAAAAGGAAGAGATTGGCATTCAAACAGACATTTCTCAATTTTGGCATAGAGTTGGTTGTCACGAAGTCTCTGAAGAACCATACGGACATGCTGGCGGTGTTCTTCTAGATTGGCAGAAAAAATTAGGATATCGTCCAGATATACAACAACACAGGAGTATAACAGATCACGAAAAATTTCATTGACAAAGTCTTGGAAGACGGCAGGGGCATTGCACAGTCCAAAGGGCATGACCAGATACTCAAAGTGTCCATCTCTGGTGTTAAATGCCGTTTTCCACTCGTCCCCCTCTCTGATGCGGATGAGGTTATAGGCGCCTCTTAAGTCCAATTTAGTGAAGATGTGGGCACCTTGGAGGCGATCAAAGAGTTCAGAGATGAGGGGTAAGGGGTAGCGGTTCTTAACCGTGATTTTATTAAGACCGCGGTAGTCAATGCAAGGACGTAGGGAGCCATCTTTTTTGGACACAAAGAAAAATCCGGCTCCGGCAGGAGAGGAGGATTTACGGATAAAGCCCTTTTTTAGATTCTCCTGGACGTATTCGGACATGGCAAGAGTCTCTGGGGCAGAGAGAGGATAAATTCTGCCCCGGGGTGGAGTAGTGCCCGGGAGGAGGTCGATAGGGCAATCATAAGGCCTGTGAGGAGGTAGAGTCTCAGCTTGTTTTTTGCAGAAAACATCCGCGAAGTCCATATAGGCCTTAGGGAGACCGGTTACTGGAGGAACCACAGAGTTACGGCAAGGGTTACTGGGAACCGGTTTTAGACAGTTCTTGGAACAAGAGGACCCCCAACTCTTGATCTCCCCAGTGGACCAATCCAGGGTTGGGGAATGAAGTTGAAGCCAGGGAAGTCCAAGGAGAATTTCTGAGGTGCAATTGGGGAGGACCAAAAGTTCAATCCTCTCATGATGAGATCCGATGCTCATAAGAAGGGGCTCCGTGCGGAAACGTATGGTACAGTCCAATCTTTCATTATTTACACAATTGATGTAGAGGGGTCTGGCGAGACTGGTCACCGGGATGTTGAACCTGTTGACGAGAGAGGCCAAAATAAAATTTCCTGCAGATCCAGAGTCCAAGAAGGCCACAGCAGGGAAGGAGAAGGCAGAGGCAGACATCCGCACAGGCACTGTAAGACGTGGAGAAGCAGAGTAGACATCAAGGACTGTCTCACCTTTGTGCGGAGTCAGCGTACGTCTTTCCAGGCGGGGAGGACGGATAGGACAATGCCTCAGGAAGTGTTCGGTACTAGCACAGTACAGGCAGAGGTTCTCCATACGGCGTCGTGTCCTCTCTTGAGGTGTCAGGCGAGACCGGTCGACCTGCATAGCCTCCACGGCGGAAGGCACAAGAACAGATTGCAGGGGACCAGAGGAGAGAGGAGCCGAGGAGGAGAAACGCCTCGTGCGAACAGAGTCCATATCTTGGCGGAGTTCCTGACGCCTTTCGGAAAAACGCATGTCAATGCGAGTGGCTAGGTGAATAAGTTCATGTAGATTAGCAGGAATTTCTCGTGCGGCCAGAACATCTTTAATGTTGCTGGATAGGCCTTTTTTGAAGGTCGCGCAGAGGGCCTCATTATTCCAGGACAATTCTGAAGCAAGAGTACGGAATTGTACGGCATACTCGCCAACGGAAGAATTACCCTGGACCAGGTTCAACAGGGCAGTCTCAGCAGAAGAGGCTCGGGCAGGTTCCTCAAAGACACTTCGGATTTCCGAGAAGAAGGAGTGTACAGAGGCAGTGACGGGGTCATTGCGGTCCCAGAGCGGTGTGGCCCATGACAGGGCTTTTCCGGACAGAAGGCTGACTACGAAAGCCACCTTAGACCTTTCAGTGGGAAACAGGTCCGACATCATCTCCAGATGCAGGGAACATTGGGAAAGAAAGCCACGGCAAAACTTAGAGTCCCCATCAAATTTATCCGGCAAGGATAAGCGTATCCCAGGAGCGGCCACTCGCTGCGGAGGAGGTGCAGGAGCTGGCGGAGGAGATGACTGCTGAAGCTGTGGTAGTAACTGTTGTAGCATAACGGTCAGTTGAGACAGCTGTTGGCCTTGTTGCGCTATCTGTTGTGACTGCTGGGCGACCACCGTGGTGAGGTCAGCGACAACTGGCAGAGGAACTTCAGCGGGATCCATGGCCGGATCTACTGTCACGATGCCGGCTGGCAGGTAGTGGACCCTCTGTGCCAGAGAGGGATTGGCGTGGACCGTGCTAGTGGACCGGTTCTAAGCCACTACTGGTTTTCACCAGAGCCCGCCGCAAAGCGGGATGGTCTTGCTGCGGCGGTAGTGACCAGGTCGTATCCACTAGCAACGGCTCACCTCTCTGGCTGCTGAAGATAGGCGCGGTACAAGGGAGTAGGCAGAAGCAAGGTCGGACGTAGCAGAAGGTCGGGGCAGGCAGCAAGGATCGTAGTCAGGGGCAACGGCAGAAGGTCTGGAAACACAGGCAAGGAACACACAAGGAACGCTTTCACTGGCACTAAGGCAACAAGATCCGGCAAGGGAGTGCAAGGGAAGTGAGGTAATATAGGGAAGTGCACAGGTGATTACCCTAATTGGAACCACTGCGCCAATCAGCGGCGCAGTGGCCCTTTAAATCGCAGAGACCCGGCGCGCGCCGGGAGCGGGGCCGCGCGCGCCGGGACAGAACAGACGGGGAGCGAGTCAGGTAGGGGAGCCGGGGTGCGCATCGCGAGCGGGCGCTACCCGCATCGCGAATCGCATCCCGGCTGGCAGCGGGATCGCAGCGCCCCGGGTCAGAGGACGTGACCAGAGCGCTGCAGCGGAGAGAGTGAAGCGAGCGCTCCGGGGAGGAGCGGGGACCCGGAGCGCTCGGCGTAACAGATAGGGGCCACAACGGTAGAAAAATGTGGAATAAATTGCCTGTAATAATTGGCGAACCCCAAAAAACGTTGGATAGCACGGAGTCCGGAGGGGCGTGGCCAATCTAAGACGCCAGAGAGTTTGTCTGGATCCATTTGTAGTCCCTGGCCAGAGACCAAGTATCCTAGGAAAGGAAGAGATTGGCATTCAAACAGACATTTCTCTATCTTGGCATAAAGTTGATTGTCACAAAGTCTCTGAAGAACCATACGGACATGCTGGCGGTGTTCTTCTAGATTGGCAGAAAAAATCAGGATATCGTCCAGATATACAACAACACAGGAGTATAAGAGATCACGAAAAATTTCATTAACAAAGTCTTGGAAGACGGCAGGGGCGTTGCACAGGCCAAAGGGCATGACCAGATACTCAAAGTGTCCATCTCTAGTGTTAAATGCCATTTTCCATTCATCCCCCTCTCTGATGCGGATGAGATTATAAGCACCTCTTAAGTCCAGTTTGGTAAAGATGTGGGCACCTTGGAGGCGATCAAAGAGTTCAGAGATGAGGGGTAGGGGGTAGCGGTTCTTTACCGTGATTTTATTAAGACCGCGGTAGTCAATGCAAGGACGTAGAGAGCCATCTTTTTTGGACACAAAGAAAAATCCGGCTCCGGCAGGAGAGGAGGATTTACGGATAAAGCCTTTTTTTAAATTTTCCTGGATGTACTCCGACATAGCAAGAGTCTCTGGGGCGGACAGAGGATAGATTCTGCCCCGGGGTGGAGTAGTGCCCGGGAGGAGGTCAATAGGACAATCATAAGGCCTGTGAGGAGGTAGAGTCTCAGCTTGTTTTTTGCAAAAAACATCCGCAAAGTCCATATAGGCCTTAGGGAGACCGGTTACAGGGGGAACCACAGAGTCACGGCAAGGGGTACTGGGAACCGGTTTTAGGCAGTCCTTGAAACAAGAGGGCCCCCAACTCTTGATCTCCCCAGTGGACCAATCCAGGGTTGGGGAATGGAGTTGAAGCCAGGGTAGTCCAAGGAGGATTTCGGAAGTGCAATTGGGGAGGACCAAAAATTCAATCTTCTCGTGATGAGGTCCGATGCACATTAGAAGGGACTCCGTGCGGAAACGTATGGTACAGTCCAATCTTTCATTGTTTACACAATTGATGTAGAGGGGTCTGGCGAGACTGGTCACTGGGATGTTGAACCTGTTGACGAGAGAGGCCAAAATAAAATTTCCTGCAGATCCGGAATCCAAGAAGGCCATAGTAGAGAAGGAGAAGGCAGAGGCAGATATCCGCACAGGCACAGTAAGACGTGGAGAAGCAGAGTAGACATCAAGGACTGTCTCACCTTTGTGCGGAGTCAGCGTACGTCTTTCCAGGCGGGGAGGACGGATAGGACAATCCTTCAGGAAGTGTTCGGTACTGGCACAGTACAGACAGAGATTCTCCATGCGGCGTCGTGTCCTCTCTTGAGGTGTCAGGCGAGACCGGTCGACCTGCATAGCCTCCACGGCGGGAGGCACAGGAACGGATTGCAGGGGACCAGAGGAGAGAGGAGCCGGGGAGAAAAAACGCCTTGTGCGAACAAAGTCCATATCCTGGCGGAGCTCCTGACGCCTTTCGGAAAAACGCATGTCAATGCGAGTGGCAAGATGGATGAGTTCATGTAGGTTAGCAGGGATTTCTCGTGCGGCCAGAACATCTTTAATGTTGCTGGATAGGCCTTTTTTAAAGGTCGCGCAGAGGGCCTCATTATTCCAGGATAATTCTGAAGCAAGAGTACGGAATTGTACGGCGTACTCGCCAACGGAAGAATTACCCTGGACCAGGTTCAACAGGGCAGTCTCAGCAGAAGAGGCTCGGGCAGGTTCCTCAAAGACACTTCGAATTTCCGAGAAGAAGGAGTGTATAGAGGCAGTGACGGGGTCATTGCGGTCCCAGAGCGGTGTGGCCCATGACAGAGCTTTTCCAGACAGAAGGCTGACTACGAAAGCCACCTTAGACCTTTCAGTAGGGAACTGGTCCGACATCATCTCCAAGTGCAGGGAACATTGGGAAAGAAAGCCACGGCAGAATTTAGAGTCCCCATCAAATTTATCCGGCAAGGATAGTCGTAGACCAGAAGCGGCCACTCGCTGTGGAGGAGGTGCAGGAGCTGGCGGAGGAGATGATTGCTGAAGCTGTGGTAGTAGCTGCTGTAGCATCACGGTCAGTTGAGACAGCTGTTGGCCTTGTTGCGCTATCTGTTGTGACTGCTGGGCGACCACCGTGGTGAGGTCGGCGACAACTGGCAGAGGAACTTCAGCGGGATCCATGGCCGGATCTACTGTCACGATGCCGGCTGGCAGGTAGTGGATCCTCTGTGCCAGAGAGGGATTGGCGTGGACCGTGCTAGTGGATCGGTTCTAAGTCACTACTGGTTTTCACCAGAGCCCGCCGCAAAGCGGGATGGTCTTGCTGCGGCGGTAGTGACCAGGTCGTATCCACTAGCAACGGCTCAACCTCTCTGACTGCTGAAGATAGGCGCGGTACAAGGGAGTAGACAGAAGCAAGGTCGGACGTAGCAGAAGGTCGGGGCAGGCAGCAAGGATCGTAGTCAGGGGCAACGGCAGGAGGTCTGGAACACAGGCTAGGAACACACAAGGAAACGCTTTCACTGGCACAATGGCAACAAGATCCGGCGAGGGAGTGAAGGGGAAGTGAGGTATAAATAGGGAGTGCACAGGTGAACACACTAATTGGAACCACTGCGCCAATCAGCGGCGCAGTGGCCCTTTAAATCGCAGAGACCCGGCGCGCGCGCGCCCTAGGGAGCGGGGTCGCGCGCGCCGGGACAGGACAGACGGAGAGCGAGTCAGGTACGGGAGCCGGGATGCGCATCGCGAGCGGGCGCTACCCGCATCGCGAATCGCATCCCGGCTGGAGACGGTATCGCAGCGCACCGGGTCAGTGGAGCTGCCCGGAGCGCTGCGGTAGCGAGAGAGAAGCGAGCGCTCCGGGGAGGAGCGGGGACCCGGAGCGCTCGGCGTAACAGTCACCTTCAAATTTTGCCACGTATAGAAAGGGTTGCTGATTATACCATAAAGAAAGAATTATTTGATCTTTATTTGTATGTTTGCCCACTAAATTATTCAAAGATTCATTGGTAAAATTCAGCCTGGCCTGTACATGAGCTTCCTTGAGCAGGGGGACCTTGTGGACACTGCAGGATTTCAGTTCTTCACGGTGTAGTGTATTACCGATTGTTTTCTTGTTGACTATAGTCCCAGCTGCCTTGAGATCATTGACAAGATCCCCCCGTGTAGTTCTGGGCTGATTCGTCACCGTTCTCACGATCATTGAAACTTCACGCTCGTGAGATCTTACATGGAGCCCCTGACTGAGGGAGATTGATAGTTATTTTGTTATTTTGTGTTCCTCCATGTTGTAAACTTCTTACCGATCTGCTTGGCGTTGGTCTTGTAGCCCATTCCAGCCTTATGTAGGGCTATTATCTTGTCCCTGACAACCTTGGACAGTTCTTTGGTCTTGGCCATGGGGGAAAGTGTGGAATCTGATTATAAGTGTCAGTGAGGACCTCATGTTCAACTTTCACATAAGGCTTAACACAGTCTAGAGCCAACTCTGCTGTCACATGACATTAAAAGAGTTAATATTATCGGTAATTGATATAATTGAGTATCGGAGAAGAACGCTTTCTCATGAGAACCTAATACAGTAATCTCCAAACCATTTACCTCTACCTGTTGCAAAATTACAACCCCCAGCATGCCCAGACAGCCAATGAGGTTCCGAATTCAGGTGTGACGTCATGCCAGCCTGCAGCGGGCCACTAGGAGGGAGACCCCTAGTGGCCGGTTTTCAAACATAATTTAAAATATTTTAATTAAAAAAAAAATTATGAAAATATATTAGAGATATGTTGTAGTACATATGTACTACAACATATAAAAAAAGTTGATGACAGTGCCCATTTAAGTGTTGTTATATGTTGTTTGTATACTACTATACAACACTAAATAACAGCATTATTTGTTAATAAAATAAAATATTTTTACATTATAAGTAATTATGAATATAATATATTCCTTTTATAAATAAATATATATAATAAATATTTAAATAAATACTTAAATACATAGGAAACATTTCCCTACCGAGCTCTATTGACTGTATTGTATCTGATGTGAATGTATGAAACACTACCTCTTGACAAGTAGAAATGCCTGTCTCTAAGTATCATGTTGATCCTAATAATTTGTATTGTATTACAGACCACAGAATGTCATATGAACCATTGGTTTATAAGTCATTGCTGAAAAAGTAGAGAAAAAGATTCCAAACTACAGTATTGATTTTATATAAAATACTGATTTAACAAATGTAGAAGGATTTAATTGGAAAATGTAGTCTGAAGATTGAACAAATCTAAACCACATGAATATATAACTCTTCACACTTGCCCCATATAGTAGTTAGACCCCCCTCTGTGCCCCCATAAAGTAGTTATACCTCCTCTGTTCATTTGTATAGTAGTTAGGCCCCCTCTGTACTCCCATATAGTAGTTAGACCCCCTCTGTTCATTCGTATAGTAGTTAGGCCCCCTCTTTACTCCCATATAGTAGTTAGGCCCCCTCTGTACCCCCATATAGTAGTTAGGCCCCCTCTGTACCCCCATATAGCAGTTAGGCCCCCTCTGTACCCCCATATAGTAGTTAGACCCCCTCTGTTCATTCGTATAGTAGTTAGGCCCCCTCTGTACTCCCATATAGTAGTTAATCCCCCTCTGTTCCTCCATATAGTAGTTAGACCCCCTCTGTACCCCCATATAGTAGTTAGACACCCTCTGTTCATTCGTATAGTAGTTAGGCCCCCTCTGTACTCCCATATAGTAGTTAATCCCCCTCTGTTCCTCCATATAGTAGTTAGGCCCCCTCTGTACCCCCATATAGTAGTTAGACCCCCTCTGTTCATTCGTATAGTAGTTAGGCCCCCTCTGTACTCCCAGATAGTAGTTAATCCCCCTCTGTTCCTCCATATAGTAGTTAGACCCCCTCTGTGCCCACATAAAGTAGTTATACCCCCCTCTGTTCATTCGTATAGTAGTTAGACCCCCTTCTGTACTACCATATAGCATTTAATCCCCCTCTGTTCCTCAATATAGTAGTTAGGTTCCCTCTGTTCCCCCATATGATAGTTAGGTTCCCCCTGTTCACACTGCCCCATATACCAGTTAGCCTTTCTATACTGACCCTATAAAATAGTCTCTTTACCCTGACCCCATATAGTAGTTAGGCCCCCACATTGCCCCATTTAGTAGTTAAGTCCCCTCTGTATTCCAATATAGTAGTCATGTCCTCTCGGTGCCCCTTAAAGTAGTTAGATCCCCTCTGTTTTCCCATACAGTAGTTAGACCCTTCGCTTAGGCTTCCTACAGTGATGGAGTGCTGATCTGCAGGCAGGTAAGATACCTCTTCCCGTCCTCTCAGCTGGTTGGGACCTGGTTTTGCTCCCTGAGCTAACTGGCAATAGATTTTTAGCATTTTAGACACGGCAGTCGACACTGCATCTAAAGGGTTAATGCCGGACATCACCAGGATGGGTCCTAAGCATGCTTCATCGACCGGGAGCGGGTGCAGGGCGTGCATATGGCGTCATAATGCAATAAAATGCTGCATATAAAGAGATAAATAAATAATAAATTAAATAAATAAATAATAAATTAAATAAATAAATAATTTAATCAATGAATAAATCACAATTGTGAACAAAGAAAAAGCATTTAAAATCAGCATAAAGATGGGGGAAAAGAACCCCCAAAACATTTCCAAAGTAAAATGTCTGCTTTGAAACTAAGAGGACGATGTGTTTTCTTAAAGGCCATTGCATGAATTAATGGCGCCTGCCGGCAGCGGTGGTAGATGTGGGATTTGCTGTGACTTTATCTCTTTCTGTTTAATATAAAACTCAGCTTACCATAGCAACCAATGCTCTGATAGTATGCGTGCGCTCATCCCTTCGGATTTACAGAATTTGATCAAAAAAAATCTGCACAAAACAGTATGTAAATTATCAGCCGGCAATATTTTCTCCGTTAACCTCTTCACTGCCGTTTTGTCAGTTCTTTTCACATTGACACCTGAAGACCAGGACGGGGGATCTGAGGGACAATGGAGGCTTAATGTATGGGACCCCGATTATTACAACATGATCTACCGTAATGGAGGGATCGGTCCGAAACTGCATGAGGAGAAGGCAGGGATCCCATGGATCTGTAGGATTAACCCTTTAGTACAGCCCGTTTAATATTATAGCTTCTGCATTGTCGGCAACATATATGTTTTTCTAGATTGATCTGTGAACAGAGACGTCTAAGGCTATGCTCCCACAGTGTTTTATATGAGGCTATGTTCTCACTGTTTTTTGTATATGAGGCTATGCTCCCACAGTGTTTTATATGAGGCTATGTTCTCACTGTTTTTTGTATATGAGGCTATGCTCCCACAGTGTTTTATATGAGGCTATGTTCCCACAGCTTTTTGTATAAGGATTTGTTTCCATGTACTTTTTATCTGAGGCTATGTTCTCATACATGTTTTAGATGATGCTATGTTCACACAGTCTTTTGTATGAGGCTATGGTCTCACAGGTTTTTTTTTTGTATATGAAGAATTGTTCCCACAGTTTTTGTATGAGGCTATGTTCCTAAAGTTTTTGTATAGGGCTATGATCCTATGTTTTTTTTATTTGAGGCTATGTTCCCACAGTTTTTGTATGAGGCTATGTTCCCACAGTTTTTGTATGAGGCTATGTTCCCACAGTTTTTATATGAGGCTATGTTCCCACAGTTTTTGTATTAGGCTATGTTCTCACAGTTTTTATATGAGGCTATGTTCTCACAGTTTTTATATGAGGCTATGGTCTCACAGTTTTTTTTTTGTATATGAAGATATGTTCCCACAGTTTTTGTATGAGGCTATGTTCCCAAAGTTTTTATATGAGGCTATGTTCCCAAAGTTTTTGTATAGGGCTATGTTCCTATGTTTTTTTTATATGAGGCTATGTTCCCACAGTTTTTGTATGAGGCTATGTTCACACAGTTTTTATATGAGGCTATGTTCCCACAGTTTTTATATGAGGCTATGTTCTCACAGTTTTTATATGAGGCTATGTCCCCTCAGTTTTTATATGAGGCTATGTTCTCACTGTTTTTGTATGAGGCTATGTTCTCACAGTTTTTGTATGAGGCTATGTTCCCACAGTTTTTATATGAGGCTATGTTCCCACAGTTTTTGTATTAGGCTATGTTCTCACAGTTTTTATATGAGGCTATGTTCTCACAGTTTTTATATGAGGCTATGTCCCCTCAGTTTTTATATGAGGCTATGTTCTCACTGTTTTTGTATAAGGCTATATTCCCTCAGTTTTTGTATTAGGCTATGTTCTCACAGTTTTTGTATAAGGCTATATTCCCTCAGTTTTTATATGAGGCTATGTTCTCACTGTTTTTGTATGAGGCTATGTTCTCACAGTTTTTGTATGAGGCTATGTTCCCACAGTTTTTATATGAGGCTATGTTCTCACAGTTTTTGTATGAAGCTATGTTCTCACAGTTTTTGTATGAGGCTATGTTCCCACAGTTTTTATATGAGGCTATGTTCTCACAGTTTTTATATGAGGCTATGTTCTCACAGTTTTTATATGAGGCTATGTTCTCACAGTTTTTGTATGAGGCTATGCTCTCAGAGTTTTTGTAAGAGGATATGTTCCAACAGTGTTTTGTATGAGGCAATGTTCACACAGTGTTTTATATAAGGCTATGTTCCCACAGTTTTTGTATGAGTATGTTCTCACAGTTTTTGTATATGAGGCTATGAACCCACAGTTTTTGTATATGAGGCTATGAACCCACAGTTTTTGTATATGAGGCTATGTACCCACAGTTTTTGTATGAGGCTATGTTCCCACTGTTTTTGTATGACGGCTGTCATGCCCCCTCCCATAGACATGAATGGAGGGGACGTGGTTTGGCAGAGTGTTACACGGAGACCGTGATCAGATATCATATCCCCTTTCCTTTGCATAGGGGATAAGAGTTCTAAAGGCCGAGTACCCCTTTAAATCTTTTCCCATTGATTTTCTTTGTGGACCGACATGGTAAACACCGCATCGATAATTCATATTCATGCAAAGTAGAATGAGGAGCGGAGCGCGGCCTAATGTATCTAAGTTTCATGACTACAATGTGGGCGTGGATGACTCTGACCAGCAGACACGACTAACGCTTGACACTTCCCGAAATGAGATGTAGAATTATTCTCCCCTCACGTCCAATCATATCCTCGCCTTCTTCTTCTTCCTTAGAAGATGAACATCAACATTTCCCCAAAGCCTCGGAGTACGGGAAAAATAAGGGAAAAAATAATTATCAAAGAGATATGAAATTAAATCCCGAGTTCGGCCTTTTAGTCCTTAACTTAAAAATAAAATTAACCATTCGCGAGGAGGGAGGGAAAGCGATCCCCGGAATGAATAAAAGAATGTAAAACCTGACATTTCTTCCTATGTCTTCTCATTCTACAAGCGAACAATTTACAGGTTTCCGAAGCCTTTAATAGTTTCCATTGATTTTTTATTTATTTTTTTACCTCCGGTTATGACGCCATCGTAGTGCTATCTCAGCGTTATGCTAATGATTATGTCCAAGCTTCTGAGAAAGGACAATGAAGGGTTCGTCTCAAAAAGCTCACATTTTGGGGAAAAAGGCTCCATATATTTGATGTTATGCTCAATACATATCCTGTTCCCATAGAGATAGCAGCAGTATACAGATAGAACTGGAGCGAAAGTGTATAACTACTATATATACTGATCACATAGAGATTGCAGCAGTATACAGATAGAGCTGGAGGGGAGGTGTATAACTACTATATATCCTGATCACATAGAGATAGCAGCAGTATACAGATAGAGCTGGAGGGGAAGTGTATAACTGCTATATATACTGATCCCATAGAGGTAGCAGCAGTATACAGATAGAACTGGAGGAGAGATGTATAACTACTATATGTCCTGATCCCATAGAGATAGCAGCAGTTTACAGATAGAGCTGGAGGGTGGGTGTATAACTACTATATATCCTGATCCCATAGAGATAGCAGCAGTACAGCAGTATACAGATAGCACTGGAGGGAAGGTGTATAACTACTATATATAATGATCACATAGAGATTGCAGCAGTATACAGATAGAGCTGGAGCGGAGGTATATAACTACTACATATACTGATCCCATAGAGATAGCAGCAGTATACAGATAGAGCTGGAGGGGAGGTGTATAACTACTATATATCCTGATCCCATAGAGATAGCAGAAGCAGTATACAGATAGAGCTGAAGGGAGGTGTATAAGTACTATATACCCTGATCCTATAGAGATAGCAGCAGTATACAGATAGAGCTGGAGGGAAGTTGTATAACTACTATATATCCTGATCACATAGAGATTGCGGCAGTACACAGGTAGAACTGGAGGGAAGGTGTATAACTACTATATATACTGATCACATAGAGATTGCAGCAGTATACAGATAGAGCTGGAGGGAAGTTGTATAACTACTATATATCCTGATCACATAGAGATTGCGGCAGTACACAGGTAGAACTGGAGGGAAGGTGTATAACTACTATATATACTGATCACATAGAGATTGCAGCAGTATACAGATAGAGTTGGAGCGGAGGTATATAACTACTACATATACTGATCCCATAGAGATAGCAGCAGTATACAGATAGAGCTGGAGGGGAGGTGTATAACTACTATATATCCTGATCCCATAGAGATAGCAGAAGCAGTATACAGATAGAGCTGAAGGGAGGTGTATAAGTACTATATACCCTGATCCCATAGAGATAGCAGCAGTATACAGATAGAGCTGGAGGGGAGTTGTATAACTACTATATATCCTGATCACATAGAGATTGCGGCAGTACACAGGTAGAACTGGAGGGAAGGTGTATAACTACTATATATACTGATCCCATAGAGATAGCAGCAGTATACAGATAGAGTTGGAGGGGAGGTGTATAACTACTATATATCCTGATCCCATAGAGATAGCAGAAGCAGTATACAGATAGAGCTGAAGGGAGGTGTATAAGTACTATATATCCTGATCCTATAGAGATAGTAGCAGTATACAGATAGAGCTGGAGGGGAGGGGTAAAACTACTATATATCCTGATCTTATAGAGATAGCAGCAGTATACAGATAGAGCTGGAGGGGAGGTGTATAACTACTATATATCCTGTTCTCATAGAGATAGCAGCAGTATACAGATAGAGCTGGAGGGGAGCTGCATAACTACTATATATCCTGATCTCATAGGGATAGCAGCAGTATAGAGGTATCATAGTCACTGGTCATGTTCTGTGGAGCATCTGCCGGCTGAGATGATCCTCAGCAGGACAACCGGGAGATCGGGTGACCCTGGTTAATATTGTGTCATTGTGCGTCTGATCGTACAGCATCTATTGGGTGGTCCTGTTCATACCGCTGAGTGGACAACATACCACCGCATGGTTGGCATTCATATGAAGTAGATGGGTGAGACTGGCCTGTGAGAGTATTGGTCACTGATAATGGCTCGTTCTCCCCTAGATGACCCACAATGTACATGTACTTGGCCCTAAACAAACTCTATTGTATATGAACGTCGTGCAGTGCAGTGAGGCTACGTAGTGAGTGCAGGAGATGATAAGAGCAGCTTATTTTACCAGTAAGATAGTCCCTCCCCCTCCCCAAAACAAGAGACTGTGAGGAGAAGTTGTACAAGGACTCCATAAAACCACCTTGGACCTTTCAAAGCTTCAGGCCGTGGGGGACAGGATATGGGGTCAGGTTATAAGGACAGTATTTGAGGTCAGGATACGAGGAAACAATATGGTATCGGGATATGAGGATGGAATATGAGGAAGATAAATAATGTCAGGATATGAGGATGAGATATGTCAGGATATGAGGTCTGAATATGTGGACGGAATATGAGGCTGGGATATGACATAAGGACGAGATGAGAACAAGATATCTGGTTGGGATATGAGGAGGTTCTATGTGGACAAGATATGGGGTAGGAATATGAGGACAGGATATGAGAACGAGATATGAAATGAGGATATGAGAATGTGATATGAGGATGAGATATGAGGATGTGATAAGAGGACAAGATATGAGAACAGAATATGGGGTCGGGATATGAGGTCGGGATGTGAGGACGGGATATGAAGACAGGATTGAGGTTGGGATATGAGGACGGGATATGAGGTCGGGATGTGAAGACAGGATTGAGGTTGGGATATGAGGACGGGATATACGGTCGGGATGTGAAGACAGGATTGAGGATGGGATATGAGGTTGGGATTTGAGGACGGGATGTGAGGATGAGACATGAGAATGGGATATGAGGACAAGATATGAGGGCGGGATATGTGGATGAGATATGATGATGGGATATGAGGATAAGATATGAGGATGAAATATGATGATGAGATATGAGGATGAGATATGATGATGGGATATGAGGATGAGATATGATGATGGGATATGAGGTTGAGATATGAGGATGGGATATGAGGACAAGATATGAGGGCGGGATATGTGGATGAGATATGATGATGGGATATGAGGATAAGATATGAGGATGAGATATGATGATGAGATATGAGGATGAGATATGATGATGGGATATGAGGATGAGATATGATGATGGGATATGAGGTTGAGATATGAGGATGGGATATGAGGATGGGATATGAGGACAGGAGCATTATCCCTTCTTTTCCTCTCCTGTAAGGTTTAGGTAGAAAGATCGTCAACAATGGTTACTCTGCTAGTACTGTGTAAAAAAATAAAATAAAAAAACATTAGGCACTTTGTTGTAGTAAACAATAACAGAAAGAAATAAATAGGTAAAGAATAACAGCTGTACCTTTTCCAAGGCTTGAGGTTTTATACATGACACCTATCGTGTGTAATACTTTATGGAGTATATGTCTTAACAGGTCAGAGGTGTTTTGGCTGCACCAGGGGGTTCTATATAGTAATACAAAGGTAGCTGTACTGTGATGTATAACTACTATATATCCTGATCACATAGAGATAACAGCAGTATACAGATAGAGCTGGAGGGGAGGGGTACAACTATATATTCTGATCCCATAGAGATAGCAGCAGTATACAGATAGAACTGGAGGGGAGGTATATAACTACTATATGTCCTGGTCTCATAGAGATAGCAACAGTATGAAGATAGAGCTGGAGGGTATGTGTATAACTACTATATATCCTGATCCCTTAGAGATAGCAGCAGTATACAGATAGAGCTGGAGGGGAGGTGTATAACTGCTATATATCCTGATCCCATAGAGATAGCAGCAGTATACAGATAGAACTGGAGGGGAGGTGTATAACTACTATACATCCTGATCCCATAGAGATAACAGCAGCAGTATGAAGATAGAGCTGGAGGGGAGGTGTATAACTGCTATATATCCTGATCCCATAGAGATAGCAGCAGTATACAGATAGAGCTGGAGGGGAGGTGTATAACTGCTATATATCCTGATCCCATAGAGATAGTAGATGGAACTGATAAGAGAGGGGATGTGTCTGGAAACTAGCAGGAGGTGATGATGTCATCCTGTAGTCCAAAGGAAATCAGAATCTGACATCCTGTTGTAACCATTAGGCACTGGAAGATTTGCCAGAGTCAGGTGATGTGAGCACATGACCAAATTAGAGTAATAAAACACATGGATGCAGCTGTGCTGGTATAAAACAGATGGCACTGTAGGACTAGTGATGGGGAGTGTGCATGATATCGACAAAAAAAAAAAATCCCGGGGTGCTTCTTTAAGGGTTTACTTGAATATAATATTTACAAGAAAAGAATAACTTTGACAGAAACAAATCGAACCAGCGAGTTCAACAGTTAAATGTATAGAAATTTAAATATTGAAGCATGTTTCCATCCATTACTGTTAATAAACCCGCAGTACAGCTTGTATGATTCATTATGGCAGCCTACACTGTAATGAACTCGAGCACTGTTGATACAAAGCCTACGCTTTTCTACTACATGCGGAGCACGGCGTACTTTAGTAAATCAGAATACTTGTGGGCTCCATACACTGAAGTGCCCTCCTAAACAACAAGCGTGGAGCATATGCTACCGTCATGGCATCATTACTAACTGCAAGACCCATAATGGAGAATCTGTAAATAAGGAAAGGAAAAGTAGTCCTCAGGTCTCCTACAGTGTAAGAATATGTTAAATATGTAACAAGAATAAATAAATAAAATTAATAAATTAAAGGGGTATGCCGGGATTTTTTTTAATTTTATTTGACTATGCTACTGGGGCTGTAAAGTTAGTGTAGTTCATAATATAGTGTCTGTACCTTTGTTTGATGACGGTCTCACAATTCTTATGTGATCTTTGCCTAAATGTTTATTTTTAACAGCATTCATCTCAGGTTTTCCCAGGTTGCAGTGTGACCCAAGACATTATATCACTAGTCAGGTGTTGAAAGGAAGCCTGGCAGGGCTTCAATGGGTGGAGTGATCGTTGGGTGGGAGAGAGAGATAATTTTGCAACAGCTGGAGGCACCCTGGTCAGAAAACAATGGTCTATTGCATTGAAGGTATGGGAGGGAGAAAAGTAACTTCACACTTAAAAACATGGAATCATGGAATTTGTAGTTGGAGAGAACAAACTCCAACAGGAAATAACCAGTTCACAAAAAGATAGCCACAGTGTTATGGTAATCTCACAACATAGCCATTTAGCCCCAAGACAAGTGCAGATTCTTCCTAAGCATGTCCATTACTGTAAGTACTAAAATCACCTTTTGGTGGATAACGCCTTCAAAAATAAAGAAATATATATACATGATGTGTAGTGTCAGACCATGTAGAAAAAATATTTATCCATATATAAAATAGAAAGTGAGGTGGGAAAACCCACCTGGATGACTCACAACTGGATGACAGTCCCTGCACTCGAATAAAGTGCAGAGGCTTAACCTGGTCCAAAACAATAAACAAAACTTTGCAGAGGTCAGGGAAACAGGTCAGGACACAGAGGGTTAATGGGCACTGAACACAATACAAAACACAGAAATAGAGTAGTCTAAGAAGCCAGGTCAAAACTGAGATAGAAAAGAATAAACGTGTAGGAAGCCAAAATTAGTATAAACAGAATAGAACAAATGGCAAGTGCAGATGAACTGAACACAAGCAAGGCTCTAGCAAACTAGAAGGGAATATATGTGCACCTGGGATGGGCGTGGTCACTGAGAGCAGATGGAATAGGCTCTAGGTCCACGCCTGTATGATAGTAAGAAAATTTTAATGAGCATCCGTTAGGGAGGAGGGGGCATACCCCCAAGGTTACACATAATGGTGGGCCAGAGCTAGCAGTTGCATCTCCCAAAACAGGTATCTAGAGACCAGGGGAAAGGAGGGAGCATGCCCCCTATGGACATACATAAGGATGTGATGCACGGTGAGACCAGAGCCTGGCACTGCCTACTCTCACAAGTGGGGCAGCAAAAAAAAATATTTTAACAGGCATTTTTCCAAGGAGTGGGCAGGCGCCCTCCTTGCCCCCCCCCCCCCCCCCCCTATGGATGCCCATGCCCCAGAGTGTACTAATTAACTAAAATAAAATCAGACTCCAGACCCCAATAATGTGATCAGACCCCAAAAACTAACACAGATCCCAAAAAATGTAGATCTGATACTTCAGACTCCAAATATTTGGAGGCGAAAACATAGGCAGCCATTGCAGCATTAGGGTAAAGCAATGACACCAGCTGGAAATCAGGCTTCTCTATGTGCCACCCAGACCTCTCAATTATAATGATGCCAGTATAGCACCATATAATACCGCTGCATGCACATAGTAAATGGCCTCCAAAATTCAGTCCATGGCACCCTAGAGGACTCCACCTAATTTGGGAAACACTGTCCTAATTTAATGTAGATTTAGAGGGGCACTCTACTGCCCCAGCATTCGGAACGTTTAGTTCCGAATGCTGGGTGTGGGCTGCGGGGGTCGTGACGTCACTGCCACACCCTCGTTACATCATGGTCACACCCCCTCACTGCAAGTCTATGCGAGGGGGCATGGTGGCCGCCACGCCCCCTCCCATAGACTTGCATTGAGGGGCCTGGCTGTGACGTCATGACCCCCGCACCCAGCGCTGGGGCAGTGGAGTACCGCTTTAATAATTGAAGATAATATATCATTGACGTCTATCTCTTCCGCAGTTCCTGTTGTACACAGCTTTAGTGGATGTTTTTGCAGATTTGTTTTGCTTAGAAAAAAAAGAAGAAAAAAAACAATAAATTGGATTTTGTCCTTCTTAGATGTTAATACGTCATAAGGCATGAGATAAAAGGTTTCCATAACGGCAGGAATCTAGCGGTGAACCCGGCCCGATCCTGCGGAATGATTAATCCGGTGACTCTCTAATGCCAGGCACTTGCTAATAATCCCTTAGAAATAATGGATAAAGTTGGTTTACTGGTAATAAGGTGACAGCCGCGCATTTATTAAAGTTAATTGAGAGGTTGTTGCTTTTTTTTCCATGAGAAATTTGTGTTCTTGGCGTTCATTACTATGGCGCTAATTTTTACTGCATGTTCATTTATGCATCACAAGCGACCCACGGTTCTCCCGTCCTTGTCATTTTTCAAATCTGAAGTCAGGGACTTTAAAAACGGGATGGACGATTAATCAGATTTAATGCTAAAGTTTGGCGCTGCAGGATCGTTTCCCTGATAGATGGATCAGAAGAGGATTTTTTTTTTCTCCCTAGAAGCAATTGACTTGGTGTTATGATAGTCTTAGACATCTATAAGACAAACATCAGTCAGGTTATTTTCTATAGTGCAGGTATTTGTCACGATGCCGGCTGGCAGGTAGTGGACCCTCTGTGCCAGAGAGGGATTGGCGTGGACCGTGCTAGTGGACCGGTTCTAAGCCACTACTGGTTTTCACCAGAGCCCGCCGCAAAGCGGGATGGTCTTGCTGCGGCGGTAGTGACCAGGTCGTATCCACTAGCAACGGCTCACCTCTCTGGCTGCTGAAGATAGGCGCGGTACAAGGGAGTAGGCAGAAGCAAGGTCGGACGTAGCAGAAGGTCGGGGCAGGCAGCAAGGATCGTAGTCAGGGGCAACGGCAGAAGGTCTGGAAACACAGGCAAGGAACACACAAGGAACGCTTTCACTGGCACTAAGGCAACAAGATCCGGCAAGGGAGTGCAAGGGAAGTGAGGTAATATAGGGAAGTGCACAGGTGATTACCCTAATTGGAACCACTGCGCCAATCAGCGGCGCAGTGGCCCTTTAAATCGCAGAGACCCGGCGCGCGCGCGCCGGGACAGAACAGACGGGGAGCGAGTCAGGTAGGGGAGCCGGGGTGCGCATCGCGAGCGGGCGCTACCCGCATCGCGAATCGCATCCCGGCTGGCAGCGGGATCGCAGCGCCCCGGGTCAGAGGACGTGACCGGAGCGCTGCAGCGGAGGGAGTGAAGCGAGCGCTCCGGGGAGGAGCGGGGACCCGGAGCGCTCGGCGTAACAGTACCCCCCCCCTTGGGTCTCCCCCTCTTCTTGGAGCCTGAGAACCTGAGGAGCAGACTTTTGTCAAGGATGTTGTCCTCAGGTTCCCAGGATCTCTCTTCAGGACCACAACCCTCCCAGTCTACTAAAAAAAAATTTTTCCCTCTGACCTTTTTGGCAGCCAAAATTTCCTTGACCGAGAAGACGTCCGAGGAGCCGGAAACAGGAGTGGGAGGAACAGATTTGGGAGAAAAACGGTTGAGGATGAGTGGTTTGAGAAGAGAGACGTGAAAGGCATTAGGGATACGAAGAGAAGGAGGAAGAAGAAGTTTATAAGAGACAGGATTAATTTGACACAAAATTTTGAAAGGACCAAGATAGCGTGGTCCCAACTTGTAGCTAGGGACACGGAAGCGGACATATTTAGCGGAGAGCCATACCTTGTCTCCAGGGGAAAAAACGGGGGGAGCTCTTCTTTTCTTATCCGCGAACCTCTTCATGCGTGAAGAAGCCTGTAAGAGAGAATTTTGGGTCTCTCTCCATATAATGGAAAGGTCACGAGAAATTTCATCCACAGCGGGCAGACCAGAGGGCAAGGGGGTAGGGAGGGGGGGAAGAGGGTGACGGCCGTACACCACGAAAAATGGGGATTTGGAGGAAGATTCAGAGACCCTGAAGTTATACGAGAATTCGGCCCATGGAAGGAGATCTGCCCAGTCATCCTGGCGGGAGGAAACAAAATGTCGCAAATAATCACCCAAGATCTGGTTAATTCTTTCTACTTGTCCATTGGATTGAGGATGATATGCAGAGGAAAAATTTAATTTAATCTTGAGTTGTTTACAGAGAGCCCTCCAGAATTTAGACACGAATTGGACACCTCTATCCGAGACAATCTGCAAAGGCAACCCGTGAAGACGAAAAATGTGTACAAAAAATTGTTTAGCCAACTGAGGCGCAGAAGGAAGACCAGGAAGAGGGATGAAATGTGCCATTTTGGAGAATCGATCAACGACCACCCAAATAACAGTGTTGCCACGGGAAGGGGGTAAATCAGTAATAAAATCCATACCAATCAGAGACCAAGGCTGTTCGGGGACAGGCAGAGGATGAAGAAAACCAGCGGGCTTCTGGCGAGGAGTCTTATCCCGGGCACAGATAGTGCAGGCTCGCACAAAGTCCCCAACATCCGTCTCCAGAGTCGGCCACCAATAGAAGCGGGAGATGAGTTGCACAGATTTCTTGATGCCCGCATGACCTGCGAGATGGGAGGAGTGACCCCATTTGAGGATTCCGAGGCGTTGGCGTGGAGAAACAAAGGTCTTTCCTGGAGGAGTCTGCCTGATGGAGGCAGGAGAAGTGGAGATCAGGCAGTCAGGTGGAATGATGTGTTGCGGAGGGAGATCAACTTCTGAGGCATCCGAGGAACGAGAGAGAGCATCGGCCCTAATGTTCTTATCGGCAGGACGAAAGTGAATCTCAAAATTAAATCGGGCAAAGAACAGAGACCACCGGGCCTGGCGAGGATTCAGCCGTTGGGCAGACTGGAGGTAGGAGAGGTTCTTGTGGTCGGTGTAGATAATAACAGGAAATCTTGATCCCTCCAGCAGATGCCTCCATTCCTCAAGTGCTAATTTAATGGCTAAAAGCTCTCGATCCCCGATGGAGTAGTTCCTCTCCGCTGGAGAGAAGGTCCTAGAGAAAAAACCACAAGTGACAGCATGCCCGGAAGAATTTTTTTGTAGAAGAACAGCTCCAGCTCCCACTGAGGAGGCATCAACCTCCAATAGGAAGGGTTTGGAAGGGTCAGGTCTGGAGAGCACGGGAGCCGAAGAAAAGGCAGACTTGAGTCGTTTAAAGGCGTCTTCTGCTTGAGGAGGCCAGGACTTGGGATCAGCATTTTTTTTGGTTAAAGCCACGATAGGAGCCACAATGGTAGAAAAATGTGGAATAAATTGCCTGTAATAATTGGCGAACCCCAAAAAGCGTTGGATAGCACGGAGTCCGGAGGGGCGTGGCCAATCTAAGACGGCAGAGAGTTTGTCTGGATCCATCTGTAGTCCCTGGCCAGAGACCAAATATCCTAGAAAAGGAAGAGATTGGCATTCAAACAGACATTTCTCAATTTTGGCATAGAGTTGGTTGTCACGAAGTCTCTGAAGAACCATACGGACATGCTGGCGGTGTTCTTCTAGATTGGCAGAAAAAATTAGGATATCGTCCAGATATACAACAACACAGGAGTATAACAGATCACGAAAAATTTCATTGACAAAGTCTTGGAAGACGGCAGGGGCATTGCACAGTCCAAAGGGCATGACCAGATACTCAAAGTGTCCATCTCTGGTGTTAAATGCCGTTTTCCACTCGTCCCCCTCTCTGATGCGGATGAGGTTATAGGCGCCTCTTAAGTCCAATTTAGTGAAGATGTGGGCACCTTGGAGGCGATCAAAGAGTTCAGAGATGAGGGGTAAGGGGTAGCGGTTCTTAACCGTGATTTTATTAAGACCGCGGTAGTCAATGCAAGGACGTAGGGAGCCATCTTTTTTGGACACAAAGAAAAATCCGGCTCCGGCAGGAGAGGAGGATTTACGGATAAAGCCCTTTTTTAGATTCTCCTGGACGTATTCGGACATGGCAAGAGTCTCTGGGGCAGAGAGAGGATAAATTCTGCCCCGGGGTGGAGTAGTGCCCGGGAGGAGGTCGATAGGGCAATCATAAGGCCTGTGAGGAGGTAGAGTCTCAGCTTGTTTTTTGCAGAAAACATCCGCGAAGTCCATAAAGGCCTTAGGGAGACCGGTTACTGGAGGAACCACAGAGTTACGGCAAGGGTTACTGGGAACCGGTTTTAGACAGTTCTTGGAACAAGAGGACCCCCAACTCTTGATCTCCCCAGTGGACCAATCCAGGGTTGGGGAATGAAGTTGAAGCCAGGGAAGTCCAAGGAGAATTTCTGAGGTGCAATTGGGGAGGACCAAAAGTTCAATCCTCTCATGATGAGCTCCGATGCTCATAAGAAGGGGCTCCGTGCGGAAACGTATGGTACAGTCCAATCTTTCATTATTTACACAATTGATGTAGAGGGGTCTGGCAAGACTGGTCACCGGGATGTTGAACCTGTAGACGAGAGAGGCCAAAATAAAATTTCCTGCAGATCCAGAGTCCAAGAAGGCCACCGTAGAGAAGGAGAAGGCAGAGGCAGACATCCGCACAGGCACAGTAAGACGTGGAGAAGCAGAGAAGACATCAAGGACTGTCTCACCTTTGTGCGGAGTCAGCGTACGTCTTTCCAGGCGGGGAGGACGGATAGGACAATCCCTCAGGAAGTGTTCGGTACTAGCACAGTACAAGCAGAGGTTCTCCATACGGCGTCGTGTCCTCTCTTGAGGTGTCAGGCGAGACCGGTCGACCTGCATAGCCTCCACGGCGGGAGGCACAGGAACAGATTGCAGGGGACCAGAGGAGAGAGGAGCCGAGGAGACGAAACGCCTCGTGCGAACAGAGTCCATATCTTGGCGGAGTTCCAGACGCCTTTCAGAAAAACGCATGTCAATGCGAGTGGCTAGGTGAATAAGTTCATGTAGATTAGCAGGAATTTCTCGTGCGGCCAGAACATCTTTAATGTTGCTGGATAGGCCTTTTTTGAAGGTCGCGCAGAGGGCCTCATTATTCCAGGACAATTCTGAAGCAAGTGTACGGAACTGTACGGCATACTCGCCAACGGAAGAATTACCCTGGACCAGGTTCAACAGGGCAGTCTCAGCAGAAGAGGCTCGGGCAGGTTCCTCAAAGACACTTCGGATTTCCGAGAAGAAGGAGTGTACAGAGGCAGTGACGGGGTCATTGCGGTCCCAGAGCGGTGTGGCCCATGACAGGGCTTTTCCGGACAGAAGACTGACTACGAAAGCCACCTTAGACCTTTCAGTGGGAAACAGGTCCGACATCATCTCCAGATGCAGGGAACATTGGGAAAGAAAGCCACGGCAAAACTTAGAGTCCCCATCAAATTTATCCGGCAAGGATAAGCGTATCCCAGGAGCGGCCACTCGCTGCGGAGGAGGTGCAGGAGCTGGCGGAGGAGATGACTGCTGAAGCTGTGGTAGTAACTGTTGTAGCATAACGGTCAGTTGAGACAGCTGTTGGCCTTGTTGCGCTATCTGTTGTGACTGCTGGGCGACCACCGTGGTGAGGTCAGCGACAACTGGCAGAGGAACTTCAGCGGGATCCATGGCCGGATCTACTGTCACGATGCCGGCTGGCAGGTAGTGGACCCTCTGTGCCAGAGAGGGATTGGCGTGGACCGTGCTAGTGGACCGGTTCTAAGCCACTACTGGTTTTCACCAGAGCCCGCCGCAAAGCGGGATGGTCTTGCTGCGGCGGTAGTGACCAGGTCGTATCCACTAGCAACGGCTCACCTCTCTGGCTGCTGAAGATAGGCGCGGTACAAGGGAGTAGGCAGAAGCAAGGTCGGACGTAGCAGAAGGTCGGGGCAGGCAGCAAGGATCGTAGTCAGGGGCAACGGCAGAAGGTCTGGAAACACAGGCAAGGAACACACAAGGAACGCTTTCACTGGCACTAAGGCAACAAGATCCGGCAAGGGAGTGCAAGGGAAGTGAGGTAATATAGGGAAGTGCACAGGTGATTACCCTAATTGGAACCACTGCGCCAATCAGCGGCGCAGTGGCCCTTTAAATCGCAGAGACCCGGCGCGCGCGCGCCCTAGGGAGCGGGGCCGCGCGCGCCGGGACAGAACAGACGGGGAGCGAGTCAGGTAGGGGAGCCGGGGTGCGCATCGCGAGCGGGCGCTACCCGCATCGCGAATCGCATCCCGGCTGGCAGCGGGATCGCAGCGCCCCGGGTCAGAGGACGTGACCGGAGCGCTGCAGCGGAGGGAGTGAAGCGAGCGCTCCGGGGAGGAGCGGGGACCCGGAGCGCTCGGCGTAACAGTATTGTTCATTTACTTGGTTTAGAGAAAAGGGGCATGAATAGACAATACAAAGCCTGATAAGCAATTGTTAAGACTTTGAAAACTTTTTGTTATTCAGGGTAACCACTAGAGATTGACAGATGCCACAAAAACTTCATAAAGGAGCAGGGACTTCTTTCACATGAAAGGCGTCCCTGCTCCTGTTTACCGAGCAGTGAAGGAAATTGACTGAGCCCCTGGTTCAGAGAATGTAGGCATCAATGCATACAGTGTGTTAACTGAACAGTAATGTAAAATCCCCCAGAACATGCATAAAGGAGCAGGGACTTCTGCCAAATGGCAGGAGTCCCTGCTCTTGTACACTAAGCAGTGAAGGATATGCTGTATGTCTCACAACTCAGAATTTGCTGATCCCGCGGCTCAGAGAATTTAAGCAGCAATGCATACAGTATGTTAACTGAGCAGTGACATAAGATGCTGCAGAAAATACCTAAAGGAACAGGGACTTCTGTCAAATGGAAGAAGTCCCTGCTCCTGTACACCGAGCAGTGAAGGAAATTGGCTGAGCCACTGGTCCAGAGAATGTAGGCATCAATGCATACAGTGTGTTAACTGAACAGTAGTGTAAAATCCCCCAGAAAATACATAAAGGAGCAGGGACTTCTGTCAAATGGTAGGAGTCCCTGCTCCTGTACACTAAGCAGTGAAGGATATGCTGTATGTCTCACAACTCAGAATTTGCTGATCCCGTGGCTCAGAGAATTTAAGCAGCAATGCATACAGTATGTTAACTGAGCAGTGACATAAGATGCTGCAGAAAATACCTAAAGGAACAGGGACTTCTGTTAAATGGAAGAAGTCCCTGCTCCTGTACACCGAGCAGTGAAGGAAATTGGCTGAGCCACTGGTCCAGAGAATGTAGGCATCAATGCATACAGTGTGTTAACTGAACAGTAGTGTAAAATCCCCCAGAAAATACATAAACGAGCAGGGACTTCTGTCAAATGGCAGGAGTCCCTGCTCCTGTACACCAAGCAGCAAATGATATACTGTATTCCTCATAACTCAGAATTTCCTGAGCCCCCTTCCCAGAGAATGTAAGCAGTAATGCATACAGTATGTTAACTGAGCAGTGACGTAAAATGCTGCAGAAAATACCTAAAGGAGCAGGGACTTCTGTTGAATGGCAGGAGTCCATGCTCCTGCACACCGAGCAGTGAAGGAAATTGGCTGAGCCCCTGCATACAGTGTGTTAACTGAACAGTAATATAAAATGCCACAGAAAAAAACATAAAGGAGCAGGGACTTCTGTCAAATGGGAGGAGTCCCTGCTCCCGTACACCGAGCAGTGAAGAGTTTTCTACATGCCTCTGCACTTATAATTTTCTTAGCCCCCCTCGGTCCAAAGAATGTAATGTAATAGTGTCATAAGATGCCCCAGAGAATGCATAAAGGAGCAGGCTCTCCTGTAGAATAGCAGCATTCCCTGCTCCTGTTCACTGAGCGGCGTGGCATACACTGTATGCCTTGCTGCTCGGTTAACATTTGCTTGTTGCAGGATGCCAGCCCGTTGAGTGTAGAAATGAGTAAGCAGCAGCGCATACAGCATGCAATGAATGCCCTGCCTACAAAAAGTTAATTTGCCTATAACAAAACAAAAACAAAAATCAGATATACTAAATGTTTGCGAAAATTTGGAGTGATTTAGATTCAGAATGAATACATGTAACAGAGCTGCATGTGAACACAAACTAACTCAGCCTCTCTGGTTGTCAAGGGTGGCACACGAACATTTCAGATCCCTACAACAGTCTCTAAATTGGCACTTAATAAGTCACTCGAAATCAGCACCAGCCAACAGCAGGTGCTTTTGTTTTCCATGCTAACTCGACATTTCTGTAGACTCTTCCTAGCATCTACTGTAAACCACCCAAGTCTCGGCCTGTCTTCACTCTAGCAAGATGGAGCTTCTCCTGGGGAACCACAGACCCCACAATACAGCTTGCAGCCCATTAAGGTTCCCCAAACCTCAATCTCTTGGTATTAGGACCTATATTAGGCACTGACCACAGTGCTCTCTGCTGGCATCGCTGTCCATTTTAGGAACTGTCCAGAGCAGCATATGTTTTCCATGGGGATTTTCTCCTACTCTGGACAGTTCTTAAAATGAACAGAGATGTCAGCAGAGAGCACTGTGGTCATGATGTCAGCAGAGAGCTCTGTGTTACAAAAAGAAAACCATTTCCATTGTAGTATTCAGCAGCTAATAAGTACTGGAAGGATTAAGATTTTTTTTTAATAGAAGTAATTTACAAATCTGTTTAACTTTCTGGCACCAGTTGATTTAAAAAAAAAAAAAGTTTTCCATGGGAGTACCCCTTTAAGGCTACACAAAGAGACTTTTACCCTTTAGTTTCACTGGATGTCTCTTTTTTCCTGTAGTAAAACCCCAAATTTCATCGAAGATTTAAACTTTCCATCTTTAATGAAGAAATTTAGGGACACAATATCCTGAAATACAGGTCTGGGTAAAAAGTAAGTGACCAATGTAAAAAAAAAAAAAAAAGTGTGTTTGAGTAAGTGTTTTTTTTTTTTTTTTTTTGTTAAATAAACTACTGAAATTTCTCCCAAATACCAAACATAAATATTGTCATTTAGAGTATTTAATTGTAGAAAATAACAACATATAAAAAAAACTCATATTACTTTTACAAGAATACAATACTATTGTATGTTTAACCTAAGAAGGAGATCAGAAATCAATATTTGGTGGAATAACCCTTAAAGGGGTACTCCGCTGCTCAGCATTTAGAACAAACTGTTCCGAACGCTGCAGCCGGTGCCGGGAGCTTGTGACATCATAGCCCCACCCCCTCATGATGTCACGGCTCGCCCCCTCAATGCAAGTCTATGGGAGGGGGCGTGACAGCCGTCACGCCCCCTCCCATAGACTTGCATTGAGGGGGCAGACCATGACATCATAGCCCCGCCCCAGCATTATGTCACAGCCCGCCCCCTCAATGAAAGTCTATGGGAGGGGGCGTGACGGCTGTCACGCCCCCTCCCATAGACTTGCATTGAGGGGGCGGGGCATGATGTCAGGAGGGGGCTATGACGTCACAAGCTCCTGGCGCTGGCTCCAGCGTTCGGAACAGTTTTTTCCGCGGAGTACCCCTTTAATTTTGATCACAGCTTCACGCATCTTGGCTTGCTCTCCACCAAGCGGTCACATTCCTGTTGACAATTGTTAAAATCAGGACCGGCAAGTACCTGCTTGTGGTGTTAGTAGTTGCATTGAAATTCGGGAAATTGGTTTGGCCATTTTTCCTATGGGCTGCATTTAATAATGCAACATTTTCTTAAAGGGGTACTCCTCCCCTCCAAAGGATACAGGATAAGATGTCCGATTGCAGGGGTCCGGCCACTGGTTGCGATCTCCAGTCAGCCAGTGCACTGAGCGGACACCACTTTGTGCCGGATGGCAAGCGACCACAGTTGTCACGCCTCCTCCATTCATGTCTATGGGATGAGGCGTGACAGCTAGTACATAGTCATCATGCCTCCTCCAATAGACATGAATGGAGGTGGCATGGCAAGCTTCCTTGTTCAGAACGCCATGGCGCTGGCTCAAAGAGTGATAGGGGATAAGATGTCTAGCGGCAAAGTACCCCTTTAATCCATTCAATATCTTGCTTTTACTGGGAGTTTCGAGTCGTTTCAACGATGCCAACACGGTCGCATCCACTTGTTGTCTTCTCTATTATTTCTGGATGGATACAAATAACGGCACCTTCCCTAATTATTCATAATAGACGACCAATGTCCCGATACCACAAAGACTAAAAAACAATAGTCACACAATAATCGTTCTCCCTCCATTCACTTCCCGGTAGCGGCACAAAAATACACCCAAACGTAGAACAGGATATCCGGCTCCCAATGGAGTATGATAAAAATCCAACTCTATTAGAAATCCATTAAAAATAGTGCAGGTAGGTGAAAAAATAAGAGAAAAAATAGGGGAATAAAAGCACAACCAAAACTCCGACGCATTTCGACTTAACAGTAAGACCACGACTAAGACTTACTGTTAAGTCGAAACACGTCGGCGTTTTGTTTGTGCTTTTATTCCCCTATTTTTTCTCTTATTTTTTCACCTACCTGCACAGTTTTTAATGGATTTCTAATAAAGTTGGATTTTATCATACTCCATTGGGAGCCGGATATCCTGTTCTACGTTTGGAATTGTTTCACCTGGAGACCCACCTCTAGTGCTTCTCCTAGCTGACCTTATGTTGGTGCTGCTGTGTGTGCCGTCTACGCAGAGGGGGTGAGCTGGTCTACATCACTTTTTTTTTTTTGCACAAAAATACATCGCCGGTTCGTATCTTTCAGGCAAATGGGTCCTTATGCATTTTTAATGGACCTATAAAAAACTCTTTTTATGTCAGGTCAGGAGCGGGGGCCCCACACGGTCCTATCACAGGCCAGCACTGTAAATAGTCCGAGGGTCATTAAAGGTGCTGTGACTTTTCAGAGTCAAAATCATAGCTGTACATACCAGAGTGAGCGTTTCAAGGACCCGTACAAATGCCTTAATGACAATGCCATTTCACCGTACTCCGGGAGCGAAAAAGCAGCGACGCAATTATTGTAGAAATAATCATGCTTATTTATAGAGCACTTTATGTCAAGGCAATTTCATCTGCAGAACATTATGTACACATACACAAATGAAAACAAATAAAGCATGTTACAGTCACCTAGTGGAGCCCCGCGGCGTTCCTATGATACGGGCCAACGAGAGGAATGGATTTTATTTTTTATTACTATTATTATTACCATTATATTATGACAAAGTTAAGTTTTAACTCAGAAACAAAGTTATGTGTTTACTTGTTTACATTGTACATTATCGTATTTTTTTTTTTTTTTTTAATACTACTTCTGCAGTGCTCAGCTTTTTTACATTCCTGAACAGGATTATTTTGGCGTATTTGATTTGATTTATGTTAATTCTTTTTATGGAGGTTTTAAGCATTTACTCTCTGATCGTTTCATCAACACTCATGCGTGTTTTCCGAAACTGTGGAATCCTAGGGCTGGGTTCACACGGCAAAATCCTGGAATCCCGTCCCCATAGACTACAATGCATCCCTAAGCGGATCCGCCGAAAAAATAAAGATTCTGACCTGTGACCCCTGGCCTAAGAGTTTCACTATGGTAGGAGGGGGGGGGGGGGGGGATCTCTGACTGTAGACTAAGGGCTTTCCCACTGATTACAACATACAGAAGCATTTTTTTTGTGTGTGTTTTTTGGTCCGCAATCGAAAAATTGGCTTTTATTTTACCAGTTATGGTGAAAAAATGGCCTAAAATGTGAAAAAAATACGTAATGAATTTTTTTTGAACAGTGTAAACATAGCCTGATGCTATTTTGATTTAAAAAACCAAAAAAAAAGCACCCGTAAAATTGCAAAAGTTTGCATCGTTTTCTGTAAAAATGTGCTCTATATGTAAGTCTATGGGAAAGTGGTTGTCTGTGCACACAGTGTATAAGAACAGTCGTAGTTTTTGCGCCAATACAAATAAGGGACAGATGTATTTTTTTTGTTTTTTTTAAAACACAATAGTTTTTTGATCACGCATTTTTTTCCCCCATGGGGGTAATTTGTTTAATACAAAAGCTCCCTTGCCTAAAGAGTGTAATGGCTTTGTTTTTTTTTAGTTTTAATGTTTATTTTTTTACATTGTTTTAAATGTATTTATTTTTGTGTACTTTTTTAATATTTATTTTGTATACAGTTTTTCAATATGTTTATTTTATATATTGTTTTTTAAAATATATTTGTTTTTACTATTGTTTTCTTATATATAAGAATATATATATATATAATGTTTTTTAATGTTACTTTCTATATTGTTTCTCAATATGCTTATTTTATATATTTTCGTTTTTAAAATATATTTGTTTTTACTATTGTTTTCTTATATATAAGAATATATATATATATAATTATGTTTTTTAATGTTCCTTTTTATATTATTTCTCAATATGCTTATTTTATATATTGTTTTTAATGTTTATTTTTATATATCTTTAAATTTTGCATATTTTTTCTCAGTATGAAAGGGGTTAGTTTATATTTGTCAAATTTTAATAAGATTATTATAATTATTATTATTATTTTTTTACACAATTAGCCAACAACAAGGGTTTGTTACTTTTGCAGCATCCGGAGGTCCGCAATTTGGAGACCACTGCCCTAGGGGACTTGTACTTGCCCTTGTTGGGTGGTTCCTACAGATGGATGCAGGACATATGTGATGTTGGATGATGAAGAATTTGATGGCCGTGTCGTATGATAGGTCTGAACTGTAGAATATCAAAACTTCCTTATATTTGTAAATACGTCTTCTGTGGTTCACGGGAGGGAGAATCTTTCCAGTGAGTCCTGAGCGATGGTCCTGATTGAGAAGCAGAGGCGATTACCCTATTACTCCAGACCAATTTATTGTCTGTGCTGTCAGCTGGTAGAACAAGCCGTTCAGGCATCACTAAACCGAGCCTGGTGCCTAGAAATTGATGCATTTTTATAGTTTTTCAGGTAAATTCTCCTTTTTTTTAGAGTTGATATAATTTTGTACCTTGGCTGTGAGGGGCTATTAATATTTATTAACTCTGTAGACATGTAGGCATTACTTATGGGTTTTGTGGCCCATTACTGCACAGTCCCCGATTCGGCAAACTTGTAGCCCATCAATTCGGCTCTCCCCCATTGCACCTTAAGGAATTTCACAGCTTAAACTAGTAATGCATACCTTAAAATGAACAGATTATTAAAAGGATTATCCAACATAAGGTGATTTTACTTATTACAAGTCAGCCAGTAATGGGCATGCTTACCAAGGATCCGTGCATGTGTTGGTGGTAAATGGCCGTGTCCTGTCCCCCCCCCCCCCCCCCCCCCATCAAGCTGCTGGCTTGTTTGTGTGAACTGGCTATTTCCTGTTTCTATGGCCTCCCTCTGACTACAATTCCCAGGATCCCTTGTTTCTAAGTGGGAGGTGATTTATCTCCCTCCCCTACATCAGTCACCCCACCCATTGCAGCACAGCTGAGCTCCCTTCCATGCTGGGCTGTGCTTGAAACTACAATGCTCCACCCATTGAAGCACAGACACGCTCCCTTTCAACACCTGACTAGTGATGTAATGTCTCGGACCACACTGCAACGTCGGAAAGGCCCGAGACAACACTCATTTTGTATGTGGCTTAAAATAAACATCGGGGCAAAGATCACATAGGAATTGCGAGACCAGCCACCAGACACAGGTACAGAAATGATATCATGAACTACACTTACTTACTCCCTGCATATGCCTTAAAGATAGGTAATTATTGAGGATAGCCAGGTGGAAGCATTCAAAAAAGAGTACAGGTACGCTTCTGCACAAAGGGATCCTATGACTTCAATCTTAAATTGTACATTGCTGTGTTCTCCAAACTGTGGACCTTCGGATGTTGCAAAACTACAAATCCCAGCATGCCCGGACAGCCAACGGCTGTCCGAGCATGCTGGGAGTTGTAGTGTTGCAACATCTGGAGGGCCACAGTTTAGATTTTAGATTTTTTTTTTTGTGTACATCTATACAAGCCTTGAAAAAGCCTTTTAATAATGGAATATTCCATTCTATACAATGAATTTTGGAAAGTTTTTGACATTTTGGTATGATGCCTTGTGATAAAATTAAAAATTAATAAATAAAAACAAAAATCAATTCCTCCCACATCCTTCCGCACTTAAAGCATACCTGTCATATTACATAAATAATGCTTCTATATGTTCCTCACTAGGTCGTGAAGATTCTTTACATGTCTTTTTTATGTTTCTGCTCACTCATTCTGACATCCACTGCTCAGGAAGGGGTGTGTCTGAGGCAAGCACTGAGTCCGCCCTCACTCACCATGCTTTCACTTCCTCCCTGAGTCTGCTGTGATGTGCTTTGTCTCTTCATCCAATCACTGCAGGCTGCTCTGTAAGCCCCTCCTCTCTGTTTTCATGCTGCAGTCTGATAGGACAGGAGTGAGCACAGAGAAGTGTCAGTCCCGCCCTCTCTTCCTGGACTTTGTTCCTGCCTGTGCTACAGCCGAGACAGGATTATGTTCTGGATGCTATGGGGACCCCTAGTGGTCTTTTTTATAACCTATGATTCTAAACAAAGGAGATAACATTGTTTTTGAAGTATATTAGAAAGGATATTTTTAACAACATACAAACATTTTTTGATTCTGACAATGCCCATTTACTACCCAATATTAAGAAAGTAAAAAATAAATAAAATTTATAAAAAAGGAAAAACAAAAATGTTGCTATAATTATTGATATAATTATTCAGACCCTTTGCTATGACACATTATATTTAGCTTTGGCTCCTCCCATTTCTCTCTATAATCTCTGAGATGTTTCTCCACCTTGATTATAGTCACCTGTGGTAAATTCATCTGATTGGACAAGACACAGCCCTGTCTATAAAAGATCTCACAGCTGATAATGCATATCAGAGCAAAAAGTAAGCCATGAGGAGGGAAGAACTGCCTGTAGAGCTCAGAGACAGATTTGTGTACGAGCAGAGATTTGGAGAAAGGTGCAGAAATAATTCTACTGCTCTGAAAGTTCCCAAGAGCTCAGTGGCCTCCATAATTCTTACATGGAGGAAGTATGTTCCATACCAGGACTAAGTATGAAACCCATCACACTTAGTAATAGGGGGAGAAGTGCCTTGGTACGAGAGGAGACCAAGAACCAAATGGTGACTTTGGTTGGGCTCCAAAGATCCTGTGCAGGGATGTGCACAGGTTGATAAAAAAGGGGATTGAGCCCCTCTCCTTATGATGTTCCTCCTTAAAGTGCCCTGGGCTGTGCTAGGAAGTCTGGCATCATTATGTGGCCATTTCTATAACTAATTCTGAGAAGTGGCATTTTTTCTAGTTCAGCCCCTGCACCCCAAAATTTCTGTCTACGTCCCTGATCCTGTGTGTAGACTGGAGTAACCTCAAGAAGCTCAACAATCACTGTGTTAGACCCATTGACTTTAATAGGACTTGTGCAGATGGCATAGCCCCGTTTAGGCAATGGAATAAAGATGACTTTACATGGAACTTTTGGAGAATAATGAACATTTTAACTTATATTTTTTCTTCATTTAACTCTTTGTAATTTTAATTTAAAATAAGTTTTATAAGTTTAGAGCTTTTTTTAATAGCTGAGGAAGGGTCTACTGTCATAGAGCCGAAACGCGTTGCTACTAATAAACCTAAATTGGTAGGTTCTATATTGGTTGTCTTCTGCTGGGTGACCGCATTGATGGTATTATAATGATTGGTTATGCCCTGGATCGTGGAGGTTTTTCGCCCTTTGGCTGGTCCTGGTAATATCTGAACATGGTATCTTTCCATATTATGTTGCCACACGAATGCATTTTAAGGTATTTTGCCTGTCACCGTTACATTGACAGGAAGCTATTAGACCCTGCCTCCGGCACCTGCAATTGTGGGTTTAGTCAGGCGTATCTCTGCACAGTGAGTGAGAGGGATGGGAGGCAGACGTGTGTTTCCTAGCCGGTGGTTACTAACAAGGGCTGATAGAGGGGGGAGACCCCTTACTGTACACAGACTTTACTAATAGAGATGTGAGTGCTGTCAGAGGTAATAAAACCACCAGGAAGGAAAGTATTCTAGTAAAGAGACTAATGGAAGGAGCAGGGCTGGTGTAAGGGGCTAGTGTGGTGACGCCAAAGTTGTGGCGTGACCACGGGATGTAGCGGTGTAGGTGGATGGGGCAGATGGTATAGCCCAAGGGCAAAGTGTTATTAATCCCTAATGTTCGTGACTCCAGAGTGGTTTTTACCGGTAACCACCCGAATGGTAGCACCGCAATCCCAAGGTTAGCCAGGGCAATAATAGTCCAAGACCAGGTAAGGGTTAATGGTAGCTTTAGACAGTTGTTAAAGTCTTTACAGCTCGGCCAGAATCCCAGAGAGTCGACCAGTAACACGGACAGGGCCTTGCAGCTTGCTGGGACTTGCAGTACTTTTGGGTCAGACTTCAATACAGCCACTCTGACTGTAATTGACTTGACTAGTGACTTGACTTTGGTAGAGACAGCGGACATAGATGAGATGACTTACTGACAATGTGGCTGGTGTGCAGGCTCTATGGCCTCCAGGTGGACTGGACATAGGATCTGTCATGTCTGTGCTTTGCTGTTCCTCAGCAGCACTGATCAGAGAGATTGTAATGGCCGCCCTTCTTATAAAGGGGGCTGAGCCAGAAGCCCATAGGTCAAGCTGGTCTAGCTGGTCTAGCTTGTGCTCTCTGGGTAACATAACACATCATGTGAACATAACAGGTGATACCTCCAAAGGTCCTTAAAGGTCCTTTATACTTTATATATCTATACATAACATTATGCACTATATTTACAACACTATACATAACAATAGGCTTACTACTGTGGGGGAGATGCTACTGGAGAGCCCCTAGGACAATGAGGGACTCAACCTGACAGGGCTTAAGTACTGTACAGGAGTATATCCTGTACTGGGACACCACACTAGGAATTTTGCCAATTTTTGGACTATCTGTGGACAGGACCCACAATCCAAATCCACCATTGACGACTGCACTCGATGAGAAAAAAATGGCAAATGGGAAATCCTAGTTTGCCTGGTACCAGGGCTTTGTTTCCTTAGGCTGGATAACTCTGAATCCTTAAAGGGGTACTCCACTACCCCAGTGTTCAGTTTCAGTTTGGTTCTGAACGCTGGGTGCGGCCTGCGGGGGTCGTGACATCAAGGCCATGCCCCCTCGTGACAACACGCCATGCCCCCTCAATGCATGTCCACGCCCCCTCCCATAGACTTGCATTGAGGGGGCACAGTCGTGACATCACGACCCCTGCAGCCGCACCCAGCGTTCGGAACAAAATGTTCCGAACGCTGGGGCAGTGAAGTACCCAATTCTTAGAACTTATCCCCAGTCTAGGGTATAGAGAATAAGTGTCTACTCTTGAGGGCACCAACCTCTAAAACTACAAGGCTCTGAATTTCCCAGCTGCATGGAGCGTGGGGTCACCGCTTGCTTCATGTGTTTTCTATGGGAGCACCAGGGATACACGAGCTCTCTACCCCATACTCCATGTAGGAGGGAGATTCAGGGTATCGTTCTTGAGATCACAGTGGGTCCAAGAGGTCGAACTCCTGTGATCTCTAGAAATGAAGCTTTGAAACCTCCAGGCTATATGAAGCACGGATCGGCGCACACTCCATGCATTCTCTATGCAAGCGCCAGAGATACACAAGCTCTGTACCCAGTTCTCAATGCAGTGGGAAGATTTGGGCTCCATTCTGGAGGTCACGGTGGAGTCCTAGAGGTAAGACTTCTTGTGATCTCCAGAATAATTCTCTAAACCTCCCAGTTGCATTAAGTGTGGGGCAGCGTGCACAATGGATTGTCTATAGGACCGTCAGAGATACACAAGCACTGTATCCTGTGCTCTATGAAGTGAGGAGATTTGGGCCCCAATCTGGAGATTGTGAGCTGTCCCAAAGGTTAGACTTCTTGCAATTTCCGGAATAAGGCTCTGAACCCCCCAGCTGTATGAAGCGCGGGGTCAGACTGTGCACAAGCACTCTCAATGAGAGTGTCAGTGATACTCAAGCACTGTTCCCTGTGCTCAATGCAGTGGGCGATCTCCAGAATGAGGCTCTTAATCTCCCAGTTGCATAAGGAGCGGGGTCAGCATGCGCTCAATGCATTCCCTATGGGAGCGTCGGAGATACACAAGTGCTGTACCCCGTGCTCAATGCAGTGTAGAGATTTGGGCCCAATTCTGGAGATCAAAGGGGGTCCCAGAGGTCGAACCCCCTGTGATCTCCATAATGAGGCTCTGAATCTTTGCAGAGTTGGCGCGTGCTTCATGCATTCTCTATGGAAGCATCAGAGATTCACGCGCTCTCTACCCTGTGCTCAATGCAGTGGGGAGATTTGTCCCCAATCTAGAGATCGCGGGGGGTCCCAGAGGTTAGACTCCTTGCGATCTCCAGAATGATTCTCTGGACCTCCCAGCTGCATGAAGCGGGGGGTCCACATTCTCTCAATGCATTCCTTATGAGAGCTACGAAGATACTGGAGGGCTATACCCCGTGCTCCATGCAATGGGTACATTTTAGGGTCCCGTTCTGTAGAAGTTGGACTTTCTGCAATCAGACACTTATATAATGGGGGATACGTTGGTAAAAACTGGAGAATCCCTTTAAAGGGGTACTCCACTGGCCAGCATTCCGAACACTTAGTTCTGAACGCTGTGTGCACGCTGCAGGGGTCGGCCATGCCCTCTTGTGACGTCAGATTATGACCCCTCGATGCAAGTCTATGGGAGGGGGCGTGGCTCTGCCACGCCCCCTCCCATAGACTTGCATTGAGGGGTGTGGCATGACAGCACAAGGGGGCATGGCCAACCCTGCACCGCTCGCACAGCGTTCGGAACTTAATGTTCCGAATGCTGGCCAGTGGAGTACCCCTTTAACAGCTAATCTTATAAACAACGTAAAGCTTTCATTTTTGTTATTGAATATTATACTTTTTACATTTTTAGAAAAATGATAAATTTTACGTCGTCTCCAGAAAGTTAGAGGAGTTCTCTGTATGGAGCAAAATCCCCAAACCCTGTCATGTTACCTCGTATTTAACCTTAACAAATAGAAAAGCAATTTCTCTTTTTAATTCCGATCTATTTAGAGCGGAGAAGTAAACTTTTGGGTGGAAAGACGTTTTTTGTGCCATTAACTCCTCTTTTACGCCCATTTTTCTGTGGCTCAATGAACAGAAAAGATTCTGACAATCAGGAACCTAATCAGCGAAGTGCAATATTGAATGAGTGCGATGTAATAAGTGCGCTTCATGACAGGCGGCTCTTATGTACTTATAACAAGGGTGACTGCGCGTTTAAATCATTCCGGGAACGGCTTCTCTACATGTAATGTCTCAAACTTTACCAAACTCACCGCCTTTTTTTCACTATCACTAAAAATAATGAAAGCCAAGAGTAGAGTAAAAATAAGATGTGTTTACGGTAAAAGATAAGATGTGTTTACGGTAAAAATAAAAGGTCAGATTGTGAGAGCACACCCCTTTTTAGGGGGGCCACACACCCCTTTTGGGTCTGTAGGTTTATATTGACCACACAGAAACAGGTCCGGTCCACAATAGTAACTCAAGGTCAATCACTCCCCTTCCTTTCTTCCTTACTTCATAGAATGTGTTGGCGGATAATACCTCTCTCTATACAGCCATGAGCACTTTCCTGTACTGCTAATACCTCCCCATGTACACCCATGAGCACTTTCCTCTCTGCTGCAAATACCTCTCTCTATACACCCATGAGCACTTTCCTCTCTACTGCTAATACCTCTTCCTATACACCCATGAGCACTTTCCTCTCTACTGCTAATACCTCTCCCTATACACCCATGAGCACTTTCCTCTCTACTGCTAATACCTCTCTCTATACACCCATGAGCACTTCCATCAGTCTACTGCTAATACCGCTCTCTATACACCCATAAGCACTTCCCTCTTTACTGCTAATATCTCTCCCTGTACACCCATGAGCACTCCCCTATACTGCTAATACATCTCCTTATACACCCATGAGCATTCCCCTCTCTGCTGCTAATACCTCTCCCTATACACCGATGAGCACTTCCCTCTATTGCTTATTCATCTCTCTATATACCCATTTGTATTCCCCTCGCTTCTGTTAATATCTCTCCCTGTACACCCACGAGCACTTCCCTCTCTACTGCTAATACCTCTCCCTATGCAACCATGAGCACTTTCTTCTCTTCTGCTAATTCCGCTCCCTATACACCCATGAGCACTTCCATCAGTCTACTGCTAATACCGCTCTCTATACACCCATAAGCACTTCCCTTTCTACTCCTAATATCTCTCCCTATACACCCATGAGCACTTCCCTCTTTACTGCTAAAACCTCTCCCTGTACACCCATGAGCACTCTCCTCTACTGCTAATGCCTCTCCTTATACACCAATGAGCATTCCCCTCTCTGCTGCTAATACCTCTGCCTATACACTCATGAACACTTCCCTCTCTACTGCTTATACATCTCTCTATATACCCATGAACACTTCCCTCTACTGCCAATACCTCTCCTTATACACCCATGAACACTTCCCTCTACTGCTAATACCTCTCCTTATACACCCATAAGCATTCCCATCGTTACTGCTAATACCTCACCCTATACACCCATGAGCACTTCCCTCTACTGCTAATACCTCTCCCTATACACCCATGAGCACTTCCCTCACTACTGCTAATACCTCTCCCTTTACACCCATGAGCACTTCCCTCTCTGCTGCTAATACCTCTCCCTATACACCCAAACTTTCTGCTAGCATTTCCTGCTGCTCTATTACAGTGTCTGCCTACCTTTATGCCTTCCGAATTGATGACCCCCTAAATCCCTTTCCCTACTCCTTCCTTGGCACAGAACAGGAAATAATTGAAATCCCGGGCTGTTGGTGGTCTGTGAGGTTTTGATTGGGGACCTCTGCTTTAAGGGATGTCTCCTTTTATCATATATGGTGAACTGAGTCAGCCAGTCTATACTCACACTTATATGTTGTCCTCCACAGTGACAGTTGTCCTCCTGGACTCAACACTCATGCACACAGCCATGTTATGGCGCCAATATATATAGAGTCGTAATAAGGTTCCCCCTAGAGGTGCAGAAGCCATCTGTGTACCTCCGTCCATATGCCCATACAGGAGTCATACAGGCTCTGTGCACTATAGTGCGGGCTGTGCCCGAGCCCTGAAGTTATACTTAGCCAATGAGGAATTTTATGAAGTTGGAATAATGAATAATGTCCACAGTCTGGTACTGAGCCTAATTCACATGGGAGCTGTATATTACCTCCTGTTCTTCGGATAGTTATTTTCCAAGTAGAGAAAGAGCTTAAAACCCCATGTAGATCCCAATGCCGCTCACTCACATCTGACGTCGGGCACCATCCATCAGGGTTGATTAAGATGTTCTGTCATGTAAGGTTTATGGCAGCTTTTAGACACTATTTCATTTTGTTGGCCATTTAATAACACTATCGAGGAAACGTAAAGTTCCAGCTGACTGCCGGGCCTTTCATCCTCTAATAAGGACATTTATCCTGAGAAGTTTCATTTCATCGACAACATAGCTCTCTTTATTTTAGTTGTCCACCTGTACGGCACTATTTATAATTGATGTTCTGTATTTAAAAAAAAAAAAAAAAAATATATATATATATATATATATATATATGGAAATAAAAAAATAGCTTAGGCTAGAAATTCTTTACTTTTGTGCATACAACTCCTATGCAGGTGTGTTTCCATAGTTTCAGACTACAAAGAAACCCCGTTTGTAGTCAGATCCTGCATTTATACTTTCTACATACTGTTCATTTAATAAAAGAATTCTAATTAACTAATATGGAAAGTTTGCTTCATAGATTATTTGAAAGTACAAATGATTGATTCTGTTACCATATTAGTGCAATAAGCTTGGTTCTGGTACTGTAAGCAGCAATAGTCTTATTAGAGCCTGGAGGCTGGTGAGAGCTTGTGTAACACTTGAGTGGACCCATCGCCAATACTGCGGGGGTAATGCAGGCCTGGGGCAGGCCCTGCTAGATGATGACAGTCAGACTGGACAGACATCAGACAAGGTAAAATGTTGGATACTGACATTACTATACTTGGGACGTTAGAATGCATGATCTTCACCAGTAGGGCCCCCTGTGAACTTTACAGTTTCCAATATACCCCATTGGGAAGTTTTCTTAAAATCTGTGCAGAGAAAGAGATGTCCAGTTGCCATAGCAACCAATCGGATTGCTTTTTTTTTTTTTTTTTAGAGGCCTTTTTAAACTGTAAAGAAGCAATCTGATATTATTGCTATATGAGGAATATGAGCACAGGAATTGAAGACAAGATATAAGGACAGGATATAGGAACAAGATATGAGGAAAGGATATGAGGTTGGAATATGAGGACAGGATATGAGGACATGATATGAGGTTGGAACATGAGGACGGGATATGAGGACAGGATATGAGGCTCGGTTATAAGGACGGGATGTGAGGACATGATATGAGGTTGGAACATGAGGACGGAATATTAGGTTGGGATATGGGGACAGGATATGAGGACATGATATGAGGTTGGATTATGAGGACGGGATATGAGGACAGGATATGAGGATGGGATATGAGGACAGATATGAGGACAGGTTATAAGAACAAGATATGAGGACAGTATATGAGGTTGGAATATGAGGACGAGATATAAGGACAGGATATGAGGCTGGGATATGAGGACAGATATGAGGACAGGTTATAAGGACGGGATGTGAGGACATGATATGAGGTTAGAACATGAGGACAGAATATTAGGTTGGGATATGGGGACAGGATATAAGGTCAAGATATGACGTTGGGATATGAGTACAAGATATGAGAACGGGATATGAGGTTAAGATATAAGGATGAGATATGAGGATGGGATATAAGGTCAGGATATGAGGTTGAGATATGATGACAGGATATGAGGTTGAGATATGAGGCTAGGATATGAGGAGGGGATATGGGCATGGGACATGAGGATGAGATATAAGGACGGGATATTAGGATGGAATATGAGGATGAGATATGAGGACGGGATATGAGGTTGAGATATAAGGACGGGATATGAGGTTGAGATATAAGGACGGGATATGAGGTTGAGATATAAGGACGGGATATTAGGATGGAATATGAGGATGAGATATGAGGACGGGATATGAGGTTGAGATATAAGGACGGGATATGAGGTTGAGATATAAGGACGGGATATGAGGTTGAGATATGAGGATAAGATATGAGAATGAGATATGAGGATGGGATATGAGAATGAGATATAAGGACGGGATATGAGGTTGAGATATGAGGATGGGATATGAGGATAAGATATGAGGTTGAGATATGAGGATGGGATATGAGGATAAGATATGAGGATGGGATATGAGGATGGGATATGAAAACAGGATATGAGATCGAGATATGAGGACGGGATAAGAGGTTGAGATATGAGGATAGTTTAAGAGGTTAAGATGTGAGGATGGGATAAGGGGACAAGATTTATGTAGGAAGACCGGGCAATGTCGGATACTCTACTAGTATCTCCATCCCACTAAAAAAAAATTTGGGGGGGTTGGGATTTAAAATTGGCACAGAAATGAAGAATTTTGGCACAAAATGAAACAAAAGTCTCATGACACAGGTTTTTGACTATGTCCCACAATATTCCTAAATTGCAAATCACAATTCTATCCGTTTGGAAGGGTGAATATGGGATCTCTCCGCGACGCCTTGCATTTTCGATGAGCCCCTGAGTGGTGTGCACTTCTGCTTGTCAAATAAATGAGCAAAAAATCCGGCAAGTGTTTTCCTCAGGAGTCGGTCGGCTCGGGGTGACATACTGTATGGATAAACATTTCAGCGCTATGAAAACTTTGTCGCTGCCTTGTCAGATCATATGGCCTAGTTTCCCTTCAACATATTTTCTAAGATGCTCTTTTTGGAAGTCAGAAATCCCTATTTTGTTGTGATGACAGCAGAAGACATTGCTTGTCAGTCAACAAAGGTACTTTACAGAAGAGGGAGATGGCTTTAAAGTAGAGCTCCGGTGCGGCTCTAAGAGGAAGCTGTGTAAGCGGGAACCAAAAATAAATGTATATCTGTCAGGAGGGATAAACAACGGGGAAAACTCACGCAAAATATATGGGACAAAAAGGCAGAGTGTGTATACATACATTCAGGTTAACTCGTTGGCTGTCCGAGCATGCTGTAGTTTTGCAACAGCTGGAGTCACCCAGGTTGGCAAACTTTTTTTGGGAGAGTAGCACAGGGGCTGCAGCTGGGCTCACTGTATGTTTCTTTTTTCTTCTAAAAGATAATGTTTAATGTATGTAGGTATACAGTATGTATATGTATGTGTGTATACAGTATAGGAATGTATGTATATGTATGTGTGTATACAGTATAGGAATGTATGTATATGTATGTGTGTATACAGTATAGGTATGTATGTGTGTATACAGTATAGGTAGGTATGTATGCATATGTATGTGTGTATACAGTATAGGAACGTGTGTATATGTATGTGTATATACAGTATAGGAATGTATATATATGTATGTGTGTATACAGTATAGGAATGTATGTATATGTATGTGTGTATACAGTATAGGAATGTATGTACATGTATGTGTGTGTATACAGTATAGGAATGTATGTATGTGTATATACAGTATAGGAATGTATGTATATGTATGTGTGTATACTGTTTAGGAATGTATGTATATGTATGTGTGTATACAGTATAGGTATGTATGTGTGTATACAGTATAGGTAGGTATGTATGCATATGTATGTGTGTATACAGTATAGGAACGTATGTATATGTATGTGTGTATACAGTATAGGAATGTATGTATATGTATGTGTATATACAGTATAGGAATGTATGTATATGTATGTGTGTATACAGTATAGGAATGTATGTATATGTATGTGTGTATACAGTATAGGAAAGTATGTATATGTATGTGTATATACAGTATAGGAATGTATGTATATGTGTATACAGTATAGGTATGTATGTATGTGTGTGTATACAGTATAGGAATGTATGTATATGTATGTGTGTATACAGTATAGGAATGTATGTATATGTATGTGTATATACAGTATAGTTATGTATGTATATGTATGTGTGTATACTGTATAGGAATGTATGTATATGTATGTGTGTATACAGTATAGGAATGTATGTATATGTATGTGTGTATACAGTATAGGTATGTATGTGTGTATACAGTATAGGTAGGTATGTATGCATATGTATGTGTGTATACAGTATAGGAACGTATGTATATGTATGTGTGTATACAGTATAGGAATGTATGTATATGTATGTGTATATACAGTATAGGAATGTATGTATATGTATGTGTGTATACAGTATAGGAATGTATGTATATGTATGTGTGTATACAGTATAGGAAAGTATGTATATGTATGTGTATATACAGTATAGGAATGTATGTATATGTGTATACAGTATAGGTATGTATGTATGTGTGTGTATACAGTATAGGAATGTATGTATATGTATGTGTGTATACAGTATAGGAATGTATGTATATGTATGTGTATATACAGTATAGTTATGTATGTATATGTATGTGTGTATACTGTATAGGAATGTATGTATATGTATGTGTGTATACAGTATAGGAATGTATGTATATGTATGTGTGTGTATGCAGTTTAGGAATGTATGTTTATGTATGTGTGTATACAGTATAGGAATGTATGTATATGTATGTGTGTATACAGTATAGGAATGTATGTACATGTATGTGTGTATACAGTATAGGAATGTATGTATATGTATGTGTATATACAGTATAGTTATGTATGTATATGTATGTGTTTATACTGTATAGGAATGTATGTATATGTATGTGTATATACAGTATAGTTATGTATGTATATGTATGTGTGTATACTGTATACGAATGTATGTATATGTATGTGTGTATACAGTATAGTTATGTATGTATATGTATGTGTGTATACAGTATAGTTATGTATGTATGTGTGTATACAGTATAGGAATGTATGTATATGTATGTGTGTATACAGTATAGGAATGTATGTATATGTATGTGTATATACAGTATAGTTATGTATGTATACTGTATAGGAATGTATGTATATGTATGTGTGTATACAGTATAGGAATGTATGTATATGTATGTGTGTGTATACAGTATAGGAATGTATGTATATGTATGTGTGTATACAGTATAGGAATGTATGAATATGTATGGGTGTATACAGTATAGGTATGTATGGGTGTATACAGTATAGGAATGTATGTATATGTATGTGTGTGTATGCAGTTTAGGAATGTATGTATATGTATGTGTGTATACAGTATAGGAATGTATGAATATGTATGGGTGTATACAGTATAGGTATGTATGGGTGTATACAGTATAGGAATGTATGTATATGTATGGGTGTATACAGTATAGGAATGTATGTATATGTATGTGTGTATACAGTATAGGAATGTATGAATATGTATGGGTGTATACAGTATAGGTATGTATGGGTGTATACAGTATAGGAATGTATGTATATGTATGGGTGTATACAGTATAGGAATGTATGTATATGTATGTGTGTATACAGTAAACCTAAACATTGCTAACACTAAATATTGCATTACTCAGTGTTATCATTGATCTACTGGTAGTGTCTGCCTCAGCAGTCTTTATGAGCAGATCAGACCCTGGACTCGTGCAGAGAAGGTGAAGAAACTTCACTGATTGGACCCCCGCATATATGTTACAGGGGTGCCGATTGGACAGGGGGACATTCATTGCAGCTGTTAATTGGGTGTAGGCGAGATAGGCAGCTGATGGCAGCCATCACTATTAGTCTTAGTACAGCCAGATAAAATGCCGCTCAGGATTTAAATTCACGTCCCAGTATCTACCCCGGCACAAGGATGAACATTTACGTCCATTGTTCTTAAGGGGTTAGAAATATGTGAAACCCTATTAATAAATCTTATGGAAAAGTGAATTAAAATTCACTATGTAAAGAAAAATAAGGGCAGTCATACTACACCAGGCCTTGTTGGTCTCTCTTTGATGAGCCTTCAATCCCGGCCATGCTCCGCCCCTGCAGGATCGGCACTCATGTATCTGCCCAGAGTGTTCCTTTAATTTCCATTACACATGAACTAATGATTTGTTTTCTTTCGGGATCCAGACTCCTCTTCTCGTCCCTTTTCTTTACAAATACAATCAGAATACATTTTTTCCTTTATTCTGCCCACTCTTGTGTTTCTTCAATGTTAATTAGTTGTTATTCGGACATTTATTTCTCCCAAGCCGTCACTCACACCATTCAGAGAACTGGTGAACTGCCGTATAATGGAGGGGAAGGCAATAAGGTTGATTGATGTCATTTGTGCAGTTCAAAGGAGGGAAATGTATTTACAAAAATCCATTGTATAGGAATAATAAGAGCCGCGGCTAATGAAGGCGGCAGGACTTCCAGCACAGTGCGGCAAACTAGATCATTGACTGGAATTCTGATCAAATTAATCTCGGGAAAATAGAATTTCTCAATACGGTTTAGAAAAGAATGGAATGGAAATGCATTGCATACTATACATAAAATAATGTGTCCTTCTGCATATGGGCCGCATATTGATTGGAGTGAGTTATGGTGACAAGGTCAGAAGAAGCATAAATGGTGACATATGATGTTGACAGAGTTGGATATCACATTCTATTGGGGTAAGACGGACCTTATCTCAAGGTGCTCAACCCAAATACGTAGACAAAACCTTCTATAGAAGAAATAGTTTTCATATTTACAATGACGAGGATGTACGTTATTAGGTTTGGTTGAGTTGAAGATGTGACCCATGTCAAAAAGTGTCTGGCCTGATATCTGGAGACACTCGGCCCAGTGAGTGTATGGGCCAATCCCAAATCGGCCACATTTTGTTAGATTCGTTCTGTCGTACTTGGGGCACCTATACATGATCACTGTAGGAGCTTTTAGGGCATCCCATGCTGAATCAATGAGCATAAGTATGGAGTTGGTCTACCCTTTGACATTCTATTGGGATCAGATGGACCTTATCGCAAGATGTTCCATTAAAAAATGTGGCTAGATTATCCCAAAAAGAAATAGCCCTTATTTTTACTATAAAGAGGATGTAAGTTATTAGGTTTGGTTAAGCTGAAGACACGACCCATGTCAAAGAAGTGTGTGGCCTGATATCTGGAGACACTCGGCCCAGTGAGTGTATGGGCCAATCCAAAATCGGACGAATTTTGGCTGGTTCACCCTGTCGTACTTGGAACACCTATACATGACAGATGTAGGATCTTTTAGGACATCCCATGCTAAATCAATGACCATATGTATAAAGTGGGTCCACCCTTTCAAGTTATAATAGTTTCCACTCATCTGGGAAGACGCTCTACAAGATGTAGTGGTGTCTGTAGAACTTTTTGCCCTAATATCCAGAATAACATTTGAGGGGTCTTTTCTAGTTCATCCAGATGGCATTTAATGGGGTTGTGATCAGGACTTTATGGGGACCAGTCAAGTTCTACCACACCATATTTACCAAACCATGCTTCATGGACCTTGGGTTGCCAACTGTGTGCCAAGTTTGGTGGAGAATCAATAATGTTATGGGATTGTTTCTTAGGGGTTGCCCTAGGCCTGTGTTTTCATCGAATATTAATTATTCAGTATGCTAAGACATTTTGGACAATTCTATGCTTCCAATTTTGTGGGAACAATTTGGGTTTGTCCATTTTTTTTTTTTAGCATGCCTGTGCCCCGATGCAACCCAAGATCCAAGGGAGGCGACCATCACGCCCCCTCCCATAAACATGAGGGGCGTGGTGTGGCATGACGTCATGAGGGGGTGGGGGCTCCTGAGTCCTTAAGGTTTCGGGTGTACCTGTATGTCCTGAGCCCCGTTACCGAGATTTAAAGCATTCTCACGAGCGGAGAACACTTCAAACCCTGTGGGTCCTGACTGCTATCAGCAGCCAAGACCCAGGGTTAATGCCGGGCACCACCTATCGGGCTGATGGCAGGTGTAAAGTGAAAGTAAAACTATCCCTGCAGCTCAGCAGAGCTGATCGGGACTATTGCGACAGAATCGCGTTGTCCCGATCTTCTTACTGGAGGAAAGGAGGCAGCAGCGGAGCACCGAGAACACTGATCATTGCTATGCTATATGGTAAATGGCATAGCATTGGCCAGTGTATGCAATCAAGACTGCATGGTATAGCCTCCTATGGGGGCTAAAAAAAAAGTAAAAAGTGTTAAAAAAAAAAAAAAAAAAAAAAGAATAAATGTGAATAAGTCGTCCCCCCCATAAAAGATTGAATCACCCCCCTTTTCCTATTTTTTTTAAATTAAATAATGTAATAAAAAAAATCAGATGTGGTACCACCACGTGCGTAAATGTCCGAACTATTACAATATAATGTTAGCTAAATTGTGCATTTTTGGTCGCTTCATTTACCCTGAAAATATTAATTAAAAAATGATCAAAAAGTCCCATCAAAACAAAAATGGTACCCGATAAAAACTACAGACCCCGGCGCAAAAAAATGAGCCCTCATATAGCCCCATATGTGGAAAAATAAAAAAGTTATAGGGGTCAGAAGATTACAATTTTAAACATACTAATTCTGGTGCTTGCAGTTATAATTTTTTTTAAAGTAGCAAAATAAAATAAAACCTACATAAATTGTGTATCTCTGTAACCGTATGGACCTACAGAATAAATATAAGGTGTCACTTTTACCGTAAAGTGCACTGCATAGAAACGGAAGCCGCTAAAAATTACAAAATGGCATTTTTTTCTTTTCATTTCACTCCACAAATATTTTTTTTTGTTTCGCCGCAGATTATGTTATAAAATAAGTAAAGTCATTACAAATTACAATTGGTGATGCAAGAAAAAAGCCCTTATATAGGTCTGTAGGTGCAAAATTGAACGCGTTATGATTTTTAGAAGGTGAGGAGGAAAAAACGAAAGTGCAAAAACGAGTCCTTAAAGGGGTACTTCGCTGCTCAGCGTTTGGAACAAACTGTTCCGAACACTGGAGTCGGCATTGGGAGCTTGTGACGTCAAAGCCCGCCCCCTCATCTCGCCACATCCAGCCCCCTCAATGCAAGTACATGGGAGGGGGCGTGACTGCCGTCATGCCCCCTCCCATAGACTTGCATTGAGGGGGTGGAGCGTGATGTAATTAGGGGGCGTGGCTATGACATCAGAGCTCCCGGCTCCAGCGAAAGGTGAAAATGGGCTTAATGTCCTTAAGGGATTAATTAAGAATTATCTACATAATGTTATGTAGGTATTTTTCCCCCTTATGTAGGACCCCCTGTCAGGCCCAAGGCCTGATTATTAAAATCCTATATATGTATTATAATTATAACTGTGTGATGTATTATCCAAGCCATGGGTGAGAGGTCATTCAGACTGTGTTTTGTGTATTGCATTTTATTGGGTGTCTGGCTGTTTGTTTGTATCTCCTTTGAAGTCATGCACTCTGGTATCATCATATAATCAAAGAGATAAGGGGTCAGGAAGAGAGAAGACCCCCTGGTGGGATCAGAGGGGAGGGGGGGATGGAGTCTGCCTCCCAAGAGGGCAGATATGATATTTAAACAATGTTAGACTAAAAGTTGGGTGTTCGAACAGCACTCTCACTGAAGGTCGGCTATACCATCATGCTGTAAGAACTTCATCTTTTGTTTTCTGAACTTGTCTTACAAAACTCTTTTATATATTTTTGTACCTGTATGTCATTTGTTTCTGTATTTTTATGCATAGCACTGTGATACCTTTTATAAGATTAAATGTTTAATTAATCAGCTCTGGTCTTTGATCTCTAAATATATGAGCTCACCTTTCTGAAGGCAGCTCTGGTGGAAACACGTTTATCTAAGGGTTAATTTGGTGATTTGCTGGGACTAGTTGTGGATACCCAGAGGTCTGGCAGCTTTAACACTTGCACCATCACACTCTCTCTAGCATCTTAGCTGGACCGATAGGGTGTGATCGTGACACCCCCATAGGTAGTTTGTCACCTGTATGTAGGGCCTCCCTCTGTAGGTAGTTTGCCTCTGGTATGTTGAACCACCCTCCTCTTACTGTAAGTAGTAGGGTATATAGGACCATTCTCTAGGTGGGACCAAACTGCTCTCTGTCCGCTGTCCCATTCTTTTGCTTGGACATTTTAATTGCCCAAAACAGGGTATCAAATCCCAGCAAAAAATGGTACAGTTGTCAACTACTTGGCTGCTTTCTTTTAGAAACCCCACCACAACTATCAACTGCTTGTGTTCCACTGAAGTAACAGTAAGCTTCAGCATTAGACCACCAGTTGGGTTTTTTTGAGGGGAGAAAAGCTACAAAAACAAACAGCTATGTTTCACTTATCTTTTTCTACCTCTTTAGTGTCAGAGATCTCAGGTAACTTCCCGGACCCTGACACCAAAATGTTGTATAAAACAAATAAATATATTAATGATTGTTCCATCTTCCTGGGATTCTATAACTGGGGGCCAGGGTGGGCACATCACCCTCTGCACCAGTTGCCCCTAAACCAGGGGTTCTCAACCAAGGGTATGCGTACCCCTAGGGGTTGTAAACGAGGCCGGACGAAGCGCAATTATTGCGTGAAACAGCCGGCAGTCGCCTCTGAGTGCCCCACGCTGTCTTGAAGACCCCTCCGGAGGAGTGACCCGAGATGGGAGCCGTTTGACCAGATTTACGCGGTGAGGGCAGGACGCCTGTCCTTTTCTCCATTTACCTATTGATGATTCCTGTTTCAATTGTCCTAGCACCGCCGTGTATGGTTTGTACTGGTCTCCTGCCTAGTGTGAGTATATCCATCTCGTGGTGATAGAGGGTTTGAGGTATCGGTGCCACTTTTTGGTTCTTTTGTTTGGATTTATTTACCCCTAGGGGTACGCCAAGGGTTATGCGGGGGTATGGCAATTCGCTGACAAATATTGGCCAGGCATTGGCCAGTATTTTTCAGCAGGGATTGGATGCTGCAGTCGGCGTGGCCACCTTACATGAGCTTCAGTGGCTGCCGGGCCTGACGTGTGATGTCCCTGACGTTGCACGGAGGTGCCGGCACAGAAGGACGGTACCCATCAGTGCGGCCCTCCGACTCCCGCCGAACGGGATAGACACAGACCTGGTAAGCATGTTACACCGCAGTATGGGAGGGTGTTATTGTATGTATCTCATATATTGGTCCAGGAGGATCGGAGGGTGGAATATTGGCACCGAAAGAGGATTAAGTATTGCATTAATATCACATTAGATAGGTAAGCCCACGCCATTATGAAATTAAGTACTTTTATGACTTATTTTGTCTGCGAGTATTCCTCACGTGTAAATTCCGCTTGAGGGCTACCCGCGAACATGCTTTCACCCTTTGGGGGTACAGTCGCGAAAAAGGTTGAGAACCACTGCCTTAAAGGACAACTGTAGTGGAACACTTTTATATATGCCCGTGCCCGGGCCTCAAAAATAAACAAAATAAACTCATACATACCTTCCTACGAGCCCCCATTGGTCCGGCACAGGCCTCACGGTCCGGCAGTGCTGACGTCTATCCACTTCCTGGGGACGGGGATGCCGCAGAGCCGTCAGCGTATCAGCGATGTCCCGCCCCGGCCTGTGATAGGCTGAGCTCACTGTAATGTAAGGCGCTCTAGCCAGCTTCTTACATGACAGTGGGCTCAGCCTATCATATGGCCGGTGATACGCCGACGGCTCTCCGGCGTCCCCGTCCCCAGGAAGTGGAATGACGTCAGCACTGCCGGACCGTGAGGCCTGTGCCGGACCAATGGGGGCTCGTAGGAAGGTATGTGTCACGATCCCGGCTGGTAGGAGGTGGATCCTCTGTGCCAGAGAGGGATTGGCGTGGACCGTGCTAGTGGACCGGTTCTAAGTCACTACTGGTTTTCACCAGAGCCCGCCGCAAAGCGGGATGGTCTTGCTGCGGCGGTAGTGACCAGGTCGTATCCACTAGCAACGGCTCAACCTCTCTGGCTGCTGAAGATAGGCGCGGTACAAGGGAGTAGACAGAAGCAAGGTCGGACGTAGCAGAAGGTCGGGGCAGGCAGCAAGGTTCGTAGTCAGGGTGGATAGCAGAAGTTCTGGTACACAGGCTTTGGACACACAAAACGCTTTCACTAGGCACAAGGGCAACAAGATCCGGCAAGGGAGTGCATGGGAGGAGGTCAGATATAGTCAGGGACCAGGTGGAAGCCAATTAAGCTAATTGGGCCAGGCACCAATCATTGGTGCACTGGCCCTTTAAGTCTCAGGGAGCTGGCGCGCGCGCGCCCTAGAGAGCGGAGCCGCGCGCGCCAGCACATGACAGCAGGGGACGGGAATGGGTAAGTGACCTGGGATGCGATTCGCGAGCGGGCGCGTCCCGCTGTGCGAATCGCATCCCCGACGGCCATGACAGTGCAGCGCTCCCGGTCAGCGGGACCGACCGGGGTGCTGCGGAGAGAGAGACGTCGTACGCGCTCCGGGGAGGAGCGGGGACCCGGAGCGCTAGGCGTAACAGTACCCCCCCCCCCTTAGGTCTCCCCTTCTCTTTGTCCGGTAACTGCCCCCCCTGGGATGAGGACACCGGGAAAGGATGGAGGGATTCCTCAACGGCAGGCAGTACCGCAGGAGTGGGAATGGGGAGGGAGGGCAGAGGGCGAGGCCTGGCACGGGGCAGTGTGACACCAGGACGAGGGCCATGAGGAGGCACCGAGGCTTGCCTGACTGGACTGGGAGGGGGGGAGAGGCACTTCTTAAGGCGGGCAGAGTCCATAACGACCTTAGGGAGACCGGATACAGGAGGAACCACAGGGTCACGGCAGGGAGTACTGGGAACCGATTTAAGGCAGTCCTTGAAGCAAGAGGTACCCCAGCTCTTGATCTCCCCTGTGGACCAATCCAGGGTTGGGGAATGGTGTTGAAGCCAGGGTAGTCCAAGGAGAATTTCAGAAGTGCAATTGGAGAGGACCAAAAACTCAATTTTCTCATGATGAGGTCCGATGCACATTAGGAGGGGCTTCGTGCGGAAACGCACGGTGCAATCCAACCTGGCTCCGTTGACCGCGGAAATGTGGAGTGGCTTGACAAGACGGGTCACCGGGATGCGGAATTTATTCACCAAGGACTCCCGAATGAAATTCCCAGAGGCACCAGAGTCCAGGCAGGCCACGGCTGAGAGGGAAGAGCTGGCTGAAGGAGAAATCCGTACAGGCACCGTGAGACGTGGAGAAGCCGACTTATCATCAAGAGACGCCACACCCACGAGAGCTGGGTGCGAGCGTGCGTTTCCCAGACGTGGAGGACGGATGGGGCAATCCACCAAAAAATGTTCGGTACTGGCACAGTACAGACAAAGATTCTCTTCCTTACGGCGATTCCTCTCTTCCAGGGTCAGGCGAGACCGGTCCACTTGCATGGCCTCCTCGGCGGGAGGCCTAGGCGCAGATTGCAATGGAGACTGTGGGAGAGGTGTCCAGAGATCTAAGTCTTTTTCCTGGCGGAGCTCTTGATGCCTCTCAGAAAAACGCATGTCAATGCGAGTGGCTAGATGAATGAGTTCATGCAGGTTAGCAGGAGTATCTCGTGCGGCCAGAACATCTTTAATGTTGCTGGATAGGCCTTTTTTAAAGGTCGCGCAGAGAGCCTCATTATTCCAAGAAAGTTCAGAAGCAAGAGTACGGAATTGTATGGCGTACTCGCCAACGGAAGAATTACCCTGGACCAGGTTCAGCAGGGCAGTCTCAGCAGAAGAGGCTCGGGCAGGTTCCTCAAAGACACTTCGAATTTCCGAGAAGAAGGAGTGTACAGAGGCAGTGACGGGGTCATTGCGGTCCCAGAGTGGTGTGGCCCATGACAGGGCTTTTCCAGACAGAAGGCTGACTACGAAAGCCACCTTAGACCTTTCAGTAGGAAACTGATCCGACATCATCTCCAAGTGCAAGGAACATTGCGAAAGAAAGCCACGGCAAAACTTAGAGTCCCCATTAAATTTGTCCGGCAAGGACAGGCGGAGGCTAGGAGTGGCCACTCGCTGCGGAAGAGGTGCAGGAGCTGGCGGAGGAGATGGTTGCTGCTGCTGTAGCTGAGACTGAATCTGCTGTAGCTGCGACTGGAGTTGCTGAGTCATGGTGGTCAAGTACGACAGCTGGTGGTCTTGTTGGGCAATCTGTCGGGCTTGCTGGGCGACCAGTGTGGGGAGGTCGGCGACAACTGGCAGAGAAACTTCAGCGGGATCCATGGCCGGATCTACTGTCACGATCCCGGCTGGTAGGAGGTGGATCCTCTGTGCCAGAGAGGGATTGGCGTGGACCGTGCTAGTGGACCGGTTCTAAGTCACTACTGGTTTTCACCAGAGCCCGCCGCAAAGCGGGATGGTCTTGCTGCGGCGGTAGTGACCAGGTCGTATCCACTAGCAACGGCTCAACCTCTCTGGCTGCTGAAGATAGGCGCGGTACAAGGGAGTAGACAGAAGCAAGGTCGGACGTAGCAGAAGGTCGGGGCAGGCAGCAAGGTTCGTAGTCAGGGTGGATAGCAGAAGTTCTGGTACACAGGCTTTGGACACACAAAACGCTTTCACTAGGCACAAGGGCAACAAGATCCGGCAAGGGAGTGCATGGGAGGAGGTCAGATATAGTCAGGGACCAGGTGGAAGCCAATTAAGCTAATTGGGCCAGGCACCAATCATTGGTGCACTGGCCCTTTAAGTCTCAGGGAGCTGGCGCGCGCGCGCCCTAGAGAGCGGAGCCGCGCGCGGCAGCACATGACAGCAGGGGACGGGAACGGGTAAGTGACCTGGGATGCGATTCGCGAGCGGGCGCGTCCCGCTGTGCGAATCGCATCCCCGACGGCCATGACAGTGCAGCGCTCCCGGTCAGCGGGACGGACCGGGGCGCTGCGGAGAGAGAGACGTCGTACGCGCTCCGGGGAGGAGCGGGGACCCGGAGCGCTAGGCGTAACAGTATGTATGAGTTTAGTTTGTTTATTTTTGAGGCCCGGGCACGGGCATATATAAATGTGTACCACTGCAGTTGTCCTTTAAACTACTGCGCGGTGTCTCTGGAAAAAGTCCCTATTTTATTCCATCTTTAGGAAATAAAAGAAGTTTCCTTGAAATCTTCTGATGTATTGTCTTACCCGAGGCTGTGAATGTTTTAAAATTTTAAATTATATATATTTTTTTTATTAACCAACGAGTCCCGTAATCCTGGATAGAACAGTAAACATATTATGACTCCAGAAATGTCGGTAAAATGTGGTCTTATTCTAAATGCTAAGCAGCCGAAATCTTAAAATTAATTTCATGTGTTCATTGCCTTTGAAAAGAGCAGATTTAAATAAATTCCATTTAAACCATCGAAGCATTCATTATTTTCAAGGAGAAAAGATGTATGCAAATTGGGCCCCATTCAAGGTACATATATATAATAAACCTCTTTAATGCTATTTTTCACTGTAAGTAGTGAAGTGGTTATTTAATAGTTTTTATTTAAATGTCTGTCTGAGCATGCTTTATTATGTTCCTGTACTAAGTGTGAATACTAAGCAGACGACCACCCGGGCACCAACTTTTTCCGGAAATTTAAATATTCAATCTTTTACTTCCTATATGAACATTTCTTAAACTTCAAATGGAAAGATATAATGTTTCTCAAAAGGGCCAGACTATACGTATTTGAGTTGAATAGACTTTGCTGACTTGAAGTTGGCATGATGGTTTTTCTGGTGGCTTAAGTTTAGCTTAAAGGGGTACTCTGCCCCATTGCATCTTATTCCCTATACAAAGGATAGGGGAGAAGATGTCTGATCGCGGGGATCCCGATGCTTGTACCCCCGCCATCTTCGTGCAGCCCCCGGCATTCGAAACAGTATGCTTAGAATGATGGGTTCCCAGGGCGGGGGTTTAATGTCATGCCACATCCCTCAATTCATGTCACGCCTCCTCCCATAGACATGAGTTGAGGGGCGTGGAATGACCTCATGAGGGGGCGGGATTCTACTGTTTAGGATGCCAGGTGCTACACGGAGATCGCGGGGAAATCAGACATCCTATCCCCTAACCTTTGGTAGGGGATAAGATATCTAGGGGTGGAGTACCCCTTTAAATAAGAATAAATGATATGAGAATAGAAATGTTTTAATCACATCAACCAATGCAGCACAGCTAGGCTCCCTTCCATGCGTGCTGTGCTTGAAACTACAATTTCCTGCAGCCCTGTGGAGAATGATCTCCCTCCCACCCAGCTGTTGCTCCACTCACTGAAGTACAGACAGGCTCCCTTTCAACACCTGAATGGTGATGTGACGTCTCAGGCAGCACTGCAACTGGGGAAAGGCCCGAGACAATACTCATTTTGTATGCTGCTAAAAAATGAACATTGGGGCAAAGATCACATAAGAATTGTGGGACCGCCATCAAACACAGGTACAGACACTATATTGTGAACTAACCTTACTTTACATCCCCTGTAGCATAGTCAAATAAAAAAAATCCCAGAATACCCCCACATCACAGTTCTTGCCTCCATGGCATGAATCTGGCAGGAGAAACTCATCATCACCTGCCAAAATATCTTGTCGGACCTCATTCCATCCATTGGTCCAAATGTAGTCACCCAGTAACTCAGCTCGGGTCATTTTCTGACCATATACGACTTTTGGCCCAGACTGAAAACTGCAGCAGACTGAGATTTTCAGTCCAGGCCAAAGTTGAATACCATCATAGAATGGCCTGAACTGAGTCAATAGGTGACTCCCTTTAGGTCATTGGGTTGAACGGATTTGTCACGAATACCTCGGCATGTGGTCTTGAGCTTATCCTGTCATACCACAGAGGCACAAAATGTGGTGTGAATGAACCATTACACTGTTCTGGGGGTGCGGGAGGCAATGTGAGAGGTTAAAGGGGTACTCCACCCCTAGACATCTTATCCCCTATCCAAAGGATAGGGGATAAGAAGTCTGATCGCGGGGGTCCTGCCACTGGGGACCCCACAATCTCGGCTGCAGCATCCTGCTGTCATTACTGCACAGAGCAAACTCATTCTGCATAATGACGGGCGATACAGGGGGCGGAGCATCGTGATGTCATGGCACCGCCTCCTCATGCCGTCACGGCTCTGCCCCCTCAATACAAGTCTATGGGAGGGGGCGTGAGGGCCGTCACGCCCCCTCCCATAGATTTGTATTGAGGGGGTGGGCAGTGATGTCATGAGGGGGCGGAGCCATGATGGCACGATGCTCCGGCCCCTGTATCGCCGTCATTATGTAGAATGACGAGTTTGCTCTGTGTAGTAATGACAACAGGGTGCTGCAGCCGAGATCAGACATCTTATCCCCTATTCTTTGGATAGGGGATAAGATGTCTAAGGGCAGAGTACCCCTTTAACACTGTTAAAGTGTGACACAGTGTGTTTCAGCAGTATAATGGATGCACTGTGTGATTTGTCGCTATTATGAGGGTGTGTTCATACATAGTTAGTGGGGTTAGATGATAAGATAGGGTAAAAAGATGTGTAGGGGCGGAGTACCCCTTTAAGTTCTAGCTATACCAAACTTTTAGTAAAGTTCTGACTGAACCTGGACTTTACAAGTTTGGATTGCTCATCTCTAGTCTTTAGAGTTTATTTTCTTTATTTTTTTATTCTTAGTTTGATCTTTTTTGTTCCCTTCGTTTTTCTAAAGCTTTAGGCTGAGCAAGAATTTAAGGAAACTGGAAACTAATTTCCCTCTCCCCAGAATACCTGTTACGGATCTACATTTCTAAGTGTCACTCAAGCCAAACTTCCAGCTTATAAAGAAGCCTATTTCTCCAGGAAAGGTCAACTTTGTTATCTATCAAAATAGCCTAGGACAGAGGAATAATGAGCTGCCTTAAAGTACTGGCCTTTTTACCTTCAGAATGGGCTTCTAAATCAAGTCAGGAGAGCATTGACTGAAAATCATTCCTTTCTGTCTGCGGGAAAGGTCAATGTCTGAAATATTACGGGATCATTTTACTCCGTTTTTTTTTTTTGTAAATCAAAACACAGTTTGGAAACTTAACAAACATCCCATATTTACTTTCGCTCCCGTTTCGAGTGACCGCGTGGTCTAGGGTATCGCTGTCACCCTTTAGATTGTCACACGTAAATACAAAGGTGATGTAAATATTTGGTGCATTATTTCCCAACGTAAGAGAAGTTGTCGGATGGTAAAGTAGTTTCTTAAACATTGGTTTTTCATCCCATTTTGAGCTTCAGCCGCAATGAGTTTTATCCTCCAGAGAGATTTCGGTAATAGCCTTGCTTGGGAAGTTGGAAATTGTGTAGCTTTACTATCCCTTATTTAGCTTCTTTTTATTGCTTGTGAAAGAAGATAGAAAATTTGTCTCATCTTTTTTCCCTGCTTGATCCCGAAAAGCAATATCTTCCATTTATTATGAAATAGTAGAATTTTTTTTCCGTTAAAACGGGATTTCCGGTTGAACTAAACATTCATTTTATCGATATTATTAATAATTATTATTTGTTCAAAGTGTATTTACTGCTGTGTTATTTATTTACTGCTGCTTTGTTTTTTAAATAATACATTATTTGAAGAATTCTTTGGTCTATGGTCCGGCAGAGACATCCGGGAGGGTAGTAAAGTCGTGGAGCGTGTTACCTGCAAGGCAATATTTTTTTTAACAAACCTTATTTACAGTTGTGTAAAAGCTAGTACCGCTCAATCTCCCAGCCCAACTAATGGAACACCTGCGCAGGGACGCGTCGGTCTCGCCCTTGGCTATGTGTACAAGCTTGTAAGGAAGAAAGTTCGTCCAGCGCAAGGTAAGCAGGTAAAATCGTGCTTTATTGAAATAATCCAACAAAAGTCACTTACAGAGATCAGGGGCTGATGCGTTTTGCACCTAGGTGCTTAATTGTAGACTGACTGTCAGGATTCGGCAGGCTGGAGGTGGATCCTCTGTGTCAGAGAGGGATTGGCGTGTACCGTGTCGGTGGACCGGTTCTAAGTTGCTACTGGTTTTCACCAGAGCCCGCCGCAAAGCGGGATGGACTTGCAGCGGCGGTAGCAACCAGGTCGTATCCACCAGCAACGGCTCAACCTCTCTGACTGCTGAGATAGGCGCGGTACAAGGGATTAGACAAAAGCAAGGTCGGACGTAGCAGAAGGTCAGGGCAGGCAGCAAGGATCGTAGTCAGGGGCAACGGCAAGAGGTCTGGAACACAGGCTATGAACACACAAGGAAACGCTTTCACTGGCACAATGGCAACAAGATCCGGCAAGGAAGTGCAGGGGAAGTGAGGTATTATAGGGAAGTGCACAAGTGAAGACACTAATTAAAACCCATGCGCTAATCAGTGGCGCACCGGCCCTTTAAACCGCAAAGGCCCGGCACGCGCGCGCCCTAGGGAGCGGGGCCGCGCACGCCGGGGCAGCACAGACGGGGAGCGGTTCGCGTCCCGCATCGCGAACCACATCCCGGCTAGGGACATTATCGCAGGCCACCCGGTCAGCGGGTCTGACCGGGGCGCTGCGAACAGGAGAACGCTGTGAGCGCTCCGGGGAGGAGCGGGGACCCGGAGCGCTCGGCGTAACACTGACCAGTCTACAATTAGGCACCTAGGTGCGAAACGCGTCAGAGACTGATCTGTGTAAGTGACTTCAGTTGGATTATTTCAATAAAGCAAGATTTTACCTGCATACCTTGTGCTGGACGAACTTTCTTCCTTATTTACAGTTTCTATAAAAATAATCCATCCCCATTATAAAAGTATTAGCAAAATTTACAAACATAAAATTAAATAAATGAAAATAATAATACAAATAATAAAAATAATAATAGTAATAATAACAAATATTATTATATTCTAACCATTAAAAAGTGTTTCTATAAAGTGAGTAATTAATACTTAAAGCGGTATTCCAGGAAAAAAAACTTTTTTTTTTTTTTATATCAACTGGCTCCAGAAAGTTAAACAGATTTGTAAATTACTTCTATTTAAAAAATCTTAATCCTTTCAATAATTATCAGCTGCTGAAGTTGAGTTGAAGTTGAACTGCACGGAGTAGAAGAGGTTTGCTATGGGGATTTGCTTCTAAACTGTGCAGTTCCCGAGACAGGTGTCATCAGAGAGCACTCAGACAGAAAAGAACAACTCAACTTCAGCAGCTCATATGTACTGAAAATGTAAGATTTTTTAATAGAGGTAATTTACAAATCTGTTTAACTTTCTGGAGACAGTTGATATATAATAAAAAGTTTTTTCCTGTATAACCCCTTTAATGTGATCTCAACTACAAGATCCGTATATTATGTCACATGTACAAGTAAACTAATGCCCCGACGTGTTTTCCTGCACAAAACACATATGTTCATCGGGGGAGTTTATTCAGTGAGAAGGGAAAATATGCAGATACATTAAACAGGTACACTTGCTGTTGCCGCTAGTTCTAGCCTCTAGATAAAGATCCTCTGATTTTGGATTCTTCAGCAGCAATAGATATCTGGCTCCCTTTCACCTCCTCCATAGAAGAACAATTGTGGAACATCCGATACTTTCACCGACTTCAAAGACGGCAGGTCCCTGCTGATAGGACCTTGCCTCTAATGACGGACATCAGCATTGTCATGGCATCTGAAGCAGTTGCGGAGCTTGTAAAAGTGTCTAAAAAAATGTGAATAAGCCCCTCCCCAATACAAATTTAAATCACCCCTTTTTCCCATTTTAGAAAAAAAGTTTAAAAAAGAAAGAAATGATAATAAAATAAAGATTTGGTATTGCCTCGTGTGTTTTTGTCAATGTCTGAACTATTAAGATATTATGTTAATGATCTTGTACGGTAAAAAAAATGAATATAATAAAAAAGTCTAAAATGTATGATTTTTGGTCCCATCACATAAAAAATAAATGGTATAAAAGGTAATCAAAAAGTCACCAAAAATTGAGCCCTCATACAGCCCCATATACGGAAAAATAAGATAGTTACAGGGGTCAGAATAGGGCAAGTTTAGACTTGTTTTGCGGGGAAAATTTTTTTTGTAGTACAATAATAGAAAAGCATGTAAAAATGGGGATCATTTTAATCTTATCTGCCCTCAGAATAAAGCAAACATGTCACTTTTACCATAAAGTGGACTGCTTAAAAACAAAAGCCATCAAAAGTTATTTACATTTTATGGTAAAATGAAAGGTACAATTGGTCGCACAAAAATCAAGCCCTCGTATGGACCAAGGATGGAAAAATAAAAGAGTTATGACTTTTTAAAAGGCAAGGAGGAAAAAACAAAAAAGCAAAAAAAAGAAATTGACTGTGTCCTAGGGGCAAAATGGGCTGTGTCCTTAAAGGGGTACTCCACCCCTAGACATCTTATCCCCTATCCAAAGGATATATGGGATAAGATGTCTGATCATGGGGTTTCCGTCGCTGGGACCCCCTGAGATCTCCATGCAGCACCTGTCGTTCTAAGAGTTATTTTCAGAACTGCTTGGTTTGGTTGGCCGTGGGCATGACATCAAGCCACGCCTCCTCCAGTCATGTCTATGGGAGGGGGCGTGACGGCCGTCATGCCCCCTCCCATAGACATGACTGGAGGGGGCGTAGCATGACATCAGAACCATGGCCACCTTATCCTTTGGATAGGGGATAAGATGACTGGGGGGGGGGAGGGGTACCCTTTTAAGGGTTAAAACCAAGAAGTAGCATTACAAAAATATGGTATCCCAACAATATTGCACAATAGAACACAATAGAATGTATAAAAATATATATATATATATATATATATATATATATATATATATATATAAAAAACAATAGAATATTGTAGCAGAAGTTCCTAAGTAGACGGTATAATTACCAACCAGATCCCCCAGTAGGAAAATATTTATCATAATATGAAATATATAAATATAAGACATGATCTCAGATCTGGCTGATGGTCTGAGGGCCCCTTCTCTTTATCTTACATGGTCTATTTGTTACAAGGTTTTAATATTATTATTCATATGGTAGTGGTTCTGCTGCACTTGCGAAAATTCCATTTTCGGTTGTGGGGGTCCTTCGGGACTCATTACCAAGCCTCCATTTTCCAGGCTTTGAACCTCGGACACATTCTTGGAAGCAGAAAGTCAATATTTCTACCAGTTTGAGGATTTGTCATGATTTGCTCCGTTTGGTGCAGCCCAACAAGCGGCTATTTAACAATGACAGAGTGCGGAGGAGGTAAACAAAACCTTGAAAACCATCAAGGATGGAGGGTTCATTTAGTTATTGAGTCTATGTCGAATTCTACACTTTATTGTATGATGTATTATATTGTGATATTTTGAAAACATCTAAAATGGAGGCCTATTGTCTATAATATGACATACCGGGAGACATTATTTTTAAAGATTCTTTTCTTAGCGCTACCCCTTTCAGATAGAGGATTAGATAATCCTTTTTGACATTACCCCGTCATTTTCTTGTTTAGGTTAAAGAGCAGTGGTCTTCCTAGCATGTCTCTAGTTCAGTGGTCTCTAAACTGTGCGCCTCTAGATGTGGTAAACCCAGAATTCCCAAAGAAACTTTCAGTTCACACTGGACTCACACTGGACTCAGAACAAGGAACACACTAGACCCCCCACTCCAAGCATGGAGGAACATCAATACCAAAGCCAAATAGGCTCCTAGCCAGTGGGCACACTCCACTGAGTGGTCAGGATACTGGCCTAGGAGGAAACAAAATCCTAAATACAAGCAAACACGGGTACAGGCACAAGACTCACTGACTCCTAGATAGACAGAATAGCACAAGGCTCAGAACAGGATTCTATCCTCGCAGTAGAAGGTCAAAACAGGACGGACAAAACTGTCTTTGAATACAGACCAAGGCAACAAAAAGCAAATGCAGAACGAACATCCAAGAAGACTACAACCCGACAAAGTACAGAAACAAAGCAGGCTACAATCTATATATCAAACAGGACCGATAACCATGGTTAAAACTCAGGTTATGTCCACAGACAGACATAGTGAACATAATGCCAACATGGTCAGAGTACAGGTCTAATAACCATCACAGAACAGGACCTGAAGAGGTCTTCTATATCCTCCCAGTGCTGAAGGGATTTTTATAAGAAATATAGAGGATAGAGGCATAAAAACTAGATGTACATGTGGTAGGCCTCTGGGGTAGGGGTAGTGTAGTCAGGGTGCCGCTTCAGTATATCAGGGGTTAAGGTTAACCCTATCACTCGTGACACCAGGCTGAGGGGTAGTCTGCTGAGGTAATTCTCCGGCCTATCGCCGCCCTTCCCAGTAACGATAGGTGCATGCATATAATGACTGAAGGTCCACAAGGTAGTTGAACTTGAACTTGGATAAACTTTACTTAAAGACTTGTGGTACATCCAATGAACAGTAACAGTCTCATTAATACCGTCTCCATACACCTCAGTGACTGACAGTTGTTGCGGACCTTGACTTTTTATATGTCTCAGAATTTAGGGTAATTTGCGAAGATCCGTCCGGATTTAGGGGATAGATAAGGTCCGGTGATCCTGCAGAGTGCTTAGGGATTGATACACTCACGGTTTAGAAGAGATCAGCCGTCGCCGCAAGGCTGGGGCCTAAACTCACTGATGTCAGCAGCGCAGATCCTTCCCTGTCAACAGCCCAGGAACAAGAGAGCGAGGCATGGCCGCCGCTCCCTTATATGGGCAGGGGCGGGGCCTTTTTGGATTGGTTCATGGTCAGCTGTCACTCACTGTTACATAACCTGATGGGTGAACACCTGACTTCCTCCAAAGGTCCTATACACAGAAACCATAGAGTCTTTGGAACGCATCACGTGACCCGCAGGTCCTGATACACTAACTAGGTAAGTACACTTACTATACAAATATATACACATTAAATTTAAATAATTTTAATTATAAAAGGGGTGACAAGGGGCTAGCTAAGGATGAGGACCCCACCTACACCTAGGGACTCTGACTTTGGGGACCTCACCACAAGGCAAAGGATGCAATCCGGTGCAGGGACACCACATACATGATCAGGTTAAGGTACTGAGTAACATATTATATATAAAAATTTTTGTGTGATCTGACAGGTACACTTAAAATTTTTGTATTCTAGATTAGTGAATGGTAGAGGTCACATGTTGCTTGAAAAGCGATGTGAAAAAATGCTCCGTTACTAACACAAGACTTATAGTTTCCCTGTTTTATAACTAAGTTGATTGAATAAAACTGTGTTAATAGAAGTTACACAGGGAAGATAATCTGATGCCCACAGCACAAACTATTCCAAAATGATCTCCCAAAGTGATGAATTGTATCTACATGGAGGTCTGGAAGTCCTAGTGGGGCACATATAGGTAACTTAGGATGTACTTTAGTGACAAATTCCTGTTTATGCATTTTTTTTCGAACTTTTTGAAGCCCAAACTTGCAGAAACTGTTTTAATGACGGAGTAAATCTGCGGCGTTTTCCCAATATGTGAAATGATGTTTGCGAGGTCCCAGGAGTTTGCTTCTACGTAAACAATTCCTAATATATTTTAGTGCAGGTCCCTTCAAAGATTTCCAGATTTCATGGCTTTGCAAATATCGTCTTATTGAAACAGTTCATCAAAATTCACCGAAGATTCCCCCGGCTGCCTCAGCCATAACTCACACGGGCTCTGGTAGGGGCCGAGGATTAATCTTTAATGAAGCCTGATACAATATACCATTACACATTGCTAAATGAGTATTGTCTCCGATGGCGGCAGAACTGTACAGAGCAATGTTTCTTAATTTTGCTAAAAGTTCTTTTATTCATTTAAAACCTTATTCTGTCCTTTCATCCGAGAAATCTGAAATACTTTTCACCAAAGCAGATTGTGCTGCATTTATTTTTTCAGATCCATAGACAATATATATATATATTTGTACACATGGTTATGAATACTATATATAGGACAATAATCTATGGGACAAACACCAACATGTTTCAGGTCCAGCTGACCCTTAATCATGAGTGGTTATCAGTATAAGAGTATATAAAGGATTATAATCTATGGAACGAAAGTCAACACATTTCAGGTCCAGCTGACCCTTAATCATGCATGGTTATCAGTATGAGTATAGAAAGGATAATAATCTATGGAACAAACGCCAACATGTTTCAGTCCAGCTGACCCTTAATCATGAGTGGTTATCAGTATGAGTATAGAAAGAATAATAATCTATGGAATGAACGCCAACACGTTTAAGTCCAGCTGACCCTTAATCATGAGTGGTTATCAGTATAAGAGTATAGACAAGCTAATAATACATGAAACAAACGGCAACATGTTTCAGGTCCAGCTGACCATTAACAATGTGTGGTTATTAGTATAAGAGTATATATATAGTATAAAAATCTATGGGACTAATGCCAACAAATTTCAGGTCCAGCTGACCCTTAATCATGATTGGTCTGAGTATAAGAGTATAGACAAGCTAATAATATATGGAAAAAATGCCAACTTATTTCAGGTCCAGCTGACCCTTAGTCATGAGTGGTTATGAGTATAAGAGTATAGACAAGCTAATAATATATGGAACAAACGCCAATTCATTTCAGGTCCAGCTGACCCTTAATCATGGGTGGTTATGAGTATAAGAGTATATACAGGATAATAATATATGTAAAAAATGCCAACACATTTCAGGTCCAGCTGACCCTTAATCACGGCTGGATGAATATAAGAGTATATACAGGATAATAATCTATGGAACAAACATGGCAAATGATTAAGCATCAGGTCTCTGTGATTAAGGGTCAGCTGGAACGGAAACTTGTTTGCATGTTTGTTTGTTTCCATGTGAGATGCAGAAAAGTGGCAATATCAATGTATAGGAACCCTAAGGAAGAACTATTAATGGGTATAGGGCACAAGGGGAGGGGGCAATTATTTGTTTGAGAGTACTAAGGGGTAGTAAATGGGCATTATTAATGTGAAGAGAGCACCTATTCTGTGTGAAGGCACTAAGGGAGCAACAGTATATGAGCAGGGGACTATTCACTAAAGTTAGAGATGTCGCGAGTTGTTCGCCCGTGAACAGTTCCCGCCGAACTTAGCATGTTCACGTTCGCATCGCCGGGCGAACATATGTGAAGTTCGATTCGCCCCCTATACTTTAACCTTGCGGTAAACTTTGACCCTGTGAGTCAGAGTCAGCAGACATATTACAGCCAATCAGCAGCAGTCCCTCCCTTCCAGACCTTCCTACCTCCTGCACGGACGCCATTTTACCTTCATTCGGCATGCTGCAGGCTTAGAAAGTGGAGGGACAGAGAAGCTGCTCTTGCTGTAATAGAGAAAGCGATAGCTAGGTTGCTGCTAGGTGGTGTATTCAGGGTCCACTTTACTCCTAAAGCACTAGTTTAACATCTGCTTTAAGGACAGCACCCAAAAAAGCCCTTTTTAGGGCTCAAATATCAGTCCATGTGTCTTGCAACAGCTTGAGGCACCCTGGTTGGGAGGGAACCGCGGGTTAAAAGGGGTACTCCAGTGTAAAACGTAAGTTCTTTCAAGCAACTGATCACAGTATTAAAAGGGCTATAAGTTCAGTCCGTGTGTCTTGCAACTGCTGGAGGCACCCTGGTTGGGGACCTCTGCTTAAAAGGGGGGGCAACCTTTTTTGCTCATTGTCACACTAGTGCAAATCACATTTGGTGTGACAGTTGTGCAAATAAAAAAAAAAAAAAAAAAAAAAACTTTTTTGGCTGTGAAATAAAACCAGTGCTGCCTAAACCCCCTTTAGCTCTAACTATGTGCTGCCTAATATGGGGGAATCTATGTGCTGCCTAAAGGGGGATCTAAATATGTGCTGCCTAAAGGGGGGATCTAACTATGTGCTGCCTAACGTGGGGGAATCTATGTGCTGCATAAAGGGGAGATCTAACTATGTGATGCCTAAAGGGGGATCTAACTATGTGATGCCTAAAGGGGGGCTCTATGTGCTGCCTAAAGGGGGCTAAAGCACGTTATTCCAAACCATTTAGGAATAATAAGTGATTTATGCCCTTTATGGATTAAAACCAGACTCTGCATCAACTATGTAATTTTCCATGGGAGTTTTACCATGGATCCCCCTCCGGCACGCCACAGTCCAGGTGTTAGTCCCCTTGAAACAACTTTTAAATCACTATTGTGGCCAGAAAGAGTCCCTGTGAGTTTTGAAATTCGCCTGCCCATTGAGGTCAATGGCGGTTCGCCTGGTTCGCGAACATTTGCAGAAGTTCGCGAACCGAAAATGTTATGTTCCTGACATCACTTCTGTGTAGGTGCAGTAGGCACAAAGGGGCACTATGGATGCACTATTACTGTGTGTGGATATGAAGGAGGAAATAGTTGCTGTGTGGGGCACAAAGAGGGACAATGTTACCGTGTAGGGCACTGTTACACACCTAATGGTATTGTCTGTTTAGAGGGGGAAGGTGTTGGACTACACATTTAGAATCCAAAGATATCTGGGCATCAGATTCTACCTCAAAGAAGTTTTCATGGAGTTGGGGTGGATGGAGAAGAAATGGAAAGTTGAACGACTCCAATGACCTCACTATTATTTGTTGCCCAATTTTGCTTTCTCTTTACCAGTGTGTGGGTCCCGGTGGTGTTGGCTATATGTTTGTCGATTTGGTTTTTTATATATTTTTTTAACCATTGTTTATGTTATTTTTATTCATGTTTTTAATAAGATTATGCTGTATATATTTTTACACTTAGATACCAGTGACACTATTTTTGTGTTTTGGCTTCTACACATATAATTGTAAGAATGACCCAAGCCCCATCTTATCCCCATACTAGAGACAAGCTGGTCCCCTAGGATTTTTACATATGACTATGAATTACGGACAGCTTAGCCCTGACTATATCTGTGCAGGGCCTTATTACACGCTCACTTATCACAACGCGGTGGCGAAGCGAGGTGTGGTTACTATGGCGACGCTTGTTCGGTGACACGGTCAGATATTATCACACCTGATCCGTGCTTTTGTTAATTAAATGGCCCATTTGGGAGGTCGTAATGTGCTCTTCAGAATCTGAGAAATTATCCCTGATCCCTCAGGGTGTTTGTCAGTGGGAGATCAGATCTGAATGCTGCACTTTATGCCATAATTTACCGCAAATCTAATGCGCCCTCTCCGCTGGTTCTCTATCTTCCTTTTATAAATTGAATGGGGAACCTTTGGCTTTTTTTACACAATACATCCTCCCAATAATAGAAAATCATATGGTAGGTACACCAGAGGTGTAATGGATCCAGGAAACCTTTTCTACACTGAAGATACTCAAACTTCTTCTACCTTCTTTTTACTGAGAATATACTGGTATCTGGTGTTACAGGCTGTTATATTTTGCTATGTTAAAGAGGTATTCAAGGATGGAGGAGGGTTTCAGCAATATTCCCATACAACATACCTCCTGCCGCACCTCGGGTTTCTCCATTGCTTTGCTGTGGTCCCGGATGCGCTCCTCTTCCTTGTTCCCCATGATCAATACGTCAACCAATGTGGCATATTGAGCCCCGACACTGGTCTTCTTCCTGGTACCGGGTCCCAATACATCACATTGCCGCTCAGCCAATCACAGGCAGAGGCGGGACAGCGTTGTGGCCACCGATGAGGATATTTGGAATATATGAGTAATAACTTGCACCTCAATGGGAGAACCCATCTGGCCGGTACAGGGCGCTAGGTAATTACATTTACCTTACACAACAGAATGCTACTAGTTTATTATTTACATTATTTTTCGCCCTATAAGACGCACTTTTTGTTCCCCAAAACTGGGAGGAAAAAGTTGGTGCGTTTTATACGGCGAATACACACCTATTGCGGCGGTCCCTGTGGCCATCAACGGCCGGGACCCGCGGCTAATACAGGACATCACCAATCGCGGTGAAGCCCTGTGTTAACCCTTCAGACGCGGCGATTAAAGCTGACCGCCACGTCTGAAGGGAAAGTGACACTAACCCGGCTGCTCAGTCGGGGCTGTTCGGGACCACTGCGGTGAAATCGCGGCGTCCCGAACAGCTTACAGGACACTGGGAAGGACCTTACCTGCCTCCTCAGAGTCTGCTCTGTACCGGAATCCCCTGCATGGCCGGTGCTCTCCTTCGACGTCATCGCGCACGCCGTCCCGTCATCCAATAGGAGCGGCGTGCGTAGCGTCGTGATGACGGCAATGGAGATCGTGGATCCCGGGGAAGAAGACGTCCGGAGCATCGGGGACACCACGGGGACGTGGCGACAGCGATAAAGCGACATCAAGGGCAGCGGTGACTGGGTCCGGAGCGGCGGGGACACGTGAGTACTTCCTCCTATCCAGTGATCTTCAAACTGCGGACCTCCAGATGTTGCAAAACTACAACTCTCAGCATGCTGGGAGTTGTAGTTTTGCGACATCTGGAGGTCCGCAGGTTGAGATCACTGTTGGGTTCAGAATCTTTTTTTTCTCGATTTTGCACCTTTATAATTGGGTGCGTCTTATATGCCGGTGTGTCCTATACGGCGAAAAATACGGTACTTCACGTGATCCATCGTTTCAGATATTCTGCTATGTTTTTTTTTTTATACTCCCCTGAGAACATCACAAAATTGTGATAGAAACACGTTGTAGAGGTGCAAATAGACAGCACAGAAAAGCGTTATTTTGAATATTTGAACATATCAGTCCATATCAGTCCCATATCAGTCAAACTCTCTTTAATTTCGTGGTAGGTTTACATTTTTATTTTGGTGGGGTTTTTTTCTAAGTACAGGAGGAAGTTCCTAAAATATAACTTTTATTGGATAACTGACGAAAAAACACACCAAAATAACAATGTGAACCGCTACCAAATTCAAAAGAGATTGATTCTTACCGCACTGACATATGTGCAAAAATATATTATGTGCTTTGCATGTTCAAATGTTCAAAATATAGCTCTTCTGTGCTGTCTATTTGCACCACTCCTGACACGTTTCTAGCTCAATTTGTAATGCCCTCAGGGGATTTAAAAAAAAAAAAAAAAGCTATATGCTGAATATCTGAAACGATGATCACATCAAAAGTACAGGAGGAGGTTCAAAATATAGCTCTTCTATGCTGTCTATTTTCATCACTCCCGACACGTTTCTATCTCAATTTGTAATGCCCTCAGGGGATTTAAAAAAAAAAAAAAAAGCCATAGCTGAATATCTGAGACGATGATCACATCATAAAGTACAGGAGGAGGTTCAAAATATAGCTCTTCTGTGCTGTCTATTTGCACCACTCCCGACACGTTTCTATCTCAATTTGTAATGCCCTCAGGGGATTTAAAAAAAAAAAGTCATATGCAGAATATCTGAAACGATGATCACATCATAAAGTACAGGAGGAGGTTCAAAATATAGCTCTACTGTGCTGTCTATTTGCACCACTCCCGACACGTTTCTATCTCAATTTTTAATGCCCTCAGGGGATTTAAAAAAAAAAAAAGCCATAGCTGAATATCTGAAACGATGGATCACATCAAGTAAACAATAAACCACTAACAGGGTCTCCTTTATGCATTGACCCCATATTAGTATAGGGGGCGTGAGTAGGTGTCCCCACAACACAAATAGCTCATGGTTTTACACCTTTGTTTATGCCTTTCCCTGATGATTTTTAGTAGAATTTAAAATAAACACAGAGTAATTTCAGTTGTTTCTGTTATTTAATTCAATGACAAAATGATATTTGGAGCATAGTAGTAATAACTGGCACCTCAATGGGGAACCCATCTGGCCCATACAGGGCACTCTGTAATTACATTTACCTAACACAACAGAATGAGGCAGCTGGTTGTAGAGCGGTTAAGAGGCTCAAGCAGAAAATCAAATAACTATAAATCTTCCTGCGGCTTCGTTGCTATTTGTATATAATAATAAAAAAAAATTTAAATAAAAAATCTGCAAAAAGCAGCAATTTAGCATTGAAGTGTTTTCACTTAACATTGTGTTTTTATGGCATCAATTTATTTTAAATTAAAGTCAGTAAATTTGGGGGTGGGGTGAAATTACAGTCATTTGGAGAGAATTGTTAATGTTGAGTACGGAATGTGTTATTTTCATTAACTGCATTGTACTCTTTATTATATGTCTCTGGTTAACGGAACGGAAAAAGGATTTTTTTTAAATTTCCTGGCATACTTGTGCTCCAGTAAATGGGGCTCCATTTTTTTTCTCCGAATTTTTTTTCTCCGCACAACTCCTGTTAAAGAGGTACTCCACTGGCCAACGTTCGGAGCATTTAGTTCCAAACGCTGTGTGAGTGTTGTGGGGGCCGACCACACCCCACGTGACCTCAGGCCACGCCCCTCAATGCAAGTCTATGGGAGGGGGCATGATGTCCATCACGCCCCCTCCCATAGACTTGCATTGAGGGGGCATGGCCTGATGTCACGAGGGGCGTGGCAGACCCCCACAGCGCACACAGTGTTTGGAACTAAATGTTCCGAACGTTGCCCAGTGGAGTACCAAGTTAAATTTTTGACTCCCGAAGGACCCCATTCAAGTAAATGGGGACCCAGTGCTGTCAGTTGTGCTCTGATCTGTTCTAGCACACACAAAAAAAAAGAGCCAAACAGACTTAGAGAGGATCAGAGCACAACGGCAGTCGAAGCTTAGCTAAGTCCCCTATGAGATGTTTCCAAAATTCTCAAATTCCTTCTAAACTTCAGAAAATTCAACTACAATAAACCTTGGATCCAGGATCCATCTTCAGGAATCAAGTACCGACAACTGGTGATATAAGGATTTTCCAGAAAGTCATCCAGGCCCGTCTTGAACTTCTGAACCCCCCGAAAGTGGGTTATGCGTTATCCAAACAAAAGTGATCGCGGAATTTTCTTATCATGGTAATTTCTTTACTTATCGCTCCCAGTGGAAGTACTGCAGTTCCCAATCTTCCAATCTGCAACTGTCGACCTCCACCCCCCGTTAATAAAGGTGGCCATTATGGTCCCAGTGCGTCACACCCTGGGGTTTTCTCCCGAGCATGAGGGGACTTCTTGTATGTGGAATCATTAGATTCTTCATACAGATCAATGAAGTTCCTTTGAATTGCATTGATCTGTCTGATCTACGATCCATTAGTAGAGCCTGCTTCAGGAAAGCTCTATCAATTGGAAATTCCCAGCAAGAACAAAAAAAGAGGTAAGGAAATCGGTGACCTTCTCTCATTTTTGTGTGTTCCTGATGGGGAGATCCAGTGGATCTCACCACCGGGCACACGCAAAAGAAAGAATCTCTGTCTATGATGATGATGATGAAACCTTATTTTCTATAGACACTCTAGTGACTCCCTTGAAAGATTTATCCATGAAAAATAGAGTGCTGAGAGTGTGACATTAGTCCTTAGATGTTTTTGGGTGTCACTGCATATCAATGCCGGAATTGTAGTTACTGGAGGAGGAAAGATGTTCTGCAGCGGCACTGCCTTTCAGAGACCAAATTCAGTTCCAGTCCTTTTCCTCAGGGGCTGGACTAGGGATCAAGCTTAAAGGGGTATTCCGCTGCCCCAGCGTTCGGGAACATTTTGTTCCGAATGCTTGGAGTGGAGCGACGGGGTTGTGACGTCACTACCACGCCCATCGTGACATCTCGCCACGCCCCCTCAATGCAAGTCTATAGACTTGCATTGAGGGGGCGTGGCGAGGCATCACGATGGGCATGGTAGTGACGTCACGACCCGCCACCCGCACCCAGTGTTCTAAAAACAATGTCTGGTGCTGCACAGAGATTGCGGTGGGTCCCAGCAGCTGGACCCTATCCTTTGGAGAGGATAAGATATCTAGGGGCAGAGTACCCCTTTAAGGATGTCTTTTACTCTTTACTAGAAGCCATAGGCTGAGAATCTGGTAAACTCTCAACTAATCCTTAGTCGTACTGGGTTTATATGGAATTATTTACAATATCTCCTCCCGTTACTAGAAACTTCTAAACAATGTACAATGCGAGCAATCCTAAAAACATCAGTGGATGTCAACTCGTAGAGGTTCGGTGTAATCCTTGTGCATCTGTCCACCCTATCATTACCATCACTGTACCAAGATGTCTTTGCGCCCAATACTGTCAGACCTTTGCACTAAATAGGTAAAGATAACATATAGCCAGAAGATGTGCTTAGGTGTACGTTGCGCTATCCCCAGGAAAGACAATAATATAGATTTTCTTCCCGCTATGCCGGATGCCGGTCAGAGTCGTAAATCCTTGAAGACAAGCGAGAAGATACGACTACGAGGCATCGCCTAAGTGCGCGAGGCATGAAGAGAACAAGATGAAATCTATATTGCCTATGTTGTTGTAACATGTTTCAGGGTTTATTCACGAGCTCCCCAGATGGTGTTTTATCTCACTATCATCTGACTAAAAGGGTGAAATACAGTGCATTCAGAAAGTATTCAAACCCTTTCACTTTTTTCTGTTATGTTTCAGCGTTGTGCTAAAAAAATAATCTCTTTATTCTGCACCCAATACCCTAGAAAAATTATATTACTGCTATTAAATATATATGGGATAGGGAATAAGATGTCTGATCGTGGGAGACACGCCACTGGGGACCCCCGCGATCTCCCTGCGGCACCCGGCGTTTGTTTAGAGTGTCGGAGTACAGTGCAGGAGGCTCACGACGTCACGGCCATGCCCCCTCAATACTCAATCAAGTGTGATGTCCCAGTACGGGATATGCATCTCACAGTCCTATCAGCTTGAGTCCCTGCACATTCCCAGGGCTCACCTGCACTGTACCCCTATAATCTGTATAATTGTATATGTGTAAATGACCTTTGATATGGTCACATGGTTATTGATCACATGATAATGGTTGTCACATGTTAAAGCCACATGTTTTGTTACCCAGAGAGCACCAGGTAGCCAGATGACCCATAGCTAGCCTATGGGCTCCTTGCTCCGCCCCCTACCATCGCTCTCTTAGATCCTGAGGTCAAGTCCAGTCCAGACGTCTCAGAGCCAGTGTCCAGTACATCTGGAGGCCTCAAGCCTAAATTACAGCCACAAGTCAGTAAGTCAAGTCATCTCTGTCTGCTGTCACTATCTTCAGTCAAGTCAAATCTATTATAGTCAGCGTGGCTGTCCTAAAGTCTGTCAAGTCCCAGCAAGCTGCGAGGTCCCCTGTGTTACTGGTCACCCCTCTGGGATCCTGGCCTAGCTGTAAAGACTGTACCATCTGTCTACCTCAGTAAAGCTACCGTTAACCCTGACCTTGGACTCTAATTTGCCCTGCCTAACTAGGACTAGCGGTGCTACCGTTTTGGGGGTTCTCAGCTAAAACCACGACCTGGCGTCACGAACATTTAGGGGTTAACACACCATCTGCCCCATCCATCTCACATTGCACCCCCGTGGCGCACCACACAAGTGTATGGGAGGGGGTGTGACGTCACGAGGGGGCGGCCGTGACGTCACAAGCCTCCGCATCGCCATTCATCTGGCATCTAGCGAAGTTCGCTCCATACACCGGATGTCTGGAGTGCCGCAGCCGATATTGGGATAAGATGGGATAAGATGTCTATGGGCGGAGTAACCCTTTAAGAACCCATTGAGCCTTCTCCTCATCTCCCCGTGTCAGGTATCCCGCACCCACACCCTCAAGGACACCCCATCTTCCATCTGCAGCACCCAGTACAGGGGTGTTCCCCTAATGATCCACTCACATACATTAACAATGGCTTTGCATGCCCAGGGAAAGATAGACAGACCCCCTGGGTCACCACAAATATACCCTTCATGGCTGATAGAAGAACAATAGCTTTAAAAGTCTTCAACACACTGAAGTATAAGGTTTATATCGAAAGGGAGGGAAGATTGGGTATTGTATTACTAATTTAATATTTCTTTATCAAATATGACAAATGATAAAATATAATATCCTTCCCCGTTTTCAGTGGAATCCTCTTTGCCGCTTATTAGTATATACCGAATCGTTTTTTGAGCCGGGATTACAAATAATTCATTCCTTACAGATGAAATGTTACAGGTCTCCGAACTGTCCATAAAGGATATTGTCCTATTCTTTCTAGATCAAACTCAATTACAACTGCAATTTATCTTAGTCTCACACTCAGGACCATGTGCAGACAGGTAAAATTGGAAGCGAGCGGCGTAATGACATGTATCTCCGCCACAAAGAGAATGCACAAGGTGCTGATCTACCCCAAATGTCATTTACCGGAGGGGGTTGCCTGGAGATGATAGGAATTTGCGCGAGGTAAAGGCTTTTATTGCGCTCGTCTGGAGATATTAATCCTAATTAGATTCCAGCTCCATCCGACGAATTTGTATAATTAGTAAAACGACGGCATCAAACGCTTCTCTTCAAAGTTTACCTCGAACTTCTTTAACAAAGAATGCGCGCGGTGGCCCCCTTGGATGTAGAAGACCCTGTGACATTTTCATTACAGCCCGATCGATGCCCCACACATTAACACATGTATTGACAAGGACTTTCTCAGCCCGAAAGACTAATTGTAATGTATCTTGGCAAATTAAGGCAAGTAATCTAAATACATCTGAATCCCATTAGTCACGCAAGTAGGAATTGGCATGTAGAGGGGAACGTCGCGGCTTGTTGTTGCTTGTTCGTTAAATCTGCGCGTTCAAAGTGCGAAAAATCCATCATCTTAATGGGCAAGATAAATAACCAGGGGGGGGGGGGAACAGATCACCTACATATTAATGAAATAAACAAGGTGTCCAATTAAAGGGGTACTCTGCTGCTAGACATCTTATTCCCTATCGCGGGGGTCCCGCTGCTGGGGCCCCCCACGATCTCCCGCAGCACCCGGCATTCTAAACAAGCGCTGGGTTCCTGATGTCAAGGCCACACCTCCTCGTAACATCACGACACGCCCCCTCCATTCATGTCTATTGGAGGGGGCGTGTCAGCCGACACGCCCCCTCCCATAGACATGAATGGACGGGGCATGGCGTGACAGCAAGAAGGGGCGTGGCCTTGATGTCACGCTCACGGGCCTCCGATTCTGAGTACCCCTATGGTCTATGGTCTTCAAACTCCCGGGCTGTAGAAATATGCCGAAATTATTATTGTTGGGTTCCAGACTTTGAGACCACCACAGTAACAGAGCGCCATGCCTAACCCTCACCCAACATAGGATCACCGGACTTGTCTCTCATCAAGCACATCAGGGACGTCATTGGTCAGTAATCGATGTGGGAGCGGCCAGCAACGGATCTTGACAATTTGCCTCAGACATTCCTCAGACACAAACTAACAAGGTGTGTTAGTGCGGGTATTTCTATTTGTCACTGTCAAAAATCTAAATGTTTTGAATATTCTGTTTCCATGATTTGCATATCATTAACATGGCTACCAATCCTGTGATTTCCATAATTCCACGACTTTTCCTTCTTGGTATTGCAATTTGAATGTTTAACGTTGACTACGAAAATACCGCTATATACCTCTAGATGGTAAATAGCACTTAAAGAGGTCTGATTGCGGGGGTCCTGCCGCTGGGACCTCCTGCGATCTCTGTGCAGCACCCGGCATTCTAAAAGTTATTTTCAGAATGCTGGGTTTAGGTGGCCATGGGCATAACCTCAAGCCACGCCCCCTCCAGTCATGTCTATGAGAGTGGGCATGGTGGCCATCACGCCCCCTCCCATAGACATGAATGGAGGGGGCGTGACTGGGGACCCTGCGATCTCGGCTGCGCCACCCCAGACATCCGGTACATGGAGATGGCTGACAATGTGGGGCGGGGGCTCGTGACTTCACGGTCACGCCCCATTCATGACATCACGGCCAAGCCCAGCTCGTGACATCACGGCCACGCCCAGTTCGTGACATCACGGCCATGCCCTGCTCGTGACGTTACGGCCACACCCCCTCAATGCAAGTCTATGGGAGGGGGCATGGAGGCCATCACACCCCCTCCCATAGACATGAATGGAGGGGGTGTGGCGTGGCTGGGGACTCCACGATCTCGGCTGCGCCACTCCAGACATCCGTTGCACAGAGCAAACTTCACTCCATGCCGGATGATTGGCAATGCGGGGCTCGTGACTTCACGGCCATACCCCGCTCGTGATGTCACGGCCACACCCCTCAATGCAAGTCTATGGGAGGGGGCGTGACAGACGTCACGCCCCCTCCCATAGACTTGAATTGAGGGGGGCATGGCTGTGATGTCAAAAGCATCCGGCACTGCACCCGCGCTAAACGAATGCCGGGTGCAGAAGGGAGATCGCAGGATTTTGGATAGAGGATAAGATGTCTAGGGGTGGAGTACCCCTTTAAGTGTAGCTTAATTTTTACACAATGCCAAGAAAACCACTCTGCAGCCGTTCCATTCGCGTGCAGCAGAGCTGGATGCAGTCATCTTCTATTTGTCATTCTTGACAATGAACGGATCAATACCGCTACAGCAGATTGAGTTGCTCCTCTTAAAATCCCTGAGTTCCAATTGCTTAAAGCAGCAAAAATGTAGGCGCTGTCTTTAAAACCGGGAAGATAACACAGATGTGTTAGGGAGAGAGACATGAGCAGAAATGGGGAAATGTTAGTTAGGATTCCTATTTCATGGCGGCCCCATTAAAAGCAAAAAGAAAATTAAATGTGGATCTCAATGATACTATTTTTTATAGCACGGAAGGCGGTAGACAAAGAGTCGTATAAAATAAAAGGGAAATGCATTTCTGTGCCAGGCATAAAAAATTCTGGAAATTATTCGGCACCATAAACACCGGTAAAATTAGAAAGAAACCGGAAAACCCTGGTATATATTCAGGTTAGTTTTTAGTCTAATGGATAATCAGAATATGAACGGACGAAGGTTATTATTATGGTTTATGCTGATTACAGGGACACTTCATTTGGGAGACGATGCGTCACTTACAAGGTGCGATCTATAGAAAGTTTTCTGCCAACAATTCTGAAACGATACAAAGACTTTTCAATGCAACAGTTTATGTATTTCTTTATTTGTCTTTGTCTTGTTCCTCATTTGCTCATCTAACACTTTTTGATCAGTTGTCCTATCAGGAAAACCAATGTCCATTTACCTTTATACAATATCTGGGCATAGTGGTGCCCCAGACCCCAATCTATAAGCCAGATCTGCTGTAGACTTTGGGTGTCTTCTCTAGACTTGGGGTGCCTGCTGTAGACTTGGGGTGCCTGCTGTAGACTTTGGGGTGCCTGCTGTAGACTTTGGGGTGCCTGCTGTAGACTTTGGGGTGCCTGCTGTAGACTTGGGGTGCATGCTGTAGACTTTGGGGTGCCTGCTGTAGACTTGGGGTGCCTGCTGTAGACTTTGGGGTGCCTGCTGTAGACTTGGGGTGCATGACTGGGAGTGTTTGTAGACTTGGGGTCTCTGCACTAGATTTGGGGTGTCTTCTGTAGATTTGAGGTGTCTTCTCTAGACTGGAGGTGTTTGCTGTAGACTTGGTGTCTTCTTTGACTTGGGTTGTCTTCTGTAGACTTGGGGTGTCTTCTGTAGACTTGAGGTGCCTGTTGTAGATTTGGGGTGTATTCTGAAGACTTCGGTCTCTGCTGTAGACTTGAGGTGTCTTCTGTAGACTTGGGGTGCCTGCTGTAGACTTGGGGTGTCTTATGTAGACTTGGGATGTCTGCTGTAGACTTGGGGTGTCTTCTTTAGATTTGGGGTGCCTGCTGTAGACTTGATGTTTCTTCTGTAGATTTGAGGTGTCTTCTGTAGACTTGGGGTGTCTTCTTTAGATTTGGGGTGTCTGCTGTAGGCTTGGGGTGTCTTCTGTGGACTTGGGGTGTTTGCTGTAGACTTGGGGACTCTGCTGTACACTTGGGGTGTCTTCTCTAGACTGGGGGTGCCTGCTTTAGACTTGGGGTGTCTTCTGTAGACTTGGGGTGTCTTATGTAGACTTGGGGTGTCTGCTGTAGACTTGGGATGTCTGCTGTAGACTTGGGGTGTCTTCTTTAGATTTGGAGTGTCTGCTGTAGACTTGATGTGTCTGCTGTACATTTTAGGTGTCTTCTGTAGACTTGGGGTGTCTTCTGTAGATTCGGGGTGTCTTCTGTAGGCTTGGGGTGTCTTCTCTAGACGGGGTGTTTGCTGTAGACTTAGGGACTCTGCTGTAGACTTAGGGTATCTTTATTAGAATTGGGGTGCCTGCTGTAGACTTGGGATGTCTTCTGTAGACTTGGGGTGCCTGCTGTAGACCTGGGGTGTCTTCTCTAGACGGGGTGTTTGCTGTAGACTTGGGGACTCTGCTGTAGACTTGGGGTATCTTTTTTAGACTTGGGGTGCCTGCTGTAGACTTGGGGTGCCTGCTGTAGACTTCGGGTATCTTTTTAGACTTGGGGTGCCTGCTGTAGACTTGGGGTGTCTTCTGTAGACTTGGGGTCTCTGCTGTAGACTTGAGGTGTCTTCTGTAGACTTAGGATGTCTGCTGTAGACTTGGGGTATCTGCTGTAGACTTGAGGAGTCTTCTTTAGACTTAAGGTGCATGCTGTAAAATTGAGGTGTCTTCTATAGACTTGGGATGTCTGCTGTAGACTTGGGGTGCCTGCTGTAGACTTCGGGTATCTTTTTTAGACTTGGGTTGCCTGCTGTAGACTTGGGGTGTCTTCTGTAGACTTGGGGTGCCTGCTGTAGACTTCGGGTATTTTTTTTAGACTTGGGGTGCCTGCTGTAGACTTGGGGTGTCTTCTGTAGACTTGGGGTCTCTGCTGTAGACTTGGGGTATCTGCTGTAGACTTGAGGAGTCTTCTTTAGACTTAAGGTGCATGCTGTAAAATTGAGGTGTCTTCTATAGACTTGGGATGTCTGCTGTAGACTTGTGGTGTCTTCTGTAGACCTAAGGTTTCTGCTGTAGACTTGAGGTGTCTTCTGTAGACTTAAGGTTTCTGCTGTAGACTTGAGGTGTCTTCTTCTGACAGAGGTGATGAAGGGGTGATGAGATAGCACAGGGGGAATGCAGGGGTTGATGAATGGCACATGTGTAATGAAGGGGTGATGGAATGACACAGGGGGTGATGAAGGGGGTGATGGAATGACACAGGGGGTGATGAAGGGGGTGATGGAATGGCACCGGGGTGATGAAGGGGGTGATGAAATGGCACAGGGGGATATCAGCTCTATTTGTAATGCTAATAGTTGATATTAGTATCACATTGTGTGTTGTAGGAAGTTCACCGTGATACGTGGAATTGGTGGTAGAAATGTCTTGTCATATTTGCAGTTGTGTTTTCGTGCCCCATGCAGCAATGTACATTTAACTGGAAGTAAAGAGGTCGTCTAAAGGGAAATATTCAGCACAATTCATCTATAGTAAAATGGATTTTCAGTTTCCAGCATTGATAATGACGGACGGGAGCGGATTACAATGACAGATGATTAAGCCAACGAGCCGCCGGCTGTAATTACTCATTACTACCTACATAGATGAGGGGCCGCCTTCTCTTTGTCATATTGTAACGGGCTGGAAAGTGTTTTTGTGAATTATTAATAAGCGTCGCCCAGGCTGGTAAATCAGCACATCCCCTCCGATAGTGAGGAAACATCCATGTACAACGGGGTTAAACATCCATCCAGGACTAAGACTGATTATTGTCATCTGTAGAAACTATTCATACCCCAGGCCCATCAGAACTTATAGGCAACAAATCTATTCTCTTCTTTTATGGTGTCAGGAACTCCGAGGTCTTCTTTGTATCTATCTATCTATCCATATTATATCTTTTTTTATACTCTCTGCTTTGTGCTTCTCCACTATACTTGTCTCCTGACCTGTTTGGTGAGCTCCTTGGTTTTCATGCTGCTGTTTGTTTAGTAATGCTCTTTAACAAACTCTGAGGCCTTCAAATATATATGTTGGGGAATTAAATCACAGACAGGTGGACACAGTTAACCAATGATGTGACTTGTGAAGGCAATTGGTGGCACCAGATCTTTCTTAGGGGTTTCACAGTAAAAGGGGGGGATTTTGGAAATCCCCCTCTAAATCATTGACTATTTTGGGCCATTACATCCCAATGCAATATATTTGAATCTAAGGTTATACCATGGCAACATACAATGACTGGTTTTTTTTAGGGTATACTTTATGTTAAAATTCTCATATTTGTGTCTATTAGAGATGAGCGAACTTACAGTAAATTCGATTCATCACGAACTTCTCGGCTCGGCAGTTGATGACTTTTCCTGCATAAATTAGTTCAGCTTTCCGGTGCTCCGGTGGGCTGGAAAAGGTGGATACAGTCCTAGGGAAGATTTTCCTAGGACTGTATCCACCTTTTCCAGCCCACCGGAGCACCTGAAAGCTGAACTAATTTATGCAGGAAAAGTCATCAACTGCCGAGCCGAGAAGTTCGTGACGAATCGAATTTATTGTAAGTTCGCTCATCTCTAGTGTCTATTTTCGTATGCATTGGTAAATTAATAAATATATGAATTTCAATGAAGATAAGAAGCTTTTGTGCTGCTCTCTCTCTCCTGCATGCACACTGCGCCTACGACCTTCTAAATGTCCCTCGTGTGACCTTCAAAATGTCCTGTTATCCATTTAACATTTAAATTAACTAAACTAATTGTTCTCGTCTCATTACAAGCACGAAATAAAGAAAAAACGGAAATATCGCTGTTGGTTTAATTTAGATCTTTTCTTTTCTATAGTAACGGAGTAATTGCGGATGAAGAATACAAATGAATACGTAAAATGTCAGACTGACCCGTGTAATTGATAAAGACGCCGAAGAAGGAGACGGACAGAGGTAGGGCCGCGTGTTTACGGGCGATGAAACTGCGTGTGTCGTTAACTTAATCAGAGAAAATAAATTTATGTCTCATTAAACGTCTATTCCGACCCCTATAACTCTTTTATTTTTCCCTATACCCAGCTCTATAAAAGATACATCTTTGCAGCATAATCTGTAGTTTTTATTATCACTTTCGTTTTGATGAAACTTTTTATTCATTTATACATATATATATATATATATATATATATATATATATATATATATATATATATACTGTGACCAAGAATCGGCCTTTCTGACATTTGGCAAATTTTTTTTTTTTTTAAAAACATAATTTACTGTGCAGGATCAAAAACAGTATATTTAAATATCTCAGACAATTCCGCACATGACAATGCAAAATATGTTTATTTATTACTTACCGGTATTTATGTAATTAATGAATCAAAAAAATATATATTATTTATGAAATACATAAAATCGGCCTTTCTAGTATTTCATGTTTCTTTTTTTTTTTTTTTTTTACAGTTACACCATTTACCATGCGGGACCATAAACAGTCTATCTTAATAACGCAGACAATTCCACACGCGGCAAAATAAAATAGTTTTTTTTTAATTATATTTAATTATTTATTTAATTGATTAATCTATTTATTTATTTATTTTATTTTTTACTATAATGTAAGATGTGACCATAAAATCGGCCTTTCTAGTATTTCATGGTTTTTTATATTTTTTTATTATATTTAAATATTTTTTTTACAGTTACACCATTTACCATGCGGGATCATAAACATTCTATCTAAATATCTCAGACAATTCAGCGCAATACAAAATAAAATATATATATATATTTTTTTTTATATTTAGTTATTTAATTGATTAATCTATTTATTTATTTAATTTTTTACTGATTTATGATGTGACCATGAAATCCGCCTTTCTAGTATTTCATGTTTTTTTTAACATTTTTTTATTTATTTATTATTTTTTTTACAGTTACACCATTTACCATGCGGTATCATAAACGTTCTATGTTAATATCTCAGACAATTCCACGCACGCCAAAACAAAATAGTTTTCTTTAATTTTATTTATTTATTTAATTGATTTAATCTATTCATTTATTTATGAAATTTTTTACAGATGTGACCATAAATTCGGCCTTTATAGTGTTTCATGTTTTTTTTTTTGTTTTTTTCTTTACGGTTACGCCATTTTTCATGCAGGATCATTAAAGGGGTACTGCGGCCCTAATACATCTTATCCCATTTCCAAAGGATAGGGGATAAGATCTATGGTCGCAGGGGGTCCCGCCTGTCATGGCCCACCCACCTTTGTGAGCTCTCCACAGTGCTGGAGGCTCTGAGTGTGTAGCGTGATGACCACAGGGACGGAGTATCGTGATGTCACGACTCTGCCCCATGTGACATCACGCTCCGCCCCCTCAATGAAAGTCTATGGGAGGGGGCGTGACGGCCGTGCATTGAGGGGGCGAGGCGTGACGTCACACAGCAGGGCGGAGATGTATTGGGGCTGGAGTACTCCTTTAACAATATATTTCTTGCCTCAGTGGTGTAGACTGGACTTTGGGTCCGGGTTTTGGGAGTGACTAAAGGTTCTGGCCATACAGTTTCCCATGCTCCAGTTTGCTGTGTGATTTGCCGGACTGAACCTGGGTCTACAGGTGTGGGTGAGCACTGATGGGGAGCAGCAGGAAGGAACCTACCATCAGTGTGGTAAGTGTACACTGCTACATTGCACCAAAATCCCTCCTGTTAGGACTGAACTGCCAAGAGTAATGAGAACCTCAGAAGTTGTCTACTTCATGTGAAGGAACACATGTAACGTAACTACATGTGGAGGAGGTTTGTTACAGTGTTGCACCACACTAGTAAGGAGATTACATGAGGAGGAGGTTTGTTACAGTGTGTCACCCCAGTAGTAAGGAGATTACATGAGGAGGAGGTTTGTTACAGTGTGTCACCCCAGTAGTAAGGAGATTACATGAGGAGGAGGTTTGTTACAGTGTGTCACCCCAGTAGTAAGGAGATTACATGAGGAGGAGGTTTGTTACAGTGTGTCACCCCAGTAGTAAGGTGATTTCATGAGGAGGAGGTTTGTTTCAGTGTGTCACCTCAGTAGTAAGGAGATTACATGAGGAGGAGGTTTGTTACAGTGTGTCACCCCAGTAGTAAGGAGATTACATAAGGAGGAGGTTTGGTTCAGTGTTTCACCCCAGTAGTAAGGAGATTACATGAGGAGTAGGTTTGTTACAGTGTGTCACCCCAGTAGTGAGGAGAATACATGAGGAGGAGGTTTGTTACAGTGTGTCACCCCAGTAGTAAGGAGATTACATGAGGAGGAGGTTTGTTACAGTGTGTCACCCCAGTAGTAAGGAGATTACATGAGGAGGAGGATTGTTACAGTGTGTAACCCTAGTAATAAGCAGATTACATGAGGAGGGGATTTGTTACAGTGTGTCACCCCAGTAGTAAGGAGATTACATGAGGAGGAGGTTTGTTACAGTGTGTCACCCCAGTAGTAAGGAGATTACATGAGGAGGGGGTTTGTTACAGTGTGTCACCCCAGTAGTAAGGAGATTACATGAGGAGGAGGATTGTTACAGTGTGTAACCCTAGTAATAAGGAGATTACATGAGGAGGGGATTTGTTACAGTGTGTCACCCCAGTAGTAACCGGGGCAACCATACCACGCTCCGCATAGTTCCGTGCTTGGGTCCTTATCTGATGAATGGACTCATGCTTGGTATCTTGCTGCGCAGGGCTTTTCTGCTGTTTCTTTCAATGCTGGATATCTCACATGCAACTTTTCGAAATGCTGCACATAATTTCCCGCACCACCCCTGACCTGACCCCCTGCAGTCAACTGTGCAAAGTTTACTTTGTAAAGTAACTGACTCTGTTAACCATCATTGTTCATTTCACATGCCTGTGACTTTAGGTTAAAAGGGGTACTCCGCCCCTAGACATCTTATCCCTTACCCAAAGGATAGGGGATAAGATGTCTGATCGCGGGGGTACCGCTGCTGGGAACCCCCATGATCTCTGTGCAGCACCCGGCATTCATTTAGAACATTCGGTGCGGACGGCAGGGGTCGCGACGTCATGGCCACGCCCCTCGTGCCGTCACATCACGCCCCCTCAATGCAAGTCTATGGGAGGGGGCATGGCGGCTGCCACGCCCCCTCCCATAGACTTGCATTGATGGGGCGTGATGTGACGGCACGAGGGGCGTAGCCGTGAAGGCACAGCCCCCACCGCCCACTCCGAGCGTTCCAAACAAAAAGTGCAGCATACGCGCGCCAGGTGCGCAGTTTCATGCACCAAACGGCAACGTAATGTCCCAATTTGCTGGAGTTTGTTACAAGGCATACCCCTCATGGTAAATGAGGTCAGCTGCGCGGAATACACTCACCATGTTGCACCCAAACACCGCACATAATAAATCTCCCTTCTTGAGTCCAATTCTTGCCAAAAAGTCGTGAATCACAAGTCATCCCGGAGAAACGGTTCACCGTAAAGGGGATTCACTATCCAATGACGACTGTTTTGCTTATATATTTCCCAGACATATCCTCTGCACACATAATTGAGCGCAGTTTTTTTTTTCAGGACGTTAATAAGGCCATAATTCTATATTCCATCTGCAACATGCCGAATAACGCCGAACAGTGCAGCAGATGGAATACGGAATATTTGTATCTTCTTGTTAGGCCCCTGCACACCTGAAGAGAATATAAAGCAGGCGACGGCAGTATCAAACACTATCGTCTGAGCACAGGGCTAAGCTACGACTCCGACTCCAAATATAAAGGGAATTGTTCCACTCTTACATATGTATCTGCTGCACCCAACGCGAGAAATCACCGCACGACCAATACATTAATTAAAATGTGACGGCAAAAAAATAGGCAAAATGAACATTGTATAATGGGGACAAAGAGATAACAAAGGAAAAAGAGAGCAAGAAATGGAATGAATTCTTCTGAGATCAGTCACTGAGAATTCAGAAATGATCTAATTAAATATTTCGACTGTCGTGTCTGCGACAAAAAAAAAGCCAACTTTTTAATCAAAAGGGTTTAATTACTTTAGAAAGACCAAAATTACACGTGTGCATCCGATACCTGAGCACGGAAAGAAGTGTATGATGATATGTAACCCCCTGGGATTATTCTTGGTAATATTCTACAATTACGTGAAGTTTCCAGTAGATGGCGGGCTGTACATGGAAATGAACTGAGCAGTGACTAAAGCTGGGGAAGGAGGAGTTTTGTGGACATGTGCTGGTAGCTATTTTGGATTTTTTTGTGAAGTTCCAAGTAGATGACGTTTTCAGTAGATGGCGGACTGTACAAGGAAATAAACTGAGCAGTGACTAAAGCTGGGGAAGGAGGAGTTTTGTGGACATGTGCTGGTAGCCATCTTGGATTTTTAGTGAAGTTCCAAGTAAATGAAGTTTCCAGTAGATGGTGGACTGTACAAGGAAATGAACTGAGCAGTGACTAAAGCTGGGGAAGGAGGAGTTTTGTTGACATGTGCTGGGAGCTATCTTGGATTTTTTAGTGAAGTTCCAAGTAGATGACGTTTCCAGTAGATGGCGGACTGTACAAGGAAATGAACTGTGCAGTGACTAAAGGTGGCGGAAGGAGGAGTTTTGTGGACATGTGCTGGTAGCTATCTTGGACTTTTTTTGTGAAGTTGCAAGTAGATGAAATTTCCAGTAGATGGCGGACTGTTCAAGGAAATGAACTGAGCAGTGACTAAAGCTGGGGAAGGAGGAGTTTTGTTGACGTGCTGGTAGCCATCTTGGATTTTTTTTAGTTCTTGCCGAGCCAGAAAAGAGAGGACACAGTGGAAGCAGTTTATCAGGATCTGATCTGATTATAGCCCGTGTAAGGGTAAGCCTAAAGTTCTTCTTTCCCATCCCACAACAGGGCACCCTAAATTCATAAATCAATAAAAGACCTTGAGATCCATTTGCGGACATTTTGAGCAGTTTTATCCTACTCTAAGTAACACAGTTAGCAGGACTTTGTATGGGCCCTATCTATCCAATGCGCACAAACTGAAGGTACCCAACAGCCATTAGGGCAAAGATTAGAGAGGAACGCAGGTGTGCTTGTGGGTGGGTTAGACAGACCTATATACACTTTTTGCAAGCTTGTTCAGTGAGTCTCTACCTCCTCAAACTCTTCTGCAGTTAAATTCCACATTTTATTCTGTTTTGGAAAGACGAGTGGTCCTAATGTTACTAGAACTTAAACGTTATGAATATGATCAAAATTCATTAATAATATCTTATCTTTTATTTAATGCACATTTTCACAAGAAAAAAAAGAGAGAAAAAAGACCAAGCCATTCCAGGTGTCCATTCTGCCGGACGCACACGAATGAATTGCTTTCAATCTAGTGAATAGAGGTGCTAAACATAAAGGAATCATTTAACACTATAGAGGCAATTACCATTCATATAGATCGTGAATAGAGCCAAATCCTATTTAACACAGGACGACTTACATATCCTTCTTTACCGTTTTTAACTGATTATTTTAAGATATGTAATTGCTGAAAATGAGCCGGAGTTAAATTAATTTGGAGCCTAATCCGTTCTCAGTTGTGACATTAGCCGACTTCAAATACCGTCATGAAAAAAGGGAAAAGTGGGCATTTGTTCTGATAAGAGCCTTTGAAGTCAAGGTAATAGAACCCGGCGCGACCGGATCAAGTGTAGAAAGTGCACACAAACAGCGGGAGTGGCATTGTCGGCACAGGTTTCTGGCATAAGGTTTTTATATACAGATTAAAAGGAAACAGTGGAAATTCAGAAGGAAAAAAATAACAAGATTTGTTTCAGCAATAGATTTTATTCTTATTGTAGAAGAAATATGCACGGCCTGTAAGAATTATTTAATTGTCAGTAGACCTCTTTATACTTCTCCACAACTGTATCACTGACCTGTTTGGTAAGCGCCTTGGTCTTCATGCTGCTGTTTGTTCAGTAATGGTCTCTAACAAACTCTTGAGGCCCTTACTGAACTAACACATACTAACCTAACCCTGCATTTTACTCCTCCACAACTCTACACCTGACCTGTTTGGTGAGCTCCTTGGACTTCATGCTGCTGTTTGTTCAGTAATGGTCTCTAACAAACTCTGAGGGCCTTACTGAACTAACACATACTAACCTAACCCTGCATTTAACTCCTCCACAACTTTATCCCTGACCTGTTTGGTGAGCTCCTTGGTCTTCATGCTGATGTTTGTTCAGTAATGCTCTCTAACAAACTCTGAGGCCTTTACCAAATGAACACATACTAACTCAACCCTGCTTTTTAAGTTTCACGACTTTATCCCTGACCTGTTTGGTGAGCTCCTTGGTCTTCATGCTGCTATTTGTTCCGTAATGGTCTCTGACAAACTCTGAGGCCCTTACTGAACTAACACATACTAACCTAATCCTGCATTTTATTCTTTCACAACTCTATCCCTGACCTGTTTGGTGTGCTTCTTGGTCTTCGTGCTGCTGTTTGTTTAGTAATGCTCTCTAACAAACTATGAGGCCTTCACAGAACAGGTGTATTGGTACTGAAATTAAATTGCAGACAGGTGGACCCTTCAAACTAGCTATGTGACCTGTGAAGGCAATTGGTCACACCAGATCTTTGTTGGGGTTTCACTGTTAAGGAGATGAATACATATGCAAAGATATATACAATCCTGGTAAGCCGTCTTCTGAAATGTAAAGCCTCCAGAAAGAATTCTGACATCACCATTACCCGTACTAACCTTATTATACAGCGTTATGGCGTGGGTGTTTCTGGTTCTAATGTCCACATCTGTTGTGTGGATATACAGTATACAAAAATTCTAATATGTAAATCATCTTCTTGGTGTACTTGGTGGTTCCCAGACCCTTGATGCATCGGTCTGCCCACCCTCACCAGCCCTGTGATACAGCTCCCCTGATAAATATTCATTTTATTATCTTCAGCTTCAGCTTTTGGGTATAATGTAGATGTAGCACATGTGGGCTGCTTCCAACAAGCACATCATGTGGATGGATTTGTCATGGGCACGAAACAACCAGTGCCATACTCTGTGCCCGGGCTAGAACATTGTGCTCTTGTATGAACTGTTGACATCTCAATTGGACTTTAAAGGGGTACTCTGCTCCTAGACATTTTATTCCCTATCCACAGCCAGACTACTGGCGACCATACCCCGATGTGTTGGTCAACAAGCCCCCTCATATATCTCTGTAGGAGTTACGGAGACATGTTAACACTGTATCTCTATCTCTCCCATAGACATGAATGGAGGGGGGTGACATTTATTCTTACTTTTCCAGAGAGATTGCACATTTCATCAACAAAAAACAATAAAACCAAGGAACAGGTGACAAACCACCAAGCCCAATCCAGAAATTGGCAAAATAGTTTTTGGGAAAAACTGTCAAGTTCAAGAAGACCTCTGGCTTCTTAGCTTGGTTACCAGAACATTTTTAGATGAAGAATACTGTAATTTGTGAAATGAGAGAACCCATATAAACCTTCTGAAGACTGAATTGGTGGAATCCATTGAAACCGGACATGGAGGGCCATTCCTTCAGTATTTCTGATGTTAATGCCCCCATAGACACTCCACATGTCAATAGATTCTACAGGTTTCACCATACAGTCTTGGATTCTTGGAGAGTAGGTCAAATTGTCTACCTACATGTCAGAATACACAGGTAACATCAGGGGTTAAAGGGGTACTCAGCCCCTAGACATCTTCTTCCCTAGCCAAAGGATAGGGGATAAGATGTCTGACTGCTGGGGACCCCCGAGTTCTCGGCTACAGAACCCCAGACATCCAAGGCACGGAACGAACTTCACTCCATGTCGGATGAATGTCGATGCGGGGCGGAGGCTTGTGACATCATGCCCACATTTGTGACATCACAGCCACACCTCCTCAATGCAAGTCTATGAGAGCGGGTGTGACATTTGTCATGCCCCCTCCCATAGACTTGGATTGAGGGGGCCTGGCGGTGACGTCTCGAGCGGGGAGTGACCGTGACATCACGAGCCTCCAACACTGCACCCGATGCTCTAAGCAAACATCGGGTGCAGCAGGGAGATAGCGGGGGGTCCCAGCAGCAGGACCCCCGTGATCAGACATCTTATCTCCTATCCTTTGGATAGGGAAAAAGATAAATGGTTAATGAAGGTAAGGGTCTATTCACACGGCAGAAATTCCACAAGCAGAAATTCTGAAGTGTGAATGGGAGTGTGGAATCCCATAGAAGTCTATGGACTTTAATTTTTAAGGGGAATTCCGCAAGCGGAATAGACCCTAAGTCTAGCAGGTCAAATATTTGGTGAATTTTCTGGGAAATAAGGTTGAGGTGACACACAATGCTACTGCTGTTCTTTGTCTACAGAAATGTCATAGCTCTCGGCTTCATGGGTATGACTAAACAGAAAGAACTAGCAAATTAAAAGGGAGTCCATACTATATGTCAGTCACAGATTTGGCCACACCTTTGGAATTTAGCACCTTAGGCTCTTTATATATTACTTAGCAGTGTCCATTTACCTTATGCTCCAGCTGCCTTACATATCCTTTTTTTCCCAATATTCCCAGTTGCGCTTTAATGGCTTATAAGCCTCCGCGTGTCTATGTAACGCTTTCCTCAAGGAAAAACATTAGCCCTTTGGTCCCATGACGATAGGCATCTTACTAGCCAGCTAACTCTCTGCTCTGCACTGACAAGAGGCAATAACCCTAAAACAAATGGATCCTCTTTCCTTCTGGAACGATTTTTGACTTGACATACATTCCCAGTCAGTTTCTAAGACCATGAGTTGGACTTTTAAGGGCTTATAAGCCTCCACATGTCTTTGTGACACTCTCCTTATGGAGAAACATTCCTCTTTCGTCTTACAATGGTAGACCTCTACTTTGCCAGCTACCACTCTGCTCTGTACTGATGAGGGCCAATAACCTTTCTGGAGAGATTTCTGTCATGGCATACATTCCCAGTCAGTTTCTTAAACTCTGAGTTAAACTTGTAAAGGTAGGTTACCTGAAAGAGTGATGTAAGAAAACTGCTTTACATATCCTTTCTTTCCAGGAAAGTTTGAGACATATATGATAAACATATCCACAGAGCCACATTGCCTAAGGCTAAAAAAGTGTCTTGTTGTCCACCATTTAGGTCGTGGCTCGAAGAGCCGTAAGTGAATAACCTGGGGAAGGAAACACATTTGATTGTACTTACCGACCTGAACCTAAAACCATCAGGGGACCTAAAATACAATCGTGACAACAGGAAAACAGCGGTTGAGGTGTGCCCAAATACCGCGACCGTGGGTACTCCTATAGAGGGCATACCCTGATATGAGATTAGAAATTTGTGATTGTACGTCCTTTGGAAAGAAAGGGAGGGCAGGGTGGGTGACGCCAACGATACATATGCCCCTACCTGTGGGAGAGGGGTGGTTATATACCCAACGCCACTCCCACAAATGCAGCCAATTAGGCTTTTAACTTGTGGTTGTGGCTCGAAGAGCCATAAGTGAATAACCTGGGGAAGGAAACACATTTGATTGTACTTACCGACCTGAACCTAGAACCATCAGGGGACCTAAAATACAATTGTGACAACAGGAAAACAGCGGTTGAGGTGTGCCCAAATACCGCGACCGTGGGTATGCCTATAGAGGGCAAATAGTCAAAAATAGGGTGCAACTCAATTTTATTTAGAGTCCCAAGGCCAATATTTTAAATACATCTGCCATTTCTGTAGAAGGGTCAGGCACGTAACGATCGAAGCAACTGGAGTTCCAACGGCCTAGCTTCTTGATAACGTGAGCCGGAACCTTATGTTTAGAAGCTGCTGAGGCTGCCCCAATCCTGAATGAATGACCTGCAATGCCTGTGGAATCTAGACCCAAAATCATGACTAGTACGTGCTTTATGAATCGTGATGTCGATAAAGCCTGACCACCAACCGGGAGAAGGGGACTGCCCGCCGCTTGCCCTGAAAGCATGGAGAGTAGGACTGAGAGGGAAGAGACCGGGCACCATTGATGTGACACAGGGAAGTAACGGATAGACGCTCCCCATCTACAGGTTTTGGTGGCTAGCAGCGTGAGAGTGAAACCTTGGCTGTCGGGTGACAATTGGCCCAGGGTCAAACCCAGTGATCTGTGACCGAGACGCGTGAATTCCCCTGGTCTAAGAAAGCCGTAGAAAGCAAGGTGGATGACAGCTTTGATAACCGTGCTGAGCTGATAACCGAAAGGGTGAGTATCCAGAAGAGAAGACATGGCCCGGAAAAGGTCCCCGGTGACTGGTGCGCGAGAAGGGGACCTGGGGTGTGACAGGAGTGATACGCCTCTAAGAGCCGCCTTGATGGGATGAGCAGAAAGCAGTGAGGGTGCGTTAGGATGCAACAAAGACCTGTGGTGCTGAAGACCCGTTAGGTGCAGTTTGATGGTGTTATGAGACAGATGTAGAGAGGAATGGCAAAAACCGACAAAAGCTAGGGAGGAGTGCACGGAAATTGTGGCAGGAAGACCTAAGTTGTGCATGAAAGAGGTGAAGGATGCCAGAGCGGCATCGTAGGCCCGAATTGTGCTGGGTGCTAGTGACCTTCTAATTAAAGTGTTGGCTATAGATACTTAACTGGCTAATCCATCATTAGCTGCTGGAGTGGGGGGGACCGTGACTCCGGCTCGATCTGCTTCTGGTTGCACCTGGAAGAACATACTTAGTTTAGCCCGTGAAAGTGCATCAGCTGCCAGATTCAACCTACCCTCAATGTGTTCAATAGAAAAGTGAAAGTTGTGTTGAAGTGATAGTAAAATGAGCCTTCTGACAAAGCGCATAATTTGTGGAGATTTGGAGCGCCCTCTATTAAGGATATCGACCGTGGCTGTATTATAACATAGGAACCGGACGGTCGTATTGGACTAAGAATGCCCCCAGACCATAGAGGCAGCTACAATGGGGTATGTCTCAAATAATGCCGAGGTTTCCCTAAAATCGGGGATGTTAAGAATTTCTGGAGGCCAAGGCCCCGCCAGCCAGTGATTGCCATGTATGGCTGCGAATCCGAATGCTGAGGCATCGGACACAACTGTGGGGGACAATTCTGAAGCTGAGGGTGTGAAGAATGAGATCCCGTTCCAACTTTCTAGGAAATGATCCCACATAAGCAGATCTGCCATGGACTCGTTATCGACATGAATCGTGTGCCTCTGGCCTGAGACTGATGGGAGAAGGTCCAGGAGTCTGGATATGAAGGCTCTCCCCTGAGGTATAATCCTCATGGCGAAAGCCATCATGCCCTGGAGGCTCTGTAGCTCGACCCTGGACACCGTGTGACATCTGGACAGCCTATGTATCAGTTCTCGAATTCTAGTTAAATTGTCCTGAGGCAGTCTAGCCTGCATGTTTACGGTATTTAGGATGATGCCCAGGAAGACAAGCTGTCTGGTGGGACCCTCAGTCTTGTGAGGTGAGACGGGGACCCCGATTTCTTTAAATAGTGACAAAAGTGAGGAAAGGTTGTTAGGTGGGTGGTTAGGATGTTCGAGCAGTAAGAAATCATCCAAGTAGTGTATTGTGTGTTGGCAGTTGGCAGTATTCTGAAGTGCCCAGTGTAACACTGTGGCTAACTGATCAAAGAGCCATGGGCTACTTTTAGCACTAAAAGTAAGTTTGACAGTGAAATAATATTTATCTTGCCATTTGACACCATGCCACTGCCAGAGGTCTGGTCTGATGGGGAGTAACTTAAAAGCATCGGTTATGTCAGCTTTTGACAGCCAAGTGTTCCTTCCTAGCTGCAGGATGACCTGTATTGCTTGGTCAATGGAAGAATATTTCATCGAGAATTCGTCTGACGGGATTAGAGCGTTAATGCTGGGTATGACGGAGGAGTAAGGAGCTGAGAGATCGTAAATTAATCTCTTTTTATTTGAGAATTTACCAGTAGCAAGCCCCAGCGGGCTGTCTCTCCAAGAAGAAAAGGGGGGCACATCAAATGGACCAATCATGAAGCCTTTGGTCAGCTCAGACTTAATCAAATCGGAGACGACCTTAGGCTCTGCAAGGGCTGACAACAAGTTGTGACACTCGTACGTACATTGGGGAAGGGTGACCAAGCCCGTGTGGAAGCCATCACAGAACCCTGCCACCAACCAACTGACCCAGTTGGGATCAGGGTGACGGGCGAGGACCCTGGTGAGGACCTGGGCCTGGACCACGCCTAGTCACGCCTGAGAGCCCTTCTGGGAGCAGATTTAGCTGGGGTGAGCACTGTAGCAGATGAAGCATATGTATAGCAATCTACAATTACTGTACTGGCAGGTAGAGAGGTTAAAGTTATTACAGATCTGGGTTTTCCCCAGATACCTCACAGGGCGGCTGTGTTTCTCTGAGCCGGTGAAGTGTAAGAAAATTACAATTTTAGGGACACGTCCCCAAGGACTGCCCTAAACTAGAGACTACTTAACTAAATTATTAAAACTTAACTTTTATTACAACCACTTAATTATAAATTGTGCTTTTGGTACCATAGTGAAAAAATGTTAAAAAATCCGGTCATCCACTGTGTGACTACAACATAGGTCAAAATTGCCCATATGTCTTGTGATCAGTGTCACAGTGGGAAGGTCTAGTTAAGCCAGACAGTGTCGCCACCGCTGACTAAAGAAAACCCCCACCCTGTTCAAATCTTGCTATTGTGTCACTAGGATGCCGATTTATAAAAACATTATAGCCCCTCCTGCTGACGTTTCGCCAGTGTACCCTGGCTTTTTCAAAGAAGTGAGGACAGGTATACCATGCAACAATCGTCCTTTTATATGGTAGGAAATTAACTACTGTGCGCATCATTTCCTGTGCGCTCACACGGTTCGGTTCCACATCATAACTTTGCGTCAATATCAACCAATCATATTGATTGTTTACATCAACCTGCTGTTGTTTAGCCAATCCAACTTCAAACTTGCCTGTGATGTCATCGGCCACCGCTTCACTGGTGAGGTGTAAGAACTGGAGCCCCTACTGGAGCTAGGTTCCCCTAGGTCGCTGCTCCGAGGACACCAGCTGGACAGGTGGGTGGTAACCCCACACAAAGTGCAGGAGGGAGCTTTCAAGCCTGCGAAATGTTCGCAATACAGTTCCGTGTCTATGGCCCAGTTGGTCACATAATTAAATTGTGCGTAAGCTGCCGCTGCCTTAGCCGAGAATGCCTTATGGTATTCGTAGAACGTAGTTCCCCCGTACTTGTGAGCCATCTGAATTACTCTATGGAGGTATAGATCTAACTCCTCCCTGCGGCCAGGGCTGATGGAGCAGACAACATCCCTGAAGAGCCCGAAAGCTAGTACGAATTCAGTGACATTCAATGACCTGCTGAGCCTAGCGTCCTTGCTTTTAAAGATAACTGCTAGCTCACCACAGGCGACAGTCTTGGTGTCCTTGATATCAGTTGTGGCAATGAGCAGACAAGCAAGGTTAATATCCTTACCCTCGAGGATGCCTTTCTTAATGTGCACTGGTATAAAGTGCGCAGGTGTGATGTTAGGTGGAGGTTGTGGCGTACCTGGAGGCGTAGCCTGAGAGGTAGGAGCTGTGGGAGGCGCTACAACTAACTAGTCAATCTGAAACAAAAACATGGAATAACATTGAACTGCCACATCGACTGACCCAACAGTTGAGTCTTAATTATTTGGAAGCATAGCAGACAATGAGGTCTCAAGTAGTGACCTTGAAACAGTGTGGCAAATAAGAGCGGTACGGTATTTGACACACGAACCAGAAGCCCAACCAATATATTGCAGCTGCTGCAGAACCTCACAAGACACAAGTCTGAAGAAGACGGCACATGGAAAACAAGCTTAGAGCCATGTCTGACAGCTGTTTTCTCCCCCATTAACCGGGGAAGGACAGGTAACTAAACACAGTAACACAAGAGCATTCTCAAACATTTAAAACATAGTCAAAGAAAGAATACTCACTCAATCTTAGTGAGTTCATGCCTGTAGTACACCTTGAATATTATGCTGAGGCCTCAGGTGTAAAATCAGAGCCCGTCTTCCTCCTAGCCCCTCCCCCCCTGCTGGAGCCCGGTGATTGTGCCGGGAGGGGGAACCCAGAGGGTGGCCCCGGACCACCGACAGGTGGGAACCTGCTGACCGGGGAGCTCATTGTGCACACACACACAAGCTCCTCCCCTTCCCCCCCAGGCCGAGACCCAGTGAGAGTGCCGGGAGAGGGGAAAGACCCTAGGGATGCTGATGACTTATGGGGAGAGGTGACTGTGTGAGCAGGCCTCGGTTACCCCCCCCCCCCCCCCGCGGGGCTGGAGAGAGTGCGGGGGGGGGAGACAGACAGCAGCAGCAGCGCTGTCATCACGCAGGGCTGAGCCGGGGCACCGGAGGGAGGACATCAGCCCACTGTCCCGGAAATCCCGCACCCCCACCCGCTCGGCTAGGCACACGAGTGACGGAGCCGGCAGGTGGAGACAGGAGACCAGACTCAGTAAGGGCGACGCCTCCTCCGATCGACACACCACAGCCAGGCCGAGAGAGAGACCCAGCCCAGGGAACCCGGTAACACCTCCCCCCTCCCCGCCCGGTCGGCACTCAAGGGGCGGAGACGGTAAGAGGGGAAGGGCACCGGGACCTGCGGTGTAGTCGCACCCCCCTCACCCAGCGGCAGGCACCGGTAGGTTTGGGGACCCCAGCGATAATCAAGGGGATAGAGAGCACTTACCTAACCACGGTGAACCCGGGCAGGAAACCACAACGAACGACGACTTCGCCACCTGGGGGACGTATGACCTAACGCGGTACTCTGTAACAGAAGATACCGCCAACGATACATACGCCCCTACCTGTGGGAGAGGGGTGGTTATATACCCCACGCCACTCCCACAAATGCAGCCAATTAGGCTTTTAACATATATATTTATATATATATATATATATATATATATATATATAAATATATATATATATATATATACATATATACACAGTGACCCCCCGACTTACGATCATTTCAACATACGATGACCTCTCAGAGGCCATCGCATGTTGAAGGCGGCATCAACATACAATGCTTATGTATATCGGGGGCCATGCTTCAGCTGCTGCCGGATAGCCGTTTAATGTTCCCCGTCTGCCCCTGTGAGTGTCACTCATCTGTCCCTGCCGCTCCGGACCGTCCTCTTCATGCTCCGCTGCATGGCCGTTGCTCTCCTTCATCGTCATAATGTCCCCGCACACGCCATCCCGTCATCCAATAGGTGCGGCGTGTGCAGGGACGTGATGACGGTGTTGGAGAACGACGATGCAGGGCAGCGGTAACGGTCCGGAGCGGCGGGGACACGTGAGTATAACTTTGTCTATTATTGTTGCACAGACCCCTCAACATATGATAAATTCAAGTAACGATGTTTCATTTGGAACAAATTACCATTGTATGTTGAGGGATCACTGTATATATAGATATATTTATTTTTTATTAAAGGGCTTCTCCGCAGGAAAAATTTTTTTTTAAATCAACTGGTGCTGGAAAGTTAAACAGATATGTAAATTACTTCTATTAAAAAATCTTAATCCTTCCAGTACTTATCAGCTGCTGTATGCTTCACATGAAGTTGTGTAGTCCTTTCTGTCTGACCACAGTGCTCTCTGCTGAAACCTCTGTCCATAGTGGATAGTTTTGCTCTAGGGATTTTCTCCTACTCTTGACAGTTTCTAAAGTGGGCAGAGGTGACAGCAGAGAGCACTGTGGTCAGACAGAAAGGACTACACAACTTCCTGTGGAGCATACAGCGGCTGATAAGTACTGGAAGGATTAAGATTTTTAAATTGAAGTCATTTACAAATCTGTTTAACTTTCTGGCATCAGGGAGTACCTTCTTAAATGTGAGAGAATATGCATGCTACTGGTTGACATCCATCCCTCGGTAGTACAAGTTTGAAAATGCCCCTGTAGACCTCCGATGGACATTGGAATTCTGTGCAATGAGACCAAACCTTAAAGGGGTACTCCGCCCCTGGCATCTTATCCCCTATCCAAAGGATAGGGGATAAGATGTTAGATCACCGCGGTCCCGCTGCTGGGGACCCCCGGGATCCCCGCTGCAGCACCCCGCTATCATTACTGCACAGGGCGAGTTCACTCTGTGCATAATGACGGGCGATACAGGGGACGTAGCATCGTGACGTCATGGCTCCGCCCCTCATGACATCACAGCCCGTCCCCTTAATGCAAGTCTATGGCAGGGGGTGTGACGACCGCCACGCCCCCTCCCATAGACTTGTATTGACGGGGCGGGCCGTGACATCACGAGGGGCAGAGCCGTGACGTAACGATGCTCCGGCCCCTGTATTGCCCGTCATTACGTGCAGAGCGATCTCGCTCTGCGCAGTAATGATAGCGGGGTGCTGCTGCAGCGATCCCCGGGGTCCCCAGCAGCGGGACCCCGGCGATCTGACATCTTATCCCCTATCCTTTGGATAGGGGATAAGATGTCTAGGGGCGGAGTACCCCTTTAAAAACCGTGTGATGTTCTAAAAGCGTCACCCTGGATATTGAATCTTTTCCGAAGACGGTTCCTGTGAGTATAAACGTTTTATTTATGTCCGACCATACATCTTCCAAAAGATTCCGCGAACGCCACAATCAATCATGACGGCCCACAAATCCCTTACCTCCTGTGCATAATTCATGTGGAGATACAGTAAAAGCCAATTCATAGAGCAATTTACTGAAAGGTGCTATCAACACGAAGCCCTCCTGCCCAATTCTTTTGTAATCAATAAATGTTCATGTATCGAGATTGTCCTACGCTCTGATAGACACAAGATTTTACCCCGAACCCCCAGTACAGAGACCTTCTATAGGGAATCCTCCGACAGGTTTTAATAACTCAAGCATATGTAAAGGGGTACTCCGGGGAACTAAGCCCATAGCCCATTATTTCCCTCTCATTAATTGTCTAAATACCATTCTTTAGCTATTTAGAGCAGTTTCCCCTCTTTGGTTGTCACCTACATGTAGGAAGTGAGGGAATTATATCATCCAGCCATCCACTCTGTCTCTGTCCAAATCTCTCTTTGAAAGCAGTCCCCACCCTGCTGAGAGACACAGACCATGTGGTTTCTGCCCTGCACTGAGGAGTCATGCTCACCTTTGTGCTGAGAACTGGGAGGGTGTGTGCAGCCTTAGTCAATCAGACACTGAACCTCTCTCTACTGCTCAGAGCTGGAGGGTTGGGCTGCTCTCAAAAAATCAGCTGGCTGGCAGAGCAGAGCTGCGATGACTGCTGGGAGATGTAGGCAAGGAGAGGAAAGGATGGGAAAGAATATCAAGCAGCCAGAGAAGACAACAGGTGGCACAGGAGCCATAAATATTAGACAGGATGGTTTACAGGGAACGTATCCAGGTAGTGTGGTGGCTTTGGAGCATTTGTATATATGTGTATACTGTATATATATACAGTGACTCTCAGATCACTTACCTGTCCTCGGGGCTCCGGCGCGTCCTCTTCGGGATCTCCTCCATCGTCGGCGCTCTCCGTCGTCATCACATCGCTGCGCACGCCGTCCCGTCATCCAATAGGAGCGGCGTGCATAGCGACGTGATGGCGGCAACGGAGAGCGGCGACGGAGAGCGAGGATGCCGGGGAAGTAGAGGCCTTGCCGGAGCGTCGAGGACACGGCGACAGCGATGGAAGGCGACATCCAGGGCAGCGGTGACGAGCGGTGACGGTCCGGAGCGGCGGGGACAGGTGAGTACAACTTCCTATACCAGTCGTCTTCAACCTGCGGACCTCCAGATGTTGCAAAACTACAACTCCCAGCATGCCCGGTGTTGTAGTTTTGCAACATCTGGAGGTCCACAGGTTGTAAACCACTGTCCTATACTTTACATTGCATGGATCCCTCAACATACGATGGTTTCAACAAACGATGGTCCGTTTGGAACGGATTACCATCGTATGTTGAGGGATCACTGTGTATATATATATATATATATATTTCCCTGAAGTACTCCTTTAAGGGGTCAACGTCATAATTCCCATCCGACATAGAGGCCGCAGCCCTACACATCTCCCCTTTTGTCGCGCTCCAGGAATACATACAACGTTGTGACAAATTGATCGAGCTCCCCGAATGCCCTTTGGTATTCACAGGAGAATGAGATGCCATTTTTAATGGAAAACATAAAATGAATAATTTAAGGTTTTAGTACTGCCGGGGCTGTAAAGCAGTCAATCTACAATACAATAGCAGAAAGCATTTTAGTTTTGCACATATGAGGTTTTTCCCTATAATAATCTTGATTATTTTTCCGTTTTTTCGGCTCTTTGTGTACAGTAAGCATTTTGTCTCGGTTCCAAGGTGACAGCTGCAACTTTCTTCCTCTTAAATAATATGTAATTGTAAGATGTTATTCTATATAAAAGTAGAAGATGTAGGACATTGCTTTCTTGGCACCAGAATATATATTTTTTTATTATTATTTTATAGCTAAGTTTATAAGTCACAGAGTTAGTACCATGATTAAAAGTTTTATAACCCGGTGACGTCAGTCTCTGGTACCAAGTCTTGGAGTTGCTGAAGTGATGGAAGGAATTATTCAACACATTATTGGAAATGTATCTAAAGGTTCCTGGTTCTGAATGCAAAATCTGTAACAAGGCTCCTACCAGAGTATGAAGCTGATATGGGGCCTTAAAAGGGTTTATCCAAAATAAGGTGACTTTATTACTTACCTGCCAGACAGTAATGGACATGCTTAGGAAGGATCCGTGCTTGTCTTGGTTGTGTTGTGAGTCCACCATAACGCTGTTACTTTAGTTTTGTGAAATGGCTATTTCCTGTTGGAGTTCCCTCCCTCCAACTACAAGTCCCAGGATCTTCCTCCCACATATCAACCACCCCACCCATTGCAGCACAACTAGGCTCCCTTCCACCCATTACAATTCCCTGCAGCCCTGTGGAGAATTATCTCCCTCCAACCCAGAGGTTGCTTCACCCATTAAAGCACAGACAGGCTCCCTTTCAACACCTGACTGGTGATGTAATGTCTCGGGCTGCACTGCAACCTGGAAAAACAAGACAACACTCAATTTTTATGCTGCTAAAAATGAACATTGGGTCAAAGATTACATAAGAATTGTGGGACCACCATCAAGAACAGGTACAGACACTAAATTATGAACTACACTAACTTTACAGCCCTTGTAGTATTCTCAGAAAAATCCCAGAATACCTCTTTAATATTGGTAGAAAATTGTGCCGGACTTCTTTTCCAAGGGAACTGCATTGTCATAAAATACAGCTATGGAGACATTCACGTAAAAGTGCCGAAACACCTTAGAGCGGTGGTCTCCAAAATGTGCACCACCAGCTGTTGGCCGAGACAGCAAACATAGTTTTCCAACATCTAGAGGTCCACAGTTTGGAGGTCACTGCTTATAGACTTTAGTCAGCTGGACTTGCCACCTTCAACAGGTTCAGCCGACTGTCTAAGGTGTATGGTGATCTACCAACTCTCCCCTGACAGATGATATAAAGAGAATGTTGGGGCTTGTTGCTTTGTTACAACTCAACCCTATTGTTCTCAGAGGGATAAGCTTACCTCTCCCCATAGAAGACATATGAATCCTTAGTCGTGCCGACCATTCATGTGTATGGGGTGGTCAGGAGAGACAACTGTTGCCTTAACTGTCCCTTGGCCACTGGTTATTAAAAGTATGTGACCAATTTAAGGGACATGTAAAGCAAGATGAAATGAAAACCAGACCTTTCGGTTCTGGGGGCAAAATCAGATACCTTTGGTCCACTTTGATCTATGCTCTATGGAGCCTCCTTCTATGGAGCTTCTATGGAGCTTCTAAACATGTCCGTCTCCTTAATGTGGTTGTGCGGTTGCTATAAAGAAGACCATACTGATCTATGGCAGGAGAAACATTTTCCCAACCCCTTAACAGCACAGGGTATATACAGTCTGGATGTAGGAAGCATGCTCATGAGCTGAGCCCATTTTATACCCAGTGAGTATTGACTGACTATTTTAGCCCTTTAGATGCCTCAATCAAAGTTGATCGCGGCATCTGAAAGTGGCAAAATAGTGGTGCAGGTCCTTTGGTAGGGCTGATCAGGACCTCAACAGCACAATCACAGGGTCCTGAACATCTGAGATAAATGTCGGAGTTCCTTTACCCTCCGTCATTTGTCTACAGGTGATCTGCTAATCCAGTCTGTTTCGGCAGGCAGGACAATCAGAGCGCCGATAACACTGATCAATCCTATACCATGGCACAGCAATGTCCGGTTTCTGCAATGAAAGCTTACATGTAATAGTCTCCTATGGTGACAGAAAAATAGTAAGTAAAATTAATTTAAAATAAATGTAAATAAGCCCCTCCCCTAATAAAAATTTGAATCGTCCCCCTTTTCCCATTTTTCAATTAAATAATGTAAACAACAATAAACATTAATGTACAGTATGTGGTATCACTGCGTGCAGAAATGTCCGAATTATTAAAATATAACATAAATGAAACCTTGCCGTCAATGGCGTAAATGTAAAATAATAACAAAGTCCAGAACTGATTATTTTTGGTCAGTAAATATACATATATATATATGTAAAGCGATCAAAAAGTCCCATTAAAAGAAAAAGATAGTGATAATAACTGCAGATTACGGCGTAAAATATGACCCTCATACATTATCGTATATGGAAAAAATGAAAGAGTTATATGGGTCAGAAAAGGGAGATTTTAAGCATAATTATTTATGTACAAAAAGAACAATTTTTTTAAAGTAGTAAAATAAAACAAAACCTATATAAACTGGGTATCCTTGAAATTGAATGGACCTACAGAATAAAAATAAGGTGTCATAAGGTGTCCGTGTGTAGAACAAAACTCCGCTCCTTGGTGGTAAAGTGAGTGATGTCATTACAAAGTACAATTGGGGAGACAAAACAAAAAAACAAGCCCTCATATGGGTCTGTAGGGGGAAAATGAAAGTCTTATGGCTATGAAAATGCAGAGAGGTAAAAAAGGAAAATGGAAAAAAAAAATGGCTGCGTCATTTAAGGGGTACTCCCCCCCTAGATATCTTATCCCCTATCCAAAGCATAGGGGATAATATGTCTGATTGCGGGGGTCCAGCCAATGGGGACCCCTGCGATCAAGGCTGTGGCACCCCAAACATACAAAGTTTGTTCCTTGCTGGATGACTGGTAATGCGGCTCATGACGTCACAGCCATGCCTCGCTCGTGATGTCACAGCCACGCCCCCTCAATGCAGGTCTTTCCGTGACTTCACGAGTGCGGCGTGGGCATGATGTAACAAGCCTCCGACGCTCTAACCAAACACCGGGTGCAGCTGAGAGATCGGGGTGTCCCCCCAGCAGCGGGACCCCGGCGATCAGATATCTATGGGCGGAATACCCCTTTAAGGGGTTAAATGATTGCCATTTATGTTCCTTTTATAGTAGTGACACATTCCTCAGCAGTCAGCACCATACAGAGATTGCAACCATAACATCACTCCTCTGTCCCCTGTTGTTGTTTTTAATGGGGCCACCCCTATTTATATCCTGTTTTGACTTTGATGGCAACTAAGTATATTTATTAATTATTATATTTATTTCTTTTTTTTAATTATTATTATTATATTTATTTTGCTATTTATTTATATATTTATTTATTTATTTATTATTATTATATTTATTTTGATATTTATTTATTTAGTTATTTATTATTATATTTATTTTGATATTTTTTTATATATACATTTATTTATTTAGTTATTTATTATTATATTTATTTTCATTATTATTTATTTTTATGTGTTTATTTTTGAGCTTATACGTTTATGCATTTTCAGTAGTATCCACAATTTAAGAGCGTCACACTTAAAGAGCTTTTATGAAAATACATTGTTACCTGTGGAAATCAATAGAGTAATGCACTGGAAATGCCAGGAAAAGCTGACAGCGGAGAATTAGATGAGCCAACAGAATGGACTGGGGTAGTTGTAATAGAATACAAATGAAGCGTATGTAGTTTAGTCAGGCAGCGCAACTAAGAAGTGCAATATATTAAACAGAGGAATCCAAACTGTGGCCCTACAGATGTAGCAAGACTACAACTCCCAGCATGATGACATCACACAGTTCCCCCATATAGACATGATGACATCACACAGTTCCTCCAAATGGACATGATGACATCACACAGTTCTTTCATATGGACATGATGACATCACACAGTTCCTCCATATGGACATGATGACATCACACAGTTCCTCCATATGGACATGATGACATCACACAGTTCCTCCATATGGACATGATGACATCACACAGTTCCTCCATATGTACATGACATCTCACAGTTCCTCCATATGGACATGATAACATCACACAGTTCCTCATATGGATATGATGACATCACACAGTTCCCCCATATGGACATGATGACATCACACAGTTCCTCCATATGGACATGATGACATCACACAGTTCCTCCATATAGACATGATGACATCACACAGTTCCTCCATATGGACATGATGACATCACACAGTTCCTCCATATAGACATGATGACATCACACAGTTCTCCATATGGACATGACGACATCACACAGTTCCTCCATATGGACAAGATGACATCACACAGTTCCCCCATATGGACATGATGACATCACACAGTTCCTCCATATGGACATGATGACATCACACAGTTCCTCCATATAGACATGATGACATCACACAGTTCTCCATATGGACATGACGACATCACACAGTTCCTCCATATGGACAAGATGACATCACACAGTTCCCCCATATGGACATGATGACATCACACAGTTCCTCCATATGGACATGATGACATCACACAGTTCCTCCATATAGACATGATGACATCACACAGTTCTCCATACGGACATGACGACATCACACAGTTCCTCCATATGGACAAGATGACATCACACAGTTCCCCCATATGGACATGATGACATCACACAGTTCCTCCATATGGACATGATGACATCACACAGTTCCTCCATATGGACATGATGACATCACACAGTCCCCCCATATAGACATGATGACATCACACAGTTCCTCCATATGGACATGATGACATCACACAGTTCCTCCATATAGACATGATGACATCACACAGTTCCTCCGTATAGACATGATGACATCACACAGTTCTCCATATGGACATGATGACATCTCACAGTTCCTCCATATGGACATGATGACATCTCACAGTTCCTCCATATGGACATGATGACATCTCACAGTTCCTCCATATGGACATGATGACATCACACAGTTCCTCCATATAGACATGATGACATCACACAGTTCCTCCATATGGACATGATGACATCACACAGTTCTCCATATGGACATGACGACATCACACAGTTCCTCCATATAGACATGATGACATCACACAGTTCTCCATATGGACATGATGACATCACACAGTTCCTCCATATGGACATGATGACATCACACAGTTCCTCCATATGGACATGATGACATCACACAGTTCCTCCATATAGACATGATGACATCACACAGTTCCTCCATATGGACATGATGACATCACACAGTTCCTCCATATAGACATGATGACATCACACAGTTCCTCCATATGGACATGATGACATCACACAGTTCCTCCATATGGACAAGATGACATCACACAGTTCCCCCATATGGACATGATGACATCACACAGTTCACACACAAAGGGACCTATGGATGGAGGGTAAATTATTTAATCACTATTTACAATTAATCACCTAAGTGATCAGTAATACCCACATTTTACCATCCACTGAATAATTATTGTATAACGTACCTTTTATTATTATTATCCCTATTATTAAAATGCCAACAGGCAGTCTTTATGTGACCCGCTGTAGGCACCCTGATTGAAAACCACTTTTGAATGGATGCAGCTCATTTATGTTACAATGGGTGAGGTGGCTGATGTGTGGGAGGGAGGAAAATGGAATTGTGGGATTTGTAGTCAAAAAAAGAAAAATCAAACAGGAAATACCAGTTCACAATAGCTATCCACAGTGTTATGGTAATCTCACATAGCCATTTAGCCCCAAGACAAGTGCAGATCCTTCCTAAGCATGTCCATTACTGTCTGCCAGGTACGTACTAAAATCCCCTTATGGTGGATAACCCCTTCAAAGCATTTATCTACATGCCACTAGTGCACCACCATATTGTTGCGCCTGCAGTCCCCAAACTAAACTCACAGTCGAAGATCAAACTGTTGATATTAAAACATATACACATCCACCCCCCCCCACCCCCCCCCCCAGAGCAGTCTTTAGCTGCTGCAGCCCATCTTCTCTAACGTGTTGTCTGTTTAGAGATGGTATTTCGCAGACCGTGGTTGTAAAAAGTAGTTATTTGTGTTACTGTTGTCTTTCGGTCTCAAACCAGTCTGCCCATTCTCCCCCTTCTTCCCCATTCTCTGTTTGAACTTTATCAAGTTGTCTTGACTGCGTCTACATACCTAAATGCCTTGTGTTACTGCCATGTTATTGGCTGATTAGCTATTTGTGTTAACATGCCATTGAACAGGTGTACCTAATAAATTGCCAAGAATTGTATATACTGTACAAAAATCTCTCGAGCGCACGTTCCTAAGAAGGTTTTCAGTAGACTCCTGCACCAAAGCCATCACTGTTTACAAATTGTTAGGGCCAGAATGGGGGAAAGTAAAAAGCTATCAATCAAGGATGATGCTTTTTCATGAAATGATTCTATAGTCCTGTAAAAAATCCCAAGAGCTCAATAAGAGTTATCATCTAATGGACCATTTACCTTAAATGTATAGCGACTACTCGTTTATTTCCTTCTATTGCCGATCCTGCATTTGCTATTCAACGTGAAGCTGCTACATAATGTAAATTGTCTCTAGTTTCCTCTCCGTACAACAGAAGGAAAGAAAATTGTAGTGACGCGTCTTCAAAGAGTGACAAGAAAAGGTCCGGCCATTAGAAAATAGGGGGCAGATAGAGATGGGCACTTATGTGCGGTAATAATTGTAAACCACATGTTCATTACAGGAGATGGCGGCCTGGATATGTGCAGGATTTAAAGGATTGTCAGTAGAAATTGCTCTATTTATCGGGCAAACGTGAAGGAACATGTTCCTATGGGCACGCTTGTGGCATGACTCTCACCTACAGTATCCGAAATTGACGTTCAGACCAATGCTTTAGCAATTTTCCAAAATCTGTTTACCCTTTGTTTCAAATCTGAAAGAATTTTAAAAGGTGCAATGTTCTCTAACTCTTCTGCTATAAATAAATTATCCAGGCAATGAAAAAGTTTACATTTAGCAGCATGAAAATATAAAAAAAAAGACATACTTACCCCCCTCGGTTCCCCCACAACCCAATGTGATGTCATCTGCTCCCTTTATTTTTTTTAATAAACTTTTTTCCTTTTTATATGCTTTTTTTTGCCTTCCTAGGGGCCTTCTATAAGCAATCATTTGATTGCTTATAAAGATCAATGTTATATATAAGCATTACACTGATCTATGAGGTTGGTACTGCTACAGTCTACCATTATTGTCCAGTCACTGCCTGTACTGAGGCTTAGTGCAGGCCTTGGGCTGGGCACCCCCCAATCAGACCACTGGGCCACCAGATTTGCGCTCCGTAATTGTTTAAATTGAAATTAAAGTGAGCTCCAAAGTCCTTCATTATTGGCAGATCCTATTGTGAAGCCGGAGGATGGAGCCTTGTGCGTTACCCAAGTAACTTCAGATCAAGTAGAAAGACAAAAGAGACCCACACTGATCTGATGAAGGGGGCGATTACCCCCGAAACACATCATCTTCATGTTTTTTGTAATATTTATGAATAAAATTCATCATTTGATATCCCTGATACTGGTCTAAGTCTTATCCACTTTTTGGAAACCAAGCAGGTCACTGTTTCTTCATCCTTCCATTACTGGCGGGTGTCAGCTGCCAATAGCAGCCGGTACCTGCTTGGTATGACGACAGCAGAAGATTCCACACTCATTGATGTAGAGCTGGGCCACTTAGTTATTGGGATTCATACCAGCTGCAATGCTTTGTTGCTAAATTGATTCGAGTGATTTAATATTTTAATATAAGGGTAGTTTGTATGGATCCGGCAGCGCCGTCCTAGAAACTCAGCGCGGGCGATAATTCTAAATAAATACCAGCTAAAGCTCTCGGATTCATAAATAAGGATGAAACTAAAAAGAAAAATCCATTGTAAGAATATTTCTTCCACAATGTATCTGCCAATCAAGGCATAATTCTAGTCCATTAAATGGCAGCCGGAGTCACCCGCCAACCCATAACTGAAACCTACTATTTTGGATCTTGAAATTATAGCTGGTGGCCTAGTTATCGAATTATGTTAACAACGTACCAAGGAAAGATTCCCGGGTTCGGAGGTATTAAAGAGCTGGCAGGTATTCGGCTCTCCGCGTGTCTGCTGACAAACAAAAGATCCGTATTATTGGTGTGAAATATCTTGAAAGGCTTAAACACTATCAATGATCTTTTTACATTTCCCTGCGAGATATATCTGTAATTTGTACTACACGCCATCTCCTCGCCAAATTGAAATGTGTCAAAACGAAAGCTAATCCTCTAGGTTTACAAAATGCGTCTATTCTTCCGGAAAGAAATGTAGTCTACCCAACGATGGTCTTTTTAGCTGTCGAGATAAAAAGTCATTATTAGAATTAAAGAAGAAACGTGCGGTGCGGATTATAATAGTTTTGTTTTTAGGTAAATAGTCCATCAGGTTCAGCCCTATCAGAGATCTACTTGAACAATAACCAAAGGATGGAGAACTCACCACGTCAAGTAATCTTCAATCACTCCATTTTTATTTTCCGGTAAGACATTAAAGGGGTTATCCACCATCAGGTGATTTTAGTACGTTCCTGCCAGACAGTAATGGACATGCTAAGGAAGGATCTGTGCTTTTCTTGGGGCTAAATGGCTATGTTGTGAGATTACCTTCTTTTTGTGAACTGGCTATTTCTTGTTGGAGTTTGTTCCGTCAATCTACAAGTCCCATAATTCCTTTTTTGTAAGTGTGAAGTCACTTAACTACACTAACATCACAGCTCCTGTAGCACAGTTGAATAAAAAAAAATCCTGGAATACCCCTTTAAGGAGTCGTGATACAGAGGGTAAAGCAGGGGAGCGGTGGAACACACAAGGCAGAGCGTGTCCCTCCCTTGGGTGGTATGAGTTAATTGGTGTGTGGTGGAAGGGGGCGTGTCCCTCCCTTGTGGTGGTGGAAGGGGATTGGTGTGTGGTGGGAGGGGGCGCGTCCCTCCCTTGTGGTGGTGTGAGGGGATTGGTGTGTGGTGGGAGGGGGCGTGTCCCTCCCTTGTGGTGGTGGGAGGTGATTGGTGTGTGGTGGGAGGGAGTGTGTCCCTCCCTTGTGGTGGTGGGAGGTGATTGGTGTGTGGTGGGAGGGAGTGTGTCCCTCCCTTGTGGTGGTGGGAGGTGATTGGTGTGTGGTGGGAGGGAGTGTGTCCCTCCCTTGTGGTGGTGGGAGGTGATTGGTGTGTGGTGGGAGTGAGTGTGTCTCTCCCTTGTGGTGGTGGGAGGTGATTGGTGTGTCTGCTCATGCAACCTTGTCAATGACTTATCTCTTGTCCATGATTCATGGACAAGCCTGATGCTGCTGCAGGATTGGTTAGTGTCCCAGTAGGTTTGGGGGCCCCTAGTGGTGGAATTTTCAGGAGCCATTTTCTTTAATATTCAAAAAATTTTGAGCAACCACATTATGAAAGGTCTTACATTTTCATCAGTAACAACATATAAAAAGGTTTTTGATCTGACAGTGGCCATTTAAGACTGCAAACAGGAGCCATTGTAATGTGCAAAGCTCTATAAATTGGGAGGGCTTTTGCTCAACCCAGCCTTCCCCAGTCCTGAGGGAGGAAATGCAATTTGGAACCGGTAGAGAGTAGCGAATGGACCAGTCCTTGTGAACAGGATAGCCTACAGGGCCTATCAAGCCCACCTGACCTTTGGCTGCCAATTTGTCAAGGATTTACTGTGATGCCAAATTATAGGAGGTTTACATCATCTCAAATTATCAGAATGTAGCAACAATTTAGTTTTATTAGAATATCTAGTTTATCACTAAAATATTACAAACGAGAAGGAAAGAAAAGAATATCCGTCTTTGAGCTGCCCTTTTCTGTCAAGTTGTTATACATCGCAGTCAGCAGTTTTCCTAGTTCCATCTATCCAGTAGAGATACCGGGGAGCTGGTGAACTGCGGCATCAATTAAGCTGATTTACAATTCAGGACTCTTCAGAAATCTTCTGCCTAGTGGGAACCGTAATGGCATCAATACTTTGTGTAGCTTTACAGAATGTGAATAATTCAACAGATTTGTTATGTAAAATTCTCTACACAGTCGTAGTATTATGGCGGCCATTGAAACTGTTTTCCCAGGATCAATCAAGAAAATAATAAAGTCTCTAGAGAGTAAATCTGTTGGCCAAGTGAGGTAAGCCATGTTTAGTACAGCAGAGGTCCCCAACCCAGTCCTCAAGGCCACCAACAGTCCAGATCTTTATATGAGTGGTATAGAGCAGAGGTCCTCAACCCAATCCTTATGGCTACCAACAGTCCAGATCTTTATATGAGTGGTATAGAGCAGAGGTCCCCAACCTAGTCCTCAAGACCACCAACAGTCTAGATCTTTATGTGAGTGGTATAGAGCAAAGGTCCCCAACCCAGTCCTCATGGCCACTAACAGTCCAGAACTTTATATGAGTGGTATAGAGGAGAGTACCCCAACCCAGTCCTCAAGGCCACTAACAGTCCAGATCTTTATATGAGTGGTATAGAGCAGAGGTCCCCAACCCAGTCCTCAAGACCACCAACAGTCCAGATCTTCATATGAGTGGTATAGAGCAGAGGACCCCAACCCAGTCCTCAAGGCTACCAACAGTGCAGATCTTTGTATGAGTGGTATAGAGCAGAGGTCCCCAACCCCGTGCCCAAGACCAACAAACAGTCCAGAACTTTATATGAGTGGTATAGAGCAGAGGTCCCCAACCCAGTCCTCAAGACCATCTACAGTCCAGATCTTTATGTGAGTAGTATAGAGCAGAGGTCCTCAACCCAATCCTCAAGGCCACCAACAGTCCAGATCTTTATATGAGTGGTATAGAACAGAGGTCCTCAACCCAATCCTCAAGGCCACCAACAGTCCAGAGCTTTATATGAGTGGTATAGTGCAGAGGTCCCCAACCCCGTCCTCAAGGACACCAACAGTCCAGATCTTTATATGACTGGTATAGAGCAGAGGACCCCAACCCAGTCCTCAAGACCACCAACAGTCCAGATCTTTATATGAGTGGTATAGAGCAGAGGACTCCAACCCAGTCCTCAAGGCCACCAACAGTCCAGATCTTTATATGAGTGGTATAGAGCAGAGGTCCCCAACCCAGTCCTCAAGGCCACCAACAGTCCAGATCTTTATATGAGTGGTATAGAGCAGAGTTTTCCAACTCAATTCTTAAGGCCAACGTTTTCTTGCCTTTCCTGATCTTGCATATCTCTCCAAAGGAACTACGTACTGTTGGGAACCCTTGTGGAGAGGAAGATATAACAGCAGTAGTGGTAAATTGATCTGTCATCTGAGGAAGCCTGTGGATAACAAATTTGCTAAACTCTTTACCGCTCTTTTGGTTTGGTCAGGGAAGCACTGTAGAAAGGCACATCTGAAGAGCTTGTAGCACTGTGGAGGAAAGAAATTCCAAAACTTTAAGGGGACATTCCTGATCCTAGTTCTCCCCTATGAAGAAGGTTGTAAGGAGGTGGACAGTCCACTTTTGTAGTGGTGTATAGCTACAGGCTCACACACCCTGTGCCACGCTCATCTATCCATACCGCCATGCCATGACCATGAATGATCCACAGGTTCATTGGCTGACTTAAGAAGGGCCTGTACATGCGTTTTCTTGAGCAGGAAGACCTTGCGTAGGCCTTGTGTAGGTCTATAATCTTGTCCCTGACATCCTTGGACGGCTCTTTGGTCTTGGCCAAGGTGGAGAGTTTGGAATCTAATCCGATTGATTCTGTGGACAGGTGTCTGTTATACAGATAACAAGCTGAGATTAGGAGCACTCTCTTTAGGCTTTAGTGTTCACACTTTGTGGTAAATTAGCGGTACTGCAACTAATTACCAAATGCATTTTTGCTGTGAATGGACGAATTGGCTGCAAAAAATTGTGCAGTATACTTCAACTTCGGCCATTATACCAAACGGTTATAATGCATCTATTATATTCCATATTATTTGTAATGAAACATACTGGGATACAGAACAATTTATCCTTGATCCAAGGGATAGGGGATAAGTGTCTGATTGTGGGGGGCCAGACCATTGGGACCCCGTAATCTCCTGCCCGGGATCTCCGCTCTGTTCAAGGAGACTGTCGACCCCAAGATGCATTTTTCATCTTGTTTTTTTTTTTTCTTGTTTTTTTCCTGTATACATTTAGTTTCTGGACTTTAAGTAGGACTATTGTACTTTGTTTTATATATTTATTTAATTTAAATTTTTTTTTTTTTTTTTGAACAAGGAATAAAATAAAAACAAGATTAGTTGAAAAATACAAAATAATAATAAAAATAAATGCTTGGTTGCTTTTTCTCATTTTACTTAACATCCTTGGGAAAGGCAAACCTATCACAAGACAAGTAGCAGGGAACAATCCAGACATAAATTGCAGCAAATACTTATCGTCGTCTAATTCCAGATCTCCCCTTTATCACATGTTGAGCATTTAGTGAGAACGAGGAAGGTTGGGAGCGAATATCTGATTTATGGTAAATGCCGTGAATTAATGAGCTGCAAAAATAAAGAGAAGCTTTGTACGTTGAGTAATGGAAATTCAGCTCCAGACCTTTCAGCGTGGTCATTTTTATCCTCCAACAAAGAACGAAGAATTATTGTCCCTTAAAGGGGTACTCCACCCGTAGACATCTTATCCCCTATCAGAATGATAGGGCATAAGATGTCAGATAGCGGGGGTCCCGCCGCTGGGGACCCCCGGGATCTAGGCTGCAGCACCCACCTTTTGCGGCTTGCGACAGTGCTGGAGGCTCTCATCCTAACGCCTCACGACCATGGTGACGGGAGATCGTGACATCACGACTCCGCCCCCGTGTGACGTCATGCCCCACCCCTCAATGCAAGTCTATGGGAGGGGGCGTGACAGCCGTCACTCCCATAGACTTGCATTGAGGGGTGGGGCGTGACGTCACACGGGGTAGGAGTCGTGACATCACGATCTCATGTCACCGTGGTCGGGAGCCGAAGCCTCCAGCGTTTCCAGAAGCTGCAACAGGTGGATGCTGCAGCCGAGATCCCAGGGAGTCCCCAGTGGCGGGACCCCTGCGATCTGACATCTTATCCCCTATCCTTTCGATGGGGGATAAGATGTCTAGGGGCAGAGTACCCCTTTAAAGATCCAGACTGCGCAATAACTTGGGTCAGAGATTCCTATAATCGGACCCGGTAGGAGATTATTTTGGCAAATGTTGTGTTTTTCCTGTAGATGCTACTTCACTTGTCTGCTGCCTTGTTAGTCCATATATAATTCTTTATGGCCAAAAGGACAATTAGTCAAGATATCTCCCAACTTTACATATCAGGAGTCTTAAAATACAGTATAAAATACTGTATTGTCAACAAACCTTATGTAATAAACTTACCTGCCCTGGTTCCACCGAAGCCCTAGAGTGCCATCAGATCCTTGACAACCGGTTCTGCCCCGTCCTATCAGAAAGTGGGGACACTGGGACAATGAGAAGCAGCGTCGGCACTCACACCTCCTGGCGGCAGGAGATTTAAACTGGTCTTGACCCCTTTATTCCCCTTTTTCCTGACTTGACCTGATCTGACCTCTGCTTGTGACCTGACCTTGCCTTTGCCTCCTGACTTTGTACTATGCTACCCTCCTGGTTTGACCCTTGCTTCTTCTGACTCTGTTTCTGGTTCAAAATTTTTTGACTACACATCCCTCTATCCTTCACTTGTCCCTGTTTAACTCCTTGTCTACTAATTTGTACCTATTCTGCCCATGTGTTGCTGACCTGGCCTGTCTGACTTCCCTGACCCCAACTGGGCAGCGGTCCCTACACTTGCAGTCAGACTTGAAGTCAGACAGGCCAGGTCAGTAACACTACGTTCATTCCATAAGTGATCCTACCCATAGACCACATTGTGTTCTGTCAAAAGAATTACCAAAATCATTCTTTCGGTGTCGGAATAAATTCTGTGGACTCTTCTGCACCGAAATTTCTAGTGTAACTTCTAAGCAGAATCCCGTTCAAAAATTCTATTCTAATTCTAATTCAATGCTCTCTGCTGCCACCTTTGTCTTTGTCAGGAACTGTCCGGAGAAGAAGCAAATCCCCATATCGAACCTCTCCTGCTCTGGACAGTTCTTCACACAGACAGAGGTGGCAACAGAGAGCACTGTGGTCAGACTGGAAAGATCTACACAACTTCCTGTGGAGCAGACAGCAGCTGATAAGTACTGGAAGGATTAAGATTTTTATATATATATATATATATATATATAAGTAATTTACAAATATGTATAACTTTTAGACACCAGTTGTTTAAAAAAAAAAAAATTCCCCTATATATCGAACAAATCTACTACACTGTGATCCTGCATTAAAGGAGATCTCCGGCAAAAATTAACTTATCCCCCATCCACATAAGTAGCTGATCTCGGGGGGTCCGACTGCTGGGGCCCCGGAGTGCTCCTTTAGCACCTAATTTTTGCCGGAGTGCTCCTTTAGCACCTAATATTTGAATAGCATTCAACAAAATAGAATTATTTAGCGTTGTGACGCCCCCTGCGCATTCTACGCTATGATTTCTATTGTTAACAATAATTTCCTGGAGCACGAAAAGTTTTGACTGCTCCTAATAAAAAATGATTGTTCCCCTTAAAAAAAAAATGAAAACAAGAAGAACACTGAACAAAAAGCAATTTCCCGTCGCTGGGCTCAACTGTGGCGTTCAGCTGTCAAATTTCCAGAAATGTGAAAACACACAGAGGGCTCGATAAGCTCTCAGATGGTGTTATGGATTTGTGCCCCTGCGCCGTACAGATAGCTCGGCGGAAAATCCAGATGAATTATAAAAAATAAAAATAAAATAGTTGTAATTATTTATTCACGTCGGAGGCATTTTCTCTTATTCTTAAGCGGCGCTGACTCATCACATCTCGGTCACGGTGTATCCCTGCGCAGATTCGCACATTTAAATGAAGAGGCTTGACTAATTAAAATATATGAATAGTTTATAGGAATAAACATATGTTTTAGCATATGGCTCTATAAGTGAATGTACTTTTAACACAAAACGGTCGGCATGAATCTAGAACGCTGCGTGAACCGTAAAACTCTATTTTTGTTGCAATAGGCGGAGTGCCCATAAAGACATTTAACCAAATGTGCGACATTTTATCCACATATACCATGTCTGTTAACTAAAGGTTTTTTTTTTCCCCTTCGGGCCTCATGTACATAGCAGACCATGTGTAGAGTGGCCTACAGAGTTTTTTTTTTCAGTGTTTTATCATGTGGCGCCTTGCCGGCACTGTTGGGAGATTTAAAGGTGGCATATATTACCCCTATTACTTAACTGGGTATTCCAGAAAAAAACTTTTTTAATATATATATATCAACTGGCTCCAAAAATGTATACAGATTTGTAAATGACTTCTATTAATAAATCTTTATCCTTCCAATAATTATCAGCTGCTGAAGTTGAGTTGTTCTTTTCTGTCTGGCAACAGTGCTCTCTGCTGACATCTCTGCTTGTCTTGGGAACTGCACACAGCAGAAGAGGTTTGCTATGGGGATTTGCCTCTACTCTGGACAGTTCCTGAGACAGGTGTCATTAGAGAGCAGTTAGACAGAAAAGAACAACTCAACTTAAGCAGCTCATTAGTACTGGAAGGGTTAAGATTTTTTTATAGAAGTAATTTACAAATCTTGTTAACTTTCTGGAGCCAGTTGATATATATAAAAAAAGTTTTTTTCCTGGAACACGCCTTTAACTACCCTGAAAAAGGCAACCCCACTACTCTGGTCCTATGTGACACTTCAAGCTGGAGCCCCGAAAAGGCAACAACAGGACAACAATGAAATGAGAAGAAAACATACTTAAAGGGGTATGAAAGAAGGGCAATTCCAGAGCAGTACTAGATGCAAAAGGTGCGGTTAATTCAATATTGCACACAGAACACAAGACGAACATGGCAGTGACGCGTTTCGCCCGGCGGCACCCAGCCTTACTCATAATTAAAGGGGTACTCCGCTGCAAAGATCTTATCACCTATCCAAAGGATAGGGGATAAGATGCTAGATCACGGGGGTTCCCCTGCTGGGGACCCCCACGATCTCCGTGCCTGCAGCGGTGGCATCAGGAACGCGAAAGCTTCAAGATTTGTGACGTCACACCATGTCCCCTCCATTCACTTCTATGGGAGGAGGCGTGACGGCTACGACGTAGCCGTCACGCCTCCTCCCATAGAAGTGAATGGAGTATCGACAGACAGCTGAGGAAGGCTCCCACGCCGAAATGCGTCCTTGTACTACACTATGGCACAATAACTCTTCACTGTGCATTACTGGTGAGTGCTGGGTATCATCTTTCTTCTAAATGTGCTAATATGGCCTGGAGTATCTTCAGACTTGTCTCCCTTCGAGCAGCTCTGTTACGACTTTGGTTGCAGCCAGCAGCGGATCTTGATGACGTGCATACCCATGTGTATTCAGCGTGGCAGAATAACATGATAACATGCCACGGTGCGGAAGCGCGTGTCTTTCTGTGCATGGAACTCATACTCGATACCGAACAAATTGAGATGTTTAGAATATTCCATTTCCATTTTCGGCATATCATTACCACGTCTATAAATCCCGCCATTTCCATAATTCCACCACGTTGCAATTTCAATGCCGAGCAGCGTATCTTTCTCTAAACCTGAAAAAAAAGGAGCAAATAGAGATTGATTTAACTAAATAGACCTTCAAATTTTAGCATTAAAATCCCGCATTTACTTGGAATTCTAAATAGTGCGGCAAGTCAGCGGAGCGGCGGTATCTGCATATAAAATAAAGCCATCAACTAATACATGTATCTAGTTCAGTGATTCATTTAAATACATGAAATTATCCATCGTTTGCCTGCGCGCGCCACCAGAAACTGTGGTTACCACGCAGAAAGGGGGTGGCGGGGAGGAGTAGGTGTCATTCAAATACGTATATTAAAAAAAAATTCTTCCCAATGACACAGTCATCCAAAGTATCTGCAAATTGTTGGGCAAGATGGAAGACTTTATTCCGGCGTGTAAATATTCAGCGCTGGGCCGGTCTAAAAACGGAGATCTTTTAAGCTTGAAGCGCGGCTGTTCATCTAGAAACGAGGATTGATGCGGCTGTCGCACGCAACACGATTGATGATTTCAACACTTGTTTTAAATTATCGTCTTTCTTTCTCGCCATCATTTATGCCTTATGTTTTCGTGCCCCTTTTTTTTTTTCTTTAATTCCAGCAGTTTTGATACACTACGAGAGACCGGCGGCGGAGCATAAACTATAAGGAACAATGTCCTCATTTGATGTTTTAAACTGTTCAACGTAGCAGCGTTTACTGATTTCAAGTGACATGTACTTATTATTAAACCTCGATGGCTACGCACCGGGAAACAGGAGGGGAAGCGGGAGACAAGTCAAAGCGTTGGGTTCACAAAGAGAAAAAGTTTGTGCCGGGAGTGAGTGAAGTTTTCAGATATTTCGTCTCACTTTAAAATTTTCTTTAATTTAAGCTTCGGAAGTTTTTGGAACTTTTTGTAAGGATTCGAAATTCCAGAAATGCAGATATTTTTATATTTTTCTTCCCTTTTTAGGCTATGTTCACATTGTTATAGCGCTCCATCCCATCCGGGGTTAGTTTGTCAACTTTTTTGCACCGATCGGAACCCAAAATGGGTCCGGGCACAACTGCCACCACTTGGTCTCAGCGGATCCCATTGACTTGAATGGGGTCCATCAGGGAGTTCAAGTCAATGGGATTTATTGGAATTTAGCAGAGGAAGGGACCTGCGTTCCAAAGGACTTGCCAACAGTGCGCCATATACCGAAGCACGACAGCAATGTAAACTTAGCCTTGGAAAGTATGTTAGGAGGATTCCATTACCTGCAGTTATTTAAAGGGGTACTCCTCCCCTTGACATCTTCTCCCCTATCCAAAGGATAGGGGATAAGATGTCTGATCATGGGGGTCCTATCACTGGGATCCACCGCAATCTCTGCTGCGGCACCCCAGTCATCTGGTGCATGGAGCATATTCGCTCCTTGCTGGATGAATAGCGATGTGGTGCCAGAGGCTCGTGATGTCACGCCCTCCCTCTCAATGCAAGTCTATCGGAGGGGGCAGCTGCGTTGCATTGAAGGGGCGTGGTGTGACATCACGAGGGGGCATGGCCGTGACTCCACAGGCCTCCAGCGCCGCATCCGGCTTTCGAAACGAATGCCGGGTGCTGCAGGAAGGTTGCAGGGAAGGGGGGATTCCGCATTCAGACATCTTATCCCCTAAGATGTCTAGGGGCAGAGTACCTCTTCAAAGGAACATGGACGCTGTGTTCACACTACAACATTTTTGGGTGAAGTCCTGTGTCAGAATTACTTTTGGAAATTCCGATGCAGCTGAATTCAATTGCTGCACAGATTTCGCTACACAGATCACACTATGGAATTTCAGCTTCCCACAGTAAAAAAAATTCTGTCGAAAGAATGAACGTACAGGGGGGTGGGGGGGATTTACCAAGAGTGGAGGGAATTCTTAATTGTTTTAGAGCACAAAAGTCGCGGTGGTAGTTGCGGACATGCCCGAAAATTTTCAAGCGGTGCCCGGACGTTGAGAAATTTCACAGATGAAACTTCTAAAAATGTAACAGATTTTGTGCGGACATGCGGCTTTGGTGTAAAAAAGCGGCATATACCCTGGCTCAAGAGTCGTACAGAAAATGTAGGGCAGGGCTGACGTGACCTGAAAAACCATCTATTTCTGGGATTGTGCAACAATTCTGTGACTTTCTGCAAAACATTCGCACTTAGTAAATCAGTGACCACTGCACAAAGTGCTCTTAATGGGTTAAAGATCATGGTAACTTTTCAAAATGTTTCTAATTGTTGCACATAAAGTTGCATGGACCCATCGTACACACCAAACATAGAGAAAAAAATGCCATTTAAAAAGCGTTCTAAATGTCTTGATAAATTTCCCCCATAAAGGGAATATATCAGGTTCACATGCATGCTTTTAATGCGTATTTATGTTAAACCCAGGTAGAAATACTATATCCCACCAAGGACAACATCTGCAATGAGTTTGTATGTTCTCCCGGTGTTTGTGTGGGTTTCCTCCCACAGTCCAAAAGACACTGATAGATGAATTTAGATTGTGAGCCCCAGTGGGGACAGGAACCAGTTTGAGTGTACAGCGCTGCGGAATCTGTGTGCGCTATATAAAGAATTATTATTATTGTAAGTCAATGTTGTATTCCACTTTGGATGGGCTCTGATAGCCATCGTACATAGAGAGTTGACATAATATATTGCACAGTATACCGTAAGTTTTATTAGCATTGGAAATATGACGGATGCTGCAAGATCATTTTGGAAATATGTCTTAGACTATCAGTCCCAGTGGTATAAAACTAGTATGAAGTAGAAGAGAAATTCCCTATTTAATTTCAAGAAGTCAGAGATCACGGACATGTGAGGTCGGGTGCCATCTGGAGTCTGAGATATCCAACTACTTAAGACATGTGCGTATACAGAATGCAATAAAGACCTGGGAGATTGTTGAGAATGTATAGAGGATGGATCATTTGCTCCACTTTGGTGTCATCACTATTGGTTATACTGGGTAATAGTTTCTGGACTAAGTATGATATCACCGAAATTCAGCATCCTTAGAGAATCTCACATCTTTTCTTATTTGCTATTTCACGCTTTGGCTTTTTGCATTTTGCAATTTTAGACTCAAGAATTTTTAATTAACACTTTGCTGCCCATGTAAAATGTACAACATTTTGCTGCCTACCTCAGCACGGCCCCTCCTCCTCATTGCTGCAGACTCCGGACGGTTCCCTTTGCATTTTCTCAGGCGGTGACAGTGTCTGGTGCATCCAGTAGGGGCCGCACGAGGTCTGTCTCTTAAGGGTCTGTGCACACCTCTGATTCTGCTCCCCCTCCAATCCCTGACTGGCATCACCTATTTAAGGGCTCTCCACCCTCCTTTCCTTGGCTGAGCAACATTGTAGTTTACTGCAAGTGAAGGTGTTATCTGTTATTTTCCTGTGTACCAGTGTCTTAACCAGCTTCTGTTGCTGACCCCGTCTCCACTTCACCCCACTGCTCCTGTTCTGCTTCTCCTTTGGTTGACTACGGACTGTTTGACTATGCATCTCTCTGCCAGCTAGCTTGTTCCATGTCACTGCACCTGAGCTATTAAGCTCTGCTGTTATAACAGCATCAGCTCTACTAAGCACCTGACCTGATCTTCTGTGTCTGACTCCGCCTGCTGTGATCTCCCATCTCCAAAGTCAGCTCACTCTCATCTACCTGTGTCCTTGTTGTTTAACTCCGGGGTGTTTTGGCCTGCTCGACCAGCTGCCACTTTCTGGGACCACTCTTATGGAAGCGACCTGGTGTTCCCTTGCAGCTAAGACCAGCTTCCGCATCCTGGAACAGGATAAAGGGTTAAAACCAGGGGAACACCTAGACTCCACTCCCAAGTTTGGCCCTATGCCAAACCGGGGAGTCGCACAGCGAGTCCACACCGTTGGGGCGTTACATAAAAGAATAAGGTCCATAAAGATTTGGGAGATATTGACACATGGGGAAGTTTTGCTATTGAAAATATTGCTGAATCTATTTTTTTTGTTTTAGGTATTTTCACACCTTGTCTGACAAGGGTGTGTGGCTTTGAAATAAAGGAATGGTTTAGTTGAAAAGGCTGTGGCTTAAAGAGAATCTGTCAGCTCTATATCATGCTCAAAGCTGCAGACATGGCAAGATGAAACAAAAGAGACCATTATGAAAACATGGTTCACTTCCAAGCTCAAGCGCCAAAGAGTTGATGCTTAGCTAAAGCATGCATGCCTTCTCCCTCCCCCACCCCTCCCTGCTCTGCATAATTGATGTACAGGGCTCAGTGCTGAAAGGCCAAGAGGGGAGGGGGAGGGAAGAGGAGTGCATGCTGCATGAATACACAGTCCTGGTGCAAACTAAGCCATCCAATAGGTGGTGTAAACTTATGCCTGATGCCTGTGCCTTTTGATAAATATTGACTAATGTTTACAGAGCTAACATGGAGCTGGGGACGCCGCCTTTTTAAAAGAAGGTTTGTTTAGCTATTGGTGAGTGCCATCTTAACATTTCTTTTCTATTATATTTACTTCTGATTCAAGAACTAAACACCGTCAGCTTAAGGCCATGTTCACACAGCAGAATTTCCATGACGGATTTCACATTGGAATCCAGCACTGAGATTCCACTGCGGCAGAGTCCCATTGAATTTAACAGGATTCTGCTGTGCTGTGCATCCCATTTTCCACGTCTGCATAAAGAATGAACACGTTCATTCTTTGTGTGGAGTTTGCCCGGAATGCATGGCCATCCATAAGACGGTGGACTGCTGTGTGGTTCCAGTGCCGACAGCTTATGCAGCCATCCCACAGTGTCCGGAATGTCCGCATGGAGAATAAATAAAATAATTACATTTAAATAATCAATTTAAAATTTTAACATTTCAAAAGTTATTTTTTTCCTGGCTGGGACAGACAAAGGCTTTGGCTCTAGTTATTTTTTTTTATTGTTTGTTTTAATCTACACAGTTTTTTTTCCCTTATTGTACACAACGTGTAAAGGCGAGGGCGAGATTGAAATGCGAATTCTGCCTAGGAAATAAAATGCCTCCCGTGAAATGATCTGATATAGCTATCTGAATCCCGTACTACAGATACGACTCAGTAGGAAAGAAAAAATGGAAATGACCTGCATTCATAGGGGCTTTCACTAATAGAGGGGGAAAAAAAGAGGCTTCAAAGCAATGCAAACAAACTTTTGCGCTGATCCCTTTGGTATGTAAATAAAGCACTTCAGCTGCTGTTATATGGTAATTCAACATGCCTGCAAAATTCCTATATGGTATGTAGTGACTATACAGGAATAACAAATAGGAATTCACCAACACGTGTATTCACCATTGGGAAATAAAAATCTATTAATTATTGAAATATATTCACTGGATTATAGACCATTAAATGTTATATTATGTTGTAATGAATGTTGTAATATATGTGCTTAGTATGGTGGTATGGTCTCAGCATAATTGATGGGGTAGACAAGTCCTGGTAAAATTCCCTAATTTTTTATTTTTGTTCTTTTTCCACTATTATCTGTTATCCAGAGTCTAGAACAGTGGGGTCCAACACCTCATGGGCCACTAATGGACCATACATTGCACCTGAGGGCCAAACATTACATCATTGACCCCAGACCACCTGTTGCCCCTTTAAAGCGTACCTGTCATATCACAGAAAAAATAATGCTTCTATATGTTCCTCACTAGGTCATGCAGATGCTTCACATGTTTTTTTATGTGTCTAGCTTCTGTATTTGGCTCACAAATACCTCCGTTCTGCTGCTCACTCATTCTAACATCCATTGCTCAACACGGAGCGTGTCAAAGCCAAACAGTGAACCCGCCCTCACTCACCGTACATTCACTTCCTCCCTGAGTCTGTTGTGCTGTGTCATCACAGCAGGGTGCTCTGTAACCCCCTCCTCTCTGTTTTCATGCTGCAGTCTGATAGGACAGGAGTGAGCACAGAGGAGTGCTAGTCCCGCCCTCACTTCCTGGATGATGTCCTGGCCTGTGCTTCAGTTGGAACAAAGCTGATGCTGCAGACGGACAGGATTATGTTCTGGATGGTATGGGGACCCCTAGTGGTGTTTTTTTTATATGGTATGGGGACCCCGAGTGGTGTTTTTTTTTTATAAAGGACAAAAATGTACCAAACCATACAAAAGGAAAGTACAGGGGGAGGTGCCTATAGGCACCTCCCCCTGTACTTTCCTTTTGTATGGTTTGGTACATTTATGTCCTCTTCATAGCTCATAGTATTGGACCCCTTGCAGGTCGTTACATTATTATGCAAGATTACTTGGTGTTTTTTTTTATAAAGTCATGATTTCTATAAAAAGAAGATTATTAGGAAGGTTAATGTTTTGCCAAGATGTACAACTTGTAAAAAGCTTTTGATTTTGACAGTGCCCATTTACGCTTTCTCACACAAGCCTCGGGATAAATAATGCAGGGAGAGAGAAAACACACAGAGACGGCGCTCCAATGGTGAAGATCGTAGGTGACAGGTGAATTGTAGGGAGAATTGAAATAATGCTCACCTTGATGTGTTGTGCGGGCAGGCACAACACTGTTTAGCGCTTTGAATGGAGGTATGTCCGGAGGCAGCCGGCCGTCGGTCCCGCTTTGCTAGCGGTCAGGAACAGGTAGACAGATGTGGAATCTGGGTAGCCTGGCAGGGCTAGCCAGATGTTCGATGAAAATCCGACTTGTAGCTGAATAGGCGCACACCCGAGGATGGACACAGAGCCGGAATGGTTAATAAAGGCTTTATTTCTGGTCTGGAACAACGTGTTTTGAGGGGGCACCCCTCTTCGTCAGGTTCAACTGAAGAAGAGGGGTGTCCCCTCGAAACGCATTGTTCCAGATCAGAAATAAAGCCTTTATTAACCATTCTGGCTCTGTGTCCATCCTCGGGTGTGCGCCTATTCAGCTACAAGTCGGATTTTCATAGGACATCTGGCTAGCCCTGGCAGGCTACCCAGATTCCACATCTGTCGATCAGGATAAATAATGGACAAAAGACTAACAAAAGGCTCCCAAAGTCCAACACATATCTAGTGGGCAGACTCTATAAGCCAAGGGTTTTCAGCAGACTTTGCTGCAAGGGACCCAGGTTGCCTCTGGAGTCAGGTGACAAATCAATAGTTCAGATAAAAGACCTTTAACAAATTAATAGGATCCAGCACAGTAATGGACTAGCTGAGGCCAGAACAGGGAGGGCAATGAGAAACCAAAACAGTAGACAAATGATTACCAAGTAAAAAGTTCATAATCAGAAAACAAGGAGCACTTGGACAAACCAAATATCAGAAGGTCAGGGGTTAATCTGAGTACTTATCCGAAATCAGACGCTGGGAGAGGCTGAATGAGCACGGACGGGCTACTAGGTGCCTGCTGCAAGCCTAAAGTCTTCTTTGTGCTTTGGAGGACCACCAGCCAAAATTGGAAAAATTGCCTTCGAAGACAAATGAATATCACTATATTTCCGGTCCTCCTCCGGTTCCTGTATCCTGCTAACCGGAACATAAAAATTCCATTGCTCCAATTGCTTCTTTTTTTCCCCGAACCCTGACAAATTAACTCATTATAATAAATTTTTGTGTATGCCCTATGAGGACCCGAGGCTTAAAGGGGTACTCCGCCCCTAGACATCTTATCCGCTATCCAAAGGATGCGGAATAAGATGTCTGATTGCGGGGGTCCTGACACTGGGGTTCCGCCTTAATTTTGTACAGCCCCTTGACCATGTTGACTTCCTATGCCCTATTCCTCTATTATATTCTCTGACCTATGTAGATGGTACGATATGTCTGTAATGCTGTCATCTCATTTACAATGACTTCCATAGCAGATCAGGATATCAGGGACCGGGACTATTCCTGCATCTGCACAAGGTCTAGAAGTAAAAAAAGGAACATTGTAGATTCCCAACTGAAACATTCCAACCTTTCACCTATTATCTAATTTTTACCGAATCGGAAACCGTATGCCAGAATGCCTTCTGTGATATATTTTAATTCCAAGGGCTGAAATGTAAAATTAGTCTGTGTTTTATTTTACCAAAAAATAAAATAAAATGATGGGAATAATAGAATTGGTCTTTTGTTTGTAGAAGTCTTTGCTCCCTGTGTAGTGGAAGCTCTGAGGAGAGAAAACAATCGTCTAATGAGCGCCGCGCCGCCGTACAATTGGCCTCAGTCTCTTAATCATTCAATAGCCACGGTCTCTGAATAAATGAAATGGCGCAGTTAAGGGACCGCCACTCGTGTTGCCAGTCTGAAAGGTTTCTCTGAAAATGAAGACTTTAGATCTATCAAAAGACGGTTCACTGTAAAGTAACGCAAACACTCGCGAGAAAAATAAAGAATGTTCCATAACTTTATATTAAAGGGGTATTCCAGCTTTATACATCTTATTCCCTATCCAAAGGATAGGGGATAAGATGTATGATCACAGGGGTCTCGCCGCTGGGGACCCCCGCGATCTCGGTGCAGCCCCCGGCATTTTGTGCTAGGCGCTGCCTTTGAGACGGTGACATGGCATCACGGTCACGCCGCGCCCCTCAATTTATGTCTATGGGAGACATGAATGGAGGGGCGTGACGTGGCCTTGATGTCACCTTGAGGGGGTGTGGTATGACGTCACGAACACCAGGTGCACTGCACAGAGATTGTGGGAGTCCCAGCTGCAGATCCCCGAGATCAGACATCTTATCTCCATGCATCTCTATGGGAGAGCTGGAGATACACGAGCTGGCGCTAGTGTATCTCTGACTCTCCCATAGAGATGCATGTATTGGGCATGACGAAGACCACCCTCTTTGTGCGGTGGTCACTCTGTGCATGAAGAGAGACCGGGCAATGGTCATAGGGGGCTCCTGTGGATAGGGGATACGTTTTTCATGACCTCTTTAACACAGATCCGTAATATTGTCATATTAAAGGACATCTGCAGACAAAATAAAACTGATATAAGTGTCTGACGACCCGCACGATCTCTCAGACGGGACCCTGCATTGCCGTTCTATGTGAGCGGCTAATGCACATAGTGTCGACCTCTCTGAGGTCAACGGTACGCCCCCTCCCCATACAGTTGTATGGGAGAGGCGGGGAGGAACGAATGCTGCCTCCCCACCTCTCCCATTGAGATACATGGAGGAGGCATGTCAGCCACGACATCACGCTGCAGCTGGCACACCTCCTGCACGGGAGAGCTGCGGCAGAGCCATGGCCCCGTACAGGAGACCACGGGGGGTCCCAGCGGTCTGATCCCCCGCGGTCAAACACTTATACTGTGGATAGGGGATAAGTTGTATTTTGCTGCAGATGTCCTTTAATGAGGCTCTACCTGCGCCAATGTTCCAAAACTATGCAAGGCTTTGGGGAATGTCAATTTTAATAAAGACTAGTTGCAAAAAAAAATTTCATTTTCGAAACAAATGGCTACGATGTTGACCTTCCAATAACCTATATCGTCGATTGTCTCTTCTTCATCAGTAATGAGTTAAATCTATCCATCGGTAAACCGCAAAACAGCGACGAACTCAAAGTTAAGCAATCTTATTTAATAAGAGAAAAAATAAATAAAGCAAAATATTCAAGCAAACTTATTATCGAACTCTTCTGGAAACAGCTGCCGGCAGACTCCACCGTTTCCTGCGAAATGAAAAGAAAACGCGAAGACGTATTGACAAAAATGTAAGGAAAAGAAAAATGTTAGATATCAGGAGCTAGGCTCGAAGCTACTATTGTGTGTGAAATCAGTAAGCTGGTAAAGGAGACTATTAACAGACCACTGGGTGGCTGGAGGATGTTAAATTGGAAAATGGTTGGGGGTATTTGTGTTCAAAGAACTCGTATGTCAGATTGAACAAAGCATTCTGACTAAGCAGAATATCAAAACTTTACTTGGAAATTTGTTTTATGCAGTTATATGTACGTCTACTAGTATAAGCATGGAAGGTGTGAGCTGTAGCAACTACTGTATATGCATTTACATATTGTTTTTTTTTTTATAAATCAGCACAGGTGCTGAAGACTGCTCCTTACTATTCTTGAAAAAGACTGTGTTATATGCAGTTATTTGTACATCTACTAGTATAAGCGTGGAAGGTTCCGAACGCTGGAGCCGATGCCTTGAGCTCGTGACATCATAGCCCTGCCCCTTCATGATATCACGCCCCACCTCCTCAATGCAAGTCTATGGGAGGGGGCGTGCCACGCCCCCTCCCATAGACTTGCATTGAGGGGGTGAAGCTGTGACGTCACGAGCTCCAGCGTTCGGAACAGTTTGTTCCAAATGCTGAGCAGCGGAAGTACCCCTTTAAGGCTTTTTTTTTTCTTCTTCAAAAAATCAGCACAGGTGCCCAAGACTGCTCATTTCTGGGCTTAAAAGAGAAGGTGTTTCATGGTGATATATGTACTAGTACAAGTGTTTAAATTGTAAGCTGTAACAACTATTGTATATAAATTTACAATGGATGTAAGGCAGCTACCTTTAGGCAAATTTTTGTAATTCTTTTTTTTTTCCCCAAAAAAATACAGCACAGGTGCTGAAGACTGCTCAATACTGGGCTTAAAATTGCCCAAAGAGCCTCCATTTTTAGACCAAGAGTGCTGCTGCAACCTTCTTTTTTATATACTTAGCATTTGTATTAGGTAGTTGTGCTGGCTATGTTTCTTTTTGTTTTTGCTCTATGTATACGTGTATATCTCTATGCAGGTTCCGGGAGTCCCCTTTAGTTTTCTGGTCTGATCGCTGTGTTATATGTGATCACAGCTCCTTGAAATTGTATTACGTGAACACATTGCATGCAGAAATTTCTAGTCTGCCAGCCCAATATATGGGCACCACAGGCTACGAGCACCATTCTAACGTGGAGCCCCGGCGACATATCTCTCCTAATCTTATAACATGGTTTACATACGGTCGGCTACACAAGATAAAAGATTTCTTACACCAGACGAGTGTGACTAAGTTGTGTATTTACTGCTTCACAGCCATCCAACCCGTTTCATCTCGCGCGTCTCTATTCTACATTCATGTCCATCTGATTCCGTACGATTTCCTTGAAGTTAAGATGAAAAAAGGGGCCGTCTGCGCGTGGCATTGATGTAAAAGGAGAAATCTCCTACAACCGGGACCTGAAATGGTAAAAAGGGTTTGAATTGAGATGTTTAGACGTGTTTCTCTAACTTATTAAGTTGTTACATAGATAATAGAGATGTCTACTGAGAAGTGTCGGGCCTCCTTGACCCAAATTGGCCAATTCAACCTTGGCTTGTCGACCTGCCAGGGTCTGAAAAAATCCGGTACCTGCTAAAACTGAACGGAATCCAGATTATAAAATTGTTCAGATTAAAAGGTACTCCGCTGCTAGACATCTTATCCCCTATCCACAAGATAAGGGATAAGATGTCTGATTGTGTGGGTCCCGCTTCTGGGGCCCCCCGCGATCTCCAGTAGCACCAGGTGTTCTAAACAAACACCGGGTTCCTGCGGCTGTGGTCGTGATGTCATGACCACGCCCCCTCCATTCATGTATATGGAAGGGGGCGTGTCTGCCACCATGCCCCCTCCCATAGACATGAATGGAGGGGGCATGACGTCACAATCACAACCTCCAGCTCAGAGCGTTCTGAATAAAATGTTCAGTACGCTGGAGCACCGGAATACCCCTTTAAAGCTAAGGCTAGGTTCACATTGTGTTCTAACCCATTCAGGTTCCATTCAACTTTTTTTCTTCTGCCAAATGGACCCTGAATGGGTCAGAGCACAACAGACACCGGTGGGTTCCATCGGGCCCCATTGACCTTGAATGGGGTCCATTGGGTTTCCGCCAGGGGTTTGTTGTACCGTGGGAACAGAGCAGGGAAAAAGGGACTGCTTCCGGTATTTTTTTCTCCGCTCAAGTCCCCTAGTGTGAATGAACCCTGGTGTGAGCTGTAAAAAATTATTTAAAAAAAAAAAGTGACATGTCAAAAATTTTTATTGGTCAAAGAGTGTTCGGACCCCGACAAGGAGACAGTGACGAGTCAGACGAGTCTAGACAGTACAGAGGCTAGGTAATAACAGCAACTATCTGGGAGACCCACACCACCCATCAGTTTGCGTCTATACAACAAACGTCGCGCTACACAAGGAGGTTTATGAGTCCATACAAACTTAGAAAAAACAGAATCGATCTTTTTAAAGAATGTTTTGGGTAAGAAAACCGGAATAGTATGAAAGAGGTAAAGTAGTCTCGGGAGGGCATTCATTTATATGACATTAATTCTGCCCAACCAAGAAAGATGTTTACTATGTCACTTTTCCAGGTCTCTAATTATGGCAGCCAGAATAGGGGGAAAGTTAAGAGAGAGAGTCTCTGAAAGGATGCATGAGACTCGCACCCCCAAGTATTTAAAGGGGTACTCCGCCCCTAGACATCTTATCCCCTATAGAAAGGATAGGGGATAAGATGTCAGATCGCGGGGGTCCCGCCGCTGGGGACCCCTGGGATCTCAGCTGCAGCACCCACCCATTGCGGCTTCCGGAAATGCTTGAGGCTTCAACTCTCAACCACGGTGACGTGAGATGGTGATGTCACAACTCCGCCCGTGTGACATCATGCCGCGCACCTCAATGCAAGTCTATGGGAGGGGGCGTGACAGCCGTCACGCCCCCTCCCATAGACTTGCATTGAGGGGGCGGGGCATGCCATGACACAGGGTGGAGTCGTGATGTCACGATCTCACGTCACCGTGGTCGTGAAGTGTTAGGATAAGAGCCTCCAGCGCTGCCGGAAGCCGCAACAGGTGGGTGCTGCAGCCGAAATACTGGGGTCCCCAGCGGCGGGACTCCCGCGATCTGACATCTTATCCCCTATCCTTTCAATGGGGGATAAGATGTCTAGGGGCGGAGTACCCCTTTAATCGATATTACTTCCCATTTAAAAGAAAAATTGTGCCTCAACCAATCCACCGCAGTCTACGGCCGGGTAACATTCAAAGCTATGCTCTTTTCTACGTTGACCTGACTACTTTTTTTTTCTTCGGAAGATCATGTTGAGGTGGAATGAATGTTGGGGGAAAAAAGTCAAATAGAATAAATTATATCATTGGTGTTTGGAGATTTTGTAAACCATAATATTCTGTGTCAAGAAAGTGATATTTTCCCAGGCATCCTAAAAACACCGACATCATCTTCCAGTCAATCTCTTGCAGACTACACGTCCCTCCGTATAAATTACTTCAGGTATCTCTCCTCCCGGTTGATCACTATCCCCCTCCTCAGATCGCTCCAGCCAAGTAAATGAGCTCAGTATTATTGATGCCTCCGTAAATTTGTCCTTCTTCATATCATCCTGATAAATCTCTGTATCTCTTCACCCCCCCCCCCCCCCCAAGACTCTTTTCTAATACGAGTTCAATCCATTTCCATCAATTGCAGTCAGTAAACGTGCCGGATTTTTTTCCCGGCAAGTACATGTTTGTTTATCTTACATTTATGCTAAGAGAAAAATGCTCCATCCGGTAGATACATATCTCATAGCGGAAAGCCTCCAGGAGGACGCCGTGCACAAGGATTTAATAAAAGCGGCAAAACAAATGGAGCAATTCTGTTCCTCGGGGCTCGGTTTCCTATTGTGCCCTGCTGCAAAACAAAAAATTACAATTGTATCTAAGTACTCCATAATCTGGAACTTAAAAGGGTTTTCCGAGCTCAAAGCCTTCCCGAGCATTGTTGTTGTAAACTAAATGATGACTTTTCCATTCACTTGAACTTCGTTCACATCTGTCTGGAGAATTCTTCGTAGATTTCCCAAAAAATTGCAAACATGTTCAGTTAGGTAAGTTATTTAGAAAGGACATTTTAAGCTTTATTTTATTTTTATATTTTGTTTTAATCAGGAAAACCCTTAAACTTAATGGAGGACATTTACTAAAGCAATTGTGTTTGCAAATATAGCGTAAATGTCCAGTGTAGACCTTTTCAAGTTTTACCTGTTATCTACTGGGATTTTCACACATGACCATCTCTAGGGTTTGCAGGCAATGGTCCAAAAAAGAGAAAATATCCAGTGAGCGGCAGCTGTTTGGGGGAAAATGTCATGTTGATGTCAGAGCAGAATTGGCAACAGTAATTCAAATAACCACTGTGTACAACCAAGGTCTACAGAAGAATACCATCTCTAAACAGACAACATGTCCAACCTTAACCCCTTAAGGACACAGCTCATTTTCACCTCTTGGATGCAGCCCTTTTTTGCACATCTGACCACTGTCACTTTAAACATTAATAACTCTGGAATGCTTTTACTTATCAATCTGATTCCGAGATTGTTTTTTCGTGACATATTCTACTTTAACATAGTGGTAAATTTTTGTGGTAATTTGCATCCTTTCATGGTGAAAAATCCCCAAATTTGATGAAATAATTGAAACTTTTTCATTTTTCTAACTTTGAAGCTCTCTGCTTGTAAGGAAAATGGATATTCCAAATATTTTTTTTTTGGATTCACATATACAATATGTCTACTTTATATTTTCATCATAAAATTGACGTGTTTTTACTTTTGGAAGACATCAGAGGGCTTCAAAGTTCAGCAGCAATTTTAAAATTTTTCACAGAATTTTCAAACTCGCTATTTTTCATGGACTAGTTCAGGTTTGAAGTGGATTTGAAGGGTCTTCATATTAGAAATACCCCATAAATGACCCCATTACAAAAACTGCAGCCCCCCAAAGTATTCAAAATGACATTCAGTAAGTGTTTTAACCCTTTAGGTGTTTCACAGGAAAAGCAGCAAAGTGAAGGAGAAAATTCAAAATCTTCATTTTTTACACTTGCATGTTCTTGTAGACCCAATTTTTGAATTTTTCCAAGAGGTAAAAGGATAAAATTTATACTTGAATTTGTAGCCCAATTTCTCTCGAGTAAGCACACACCTCATATGTCTATGTAAAGTGTTCGGCGGGCGCAGTAGAGGGCTCAGAAGCGAAGGAGCGACAAGGGGATTTTGGAGAGTACGTTTTTCTGAAATGGTTTTTTGGGGGCATGTTGCATTTAGGAAGCCCCTATGGTGCCAAAACAGCAAAAAAAAAAACATGGCATACCATTTTGGAAACTAGACCCCTTGAGGAACGTAACAAGGAATTAAGTGAGCCTTAATACCCCACAGGTGTTTCATGACTTTTGCATATGTAAAAAAAAAAAAAAAATCACAAAAATGTGTTTCCCCCCAAATTTCACATTTTTGCAAGGGTTAATAGCAGAAAATACCCCCCAAAATTTGTAACCCCGTCTCTTCTGAGTATGGAGGTACCCCATAAGTTGACCTGAAGTGCATTACGGGCGAACTACAATGCTCAGAAGAGAAGGAGTCATATTTGGCTTTTTGAGAGCAAATTTTGCTCGGGGGGCATGTCGCATTTAGGAAGCCCCTATGGTGCCAGGACAGAAAAAAAAAACACATGGCATACCATTTTGGAAGCTAGACCCCTTGAGGAACGTAACAAGGGATATAGTGAACCTTAATACTCCACAAGTGTTTCACGACTTGCATATGTAAAAAAAAAATATTTTTTTTTACCAAAAATGCTTGGTTTAGCAAAAATTTTACATTTAAAAAAAAGGTAATAGCAGAAAATACCCCCCAAAATTTGAAGCCCAATTTCTCCCGATTCAGAAAACACCCAATATGGGGATGAAAAGTGCTCTGCTGGCGCACTACAGGTCTCAGAAGAGAAGGAGTCACATTTGGCTTTTTGGAAGCAAATTTTGCTCTGGGGGCATGCCGCATTTAGGAAGCCCCTATGGTGCCAGGACAGAAAAAAAAACACATGCCATATCATTTTGGAAACTAGACCCCTTGGGGAACGTAACAAGGGGTAAAGTGAACCTTAATACTCCACAAGTGTTTCACGACTTTTGCATATGTAAAAAAAAAATATTATTTTTTACACTAAAATGCTTGTTTTCCCCAAAATTTTACATTTTTACAAAGGATAATAGCAGAAAATACCCCCCAAAATTTGTAACCCCATCTCTTCTGAGTATGGAAATACCCCATAAGTGGACGTGAAGTGCACTGGGGGCGAACTACAATACTCAGAAGAGAAGGAGCATCATTGAGCTTTTGGAGAGAGAATTTGGCCATGTTAATTTCCAAAGCCCCCCGTGGTGCCAGAACAGTGGACCCCCCCACATGTGACCCCATTTTTAAAACTACACCCCTCACGGAAGGTAATAAGGGGTGCAGGGATACACCCCACTGGCAATTGACGGATCTTTGGAACAGTGGGCTGTGCAAATTAAAAATTTTATTTTTCATTTTCACAGACCCCTGTTTCAAAGATCTGTCAGACACCTGTGGGGTGTAAATGCTCACTGTACCCCTTATTACATTCCGTGAGGGGTGTAGTTTCCAAAATGGGGTCACATGTGGGTATTTATTGTTTTGCACTTATGTCAGAACCGCTGTAAAATCAGCCACCCCTGTGCAAATCACCAATTTAGACCTCAAATTTACATGGTGCACTCTCCCTTCTGAGCCTTGTTTTGCGTCCCCAGAACACTTTGCACCCACATATGGGGTATCTCCGTCCTCAGGAGAAATTGTGTTACAAATTTTGGAGCCTTTTTTCTTTTACCGCTTGTGAAATTTTAAAGTATGGGGCAACACCAGTATGTTAGTGTACAAAAATGTTTGTTTTTTTTAAACTAACATGCTGGTGTAGACCCCAACTTTACCTTTTCATAAGGGGTAAAAGGAGAAAAAAGCCCCCCAAAATTTGTTAGGCAATTTCTCCCGAGTACGGAGATACCCCATATGTGGCCCTAAACTGTTTCCTTGAAATACGCCAGGGCTCCAAAGTGAGAGAGCGCCATGTGCATTTGAGGCCTGAATTAGGGATTTGCATAGGGGTGGACATAGGGGTATTCTACACCAGTGATTCTCAAACAGGGTGCCTCCAGCTGTTGCTAAACTCCCAGCATGCTTGGACAGTCAATGGCTGTCCGGAAATGCTGGGAGTTTTTGTTTTGCAACAGCTGGAGGCTCCGTTTTGGAAACACTGCTGTAGGATACGTTTTTCATTTTTATTGGGGGGGAAGGGGTGGTGGGGGGGGGCAGTGTACGTGTGTATATGTAGTGTTTTACTCTTTATTTTATGTTAGTGTAGTGTTTTTAGGTTACATTCACACTGACGGCGAATTACACTGAGTCTCCCGCTAGGAGTTTGAGCTGCGGCTGCTGTAGCTCAAACTTGAAGCAGGGAACTCACTGTAATCCGCCGCCAGTGTGAATGTAACCTGTACATTCCCATGGGAGGGGGGGGGGGGGGGCAAAACTACAACTCCCAGCATGCACTGACAGAACGTGCATGCTGGGAGTTGTTGTTTTGCAACAGCTGGAGGCACACTGGTTGGAAAATACTGAGTTAGGTAACTTGCAGAACTACAACTCTCAGCATGTACTGATTGCCAAAGGGAATGCTGGGAGATGTAGTTATGCAACAGCTGGAGGCACGCAAGCATGCCGAGACAGCCATTTGCTGTTCCTGAATGCTGGGAGTTGTATTTTTGCAAGATTTAGAGGGGTTCAGGCTGGAGATCACTGACAGTGGTCTCTAAACTGTGGCCCTCCGGATGTTGCAAAACTACAAATCTCAGCATGCTAAGACAGCAAACTGCTGTCTGGGCATGCTGGGAGTTGTAGTTTTGTAATATCTGGAGGGCTACAGTTTAGAGCCCACTGTCAGTGATCTCCAGCCTGAACCCCTCTAAATCTTGCAAAACTACAACTCCCAGCATGCCAACACAGCAAACAGCTGTCAAGGCATGGTGGGAGTTGTAGTTTTGCAACATCTGGAGGGCCACAGTTTAGAGACCACTCTCCAAACTGTCGCCCTGCAGATGTTGCTAGGCAACAGACTCCCGGACACGCGGCGCCATACTCACCTCCACTGCCGCCATGATCACAGCCTCCGCCGGGTAAGTGACCACCGCTGCCGCCGCTGCTGCTACACAGTTCCCCCCGCTGTGCCCGGACACCGATGGGTGGGCATAGCGGGGGGGAACCGAACTTTAAGCCCCCCCCCCCGCCACCAGTCTGCTATTGGTCGGTCGCTCCGCCGATCAATAGCAGGGATAGGAGGGGTGGCAACCCTGCCACCTCACTCCTATCTCTTCAAGGGGGATCGAGGGTGTCTTGGACACCCCCGATCCCCCTTATTTTATCGCGGCGCTGCCGTTGATGGGCGGGGGAGAGCTGATCACGGCATCTATGAGGTTAATGCTGCCGGGACCGGCGCGATCGCGGCCCAGGCAGCTGCGGTGGGACTCCGGCTGTGATTGACAGCTGAGTCCCACCTGCGATCTCCTGCGCTGCCCGCGGCAGAGCAGGAGATCGCTTGGACGTATGCATATGTCCAATAGCGGGAAGGGCTACTGGACATATGGGCTACAGCAGCTGAAGACCACACCGGGGGCCTCTCCTGTCCGCTAAGAACAGGAAACTGAGGCTACAATTCAAACAGGCACCAATTAATCCTGGTATGAACACCACAACCTACCTGAGTATTGTTACTGACCATGTCCATCCCTTTATGACCACAGTGGACCCATCTTCTGATGATACTTCCAGCAGGATAATGCCCCATGTCACATGACATCATCTCATACAGGACAATGAGGTCACATGACATCATCTCATACAGGACAATGAGGTCACATGACATCATCTCATACAGGACAATGAGGTCACATGACATCATCTCATACAGGACAATGAGGTCACATGACATCATCTCATACAGGACAATGAGGTCACATGACATCATCTCATACAGGACAATGAGGTCACATGATATCATCTCATACAGGACAATGAGGTCACATGACATCATCTCATACAGGACAATGAGGTGACATGACATCATCTCATACAAGACAATGAGGTCACATGACATCATCTCATACAGGACAATGAGGTCACATGACATCATCTCATACAGGACAATGAGGTCACATGACATCATCTCATACAGGACAATGAGGTCACATGACGTCATCTCATACAGGACAATGAGGTCACATGACATCATCTCATACAGGACAATGAGGTCACATGACATCATCTCATACAGGACAATGAGGTTACTGGACTCCAATGGCCTCAACAGTCACCAGATCTTATCCAATAGATCACCGCTGGGATGTGGTGGAACCGGAGATTCTCATCATGGATCCCACAAATTTACAACCTATGTGATGTCATCATGTCCATATGGAGGAAGTGTGTGATGTCATCATGTCCATATGGAGGAACTGTGTGATGTCATCATGTCCATGTGGAGGAACTGTGTGATGTCATCATGTCCATATGGGGGAACTGTGTGATGTCATCATGTCCATATGGGGGGAACTGTGTGATGTCATCATGTCCATATGGAGGAACTGTGTGATGTCATCATGTCCATATGGGGGGAACTGTGTGATGTCATCAGTTCCATATGGAGGAACTGTGTGATGTCATCATGTCCATATGGAGGAACTGTGTGATGTCATCATGTCCATATGGGGGAACTGTGTAATGTCATCATGTCCATATGGAGGAACTGTGTGATGTCATCATGTCCATATGAAGGAACTGTGTGATGTCATCATGTCCATATGGGGGAACTGTGTGATGTCATCATGTCCATATGGAGGAACTGTGTGATGTCATCATGTCCATATGGAGGAACTGTGTGATGTCATCATGTCCATATGGGGGAACTGTGTGATGTCATCAGTTCCATATGGAGGAACTGTGTGATGTCATCATGTCCATATGGGGGGAACTGTGTGATGTCATCAGTTCCATATGGAGGAACTGTGTGATGTCATCATGTCCATATGGAGGAACTGTGTGATGTCATCATGTCCATATGGGGGAACTGTGTAATGTCATCATGTCCATATGGAGGAACTGTGTGATGTCATCATGTCCATATGAAGGAACTGTGTGATGTCATCATGTCCATATGGGGGAACTGTGTGATGTCATCATGTCCATATGGAGGAACTGTGTGATGTCATCATGTCCATATGGAGGAACTGTGTGATGTCATCATGTCCATATGGAGGAACTGTGTGATGTCATCATGTCTATATGGAGAACTGTGTGATGTCATCATGTCCATATGGAGGAGCTGTGTGATGTCATCATGTCCATATGGGGGAACTGTGTGATGTTGTCATGTCTATATGGGGGAACTGTGTGATGTTGTCATGTCTATATGGGGGAACTGTGTGATGTTGTCATGTCTATATGGGGGAACTGTGTGATGTTGTCATGTCTATATGGAGGAACTGTGTGATGTTGTCATGTCCATATGGAGGAACTGTGTGATGTCATCATGTCCATATGGGGGGAACTGTGTGATGTCATCTTGTCCATATGGAGGAACTGTGTGATGTCATCATGTCTATATGGGGGAACTGTGTGATGTTGTCATGTCTGTATGGGGGAACTGTGTGATGTCATCATGTCCATATGGAGGAACTGTGTGATGTCATCATGTCTATATGGAGAACTGTGTGATGTCATCATGTCCATATGGAGGAACTGTGTGATGTCGTCATGTCCATATGTGGGAACTGTGTGATGTCGTCATGTCTATATGGAGGAACTGTGTGATGCCATCATATCCATATGGAGGAACTGTGTGATGTCATCATGTCCATATGGAGGAACTGTGTGATGTTGTCATGTCCATATGGAGGAACTGTGTGATGTCATCATGTCCATATGGAGGAACTGTGTGATGTCATCATGTCTATATGGGGGAACTGTGTGATGTTGTCATGTCTGTATGGGGGAACTGTGTGATGTTGTCATGCCTATATGGAGGAACTGTGTGATGTCATCATCTCCATATGGAGGAACTGTGTGATGTTGTCATGTCCATATGGAGGAACTGTGTGATGTCATCATGTCCATATGGAGGAACTGTGTGATGTCGTCATGTCCATATGTGGGAACTGTGTGATGTCGTCATGTCTATATGGAGGAACTGTGTGATGTCATCATATCCATATGGAGGAACTGTGTGATGTCATCATGTCCATATGGAGGAACTGTGTGATGTTGTCATGTCCATATGGAGGAACTGTGTGATGTCGTCATGTCCATATGTGGGAACTGTGTGATGTCGTCATGTCTATATGGAGGAACTGTGTGATGTCATCATATCCATATGGAGGAACTGTGTGATGTCATCATGTCTATATGGAGGAACTGTGTGATGTCATCATGTCTATATAGAGGAACTGTGTAATGTCATCATGTCAATATGGAGGAACTGTGTGATGTCGTCATGTTCATATGGAGGAACTGTGTGATGTCATCATGTCCATATGGAGGAACTGTGGGATGTCATCATGTCTATATGGAGGAACTGTGTGATGTCGTCATGTCCATATGGAGGAACTGTGTGATGTCGTCATGTCCATATGAAGGAACTGTGTGATGTCATCATGTCCATATGGAGGAACTGTGTGATGTCATCATGTCCATATGGAGGAACTGTGTGATGTCATCATGTCTATATGGAAGAACTGTGTGATGTCATCATGTCCATATGGAGGAACTGTGTGATGTCATCATGTCCATATGGAGGAACTGTGTGATGTCATCATGTCCATATGGAGGAACTGTGTGATGTCATCATGTCTATATGGAGGAACTGTGTGATGTCATCATGTCCATATGGAGGAACTGTGTGATGTCATCATGTCCATATGGAGGAACTGTGTGATGTCATCATGTCCATATGGGGGAACTGTGTGATGTCATCATGTCCATATGGAGGAACTGTGTGATGTCATCATGTCCATATGGAGGAACTGTGTGATGTCATCATGTCTATATAGAGGAACTGTGTGATATCATCATGTCCATATGGAGGAACTGTGTGATGTCATCATGTCCATATGGGGGAACTGTGTGATGTCATCATGTCCATATGAAGGAACTGTGTGATGTCATCATGTCCATATGGAGGAACTGTGTGATGTCATCATGTCTATATGGAGGAACTGTGTGATGTCGTCATGTCCATATGAAGGAACTGTGTGATGTCATCATGTCCATATGGAGGAACTGTGTGATGTCATCATGTCCATATGGAGGAACTGTGTGATGTCATCATGTCTATATGGAAGAACTGTGTGATGTCATCATGTCCATATGGAGGAACTGTGTGATGTCATCATGTCCATATGGAGGAACTGTGTGATGTCATCATGTCCATATGGAGGAACTGTGTGATGTCATCATGTCTATATGGAGGAACTGTGTGATGTCATCATGTCCATATGGAGGAACTGTGTGATGTCATCATGTCCATATGGAGGAACTGTGTGATGTCATCATGTCCATATGGGGGAACTGTGTGATGTCATCATGTCCATATGGAGGAACTGTGTGATGTCATCATGTCCATATGGAGGAACTGTGTGATGTCATCATGTCTATATAGAGGAACTGTGTGATATCATCATGTCCATATGGAGGAACTGTGTGATGTCATCATGTCCATATGGGGGAACTGTGTGATGTCATCATGTCCATATGAAGGAACTGTGTGATGTCATCATGTCCATATGGAGGAACTGTGTGATGTCATCATGTCCATATGGAGAACTGTGTGATGTCATCATGTCCATATGAAGGAACTGTGTGATGTCATCATGTCCATATGGGGGAACTGTGTGATGTCATCATGTCCATATGGAGGAACTGTGTGATGTCATCATGTCCATATGGAGGAACTGTGTAATGTCATCATGTCCATATGGAGGAACTGTGTGATGTCATCATGTCCATATGGAGGAACTGTGTGATGTCATCATGTCCATATGAAGGAACTGTGTGATGTCATCATGTCTATATGGAGTTAAACCTCTGAGGAACATCTCCAGCACCTTGTAGAAAGTATGGATGATGAATGAAGGCAAAAGGTCTGACCTGGGATTAGCAAGTGTATTTTTACTGTACAGAAAACTCAGTTTACTAGACTTTTGCACCCAACAAAAAACATATACATCAGGAAATCCTCATCCTAAAGTGTTATTTTCTATATTTCTTGGTAACATTGCAGTAATACTCTGTAAGTAGGAAGACAACTATCCGGACAATAATAACTTCTGTAGTAAATATAATGTGTCCTTCTTTCCGATGAAGCTGAGGGATTTAATGCTGTTGTTCAGAGCTAAAGGAAACATAGGCGGTGTTTTCTATTACAGCGACAATGTGGTGTAAATAGCGGCTTATCCCTCGAAGCAAACCCCGGCCAAAAGATTAGCTGGAAGACGACTCCGGCGCTGACTGCTGGTTATTAAGCTTATTACGCGATTGAGTAATTCATAGATCTAAAACATTACGAGTAGTCACGCCTTCAGCAAATGTGTATTAAATATTAACGTGTGATTGATTAAATTCTATTGGAGACTCTGGAAACCTAAATTATTCACAATTACTTCTTAGCCTTTCATTTCTTAGAAAATTCATCTTGCATCTAAAGAGGGATAGACTAAAAATGACGCTAACTAAATGTTATTTCAGCCCTGTGACAAATGGTACAATTACATCCCCGATGGACCAAAAGTTATGATTTGTGGTTTTTACCTTAAAGGGTTACTCCGCCCCTAGACATCTTATCTCCTATTTAAAGGATAAGGGATAAGATGTCTGATTGCGTAGGACCCGCCACTGGGGACACCCACGATCTCAGCTGAGGCACCTCAGACATCCGGTGCAAGGAGAGAACTTGGCTCCGTGCCGGATGACTGGTGATGTGGGGCGGAGGTTCATGATGTCACAGCCACGCTCGTGACATCATGCCCTCACTTCCTGGACTTTGTCTTGGCCTGTGCTTCACCTGGGACAAAGATGATGCTACAGCTGGACAGGATTATGTTCTGGATGGTATGGGGACCCCTAGTGGTCTTTTTTTAATTAGCCATGATTTCTATAAAATGGTGATAAAAAATATTATAAAGTATTTTAGACAGGTTTATGTTTTGCCAAGATGTACAACACATAAAGCATTGTTGAATCTGACAGTGCTCATTTAAATTTAAGTGTATCAAAGTTATAATTAATTATGTAATTGGTATTCTATAATCTGTATACTATATAGAATATATAGAGAGAGTATAAAAATACACTGCTCAAAAAAATAAAGGGAACACTGCGATAACACCTCCTAGACCTGAATGAATGAACTAATCGTATGGAAAACCCCACTACAGGCTGATCCAACTTTATGTAATGTCCTTAATACAAGTCACAATGAGGCTCAGTAGTGTGTGTGGCCTCCACGTGCCCGTATGACCTCCCTACAACGCCTGGGCATGATCCTGATGAGGTGGAGGATGGTCTCCTGAGGGATGTCCTCCCAGACCTGGACTAAAGCATCCGCCAACTCCTGGACAGTCTGTGGTGGATGGAGCGAGACGTCCCAGATGTGCTCAATTGGATTCAGGTCTGGGGAACGGGCGGGACAGTCCATAGCATCAATGTCTTCCTCTTGTAGGAACTGCTGACACACTCCAGCCACATGAGGCCTAGCATTGTCTTGTATTAGGAGGAACCCAGGGCCAACCGCACCAGCATATGGTCTCACAAGGGGTCTGAGGATCTCATCTCGGTATCTAATGGCAGTCAGGCTACCTCTGACAAGCACAAGGAGGGCTGTGCGGCCCCCCAAAAAATGCCACCCCACACCATTATTGACCCACCACCAAACCAGTCATGCTGGAGGATGTTGCAGGCAGCAGAACGTTCTCCACGGCGTCTCCAGACTCTGTCACGTCTATCACATGTGCTCAGTGTAAACCTGCTTTCATCTGTGAAGAACACAGGGTGCCAGTGGTGAATTTGCCAGTCTTAGTGTTCTCTGGCAAATGCCAAACGTCCTGCACAGTGTTGGGCTGTAAGCACAACCCCCACCTGTGGACATCGGGCCCTCATACCACCCTCATGGAGTCTGTTTCTGACCGTTTGAGTGGACACATGCACATTTGTGGCCTGCTGGAGGTCATTTTGCAGGGCTCTAGCAGTGCTCCTCCTGCTCCTCCTTGCACAAAGGCGGAGGTAGCGGTCCTGCTGCTGGGTTGTTGCCCTCCTACGGCCTCCTCCACGTCTCCTGATGTACTGGCCTGTCTCCTGGTAGCGCCTCCATGCTCTGGACACTACGCTGTCAGACACAGCAAACCTTGTTGCCACAGCTCGCATTGATGTGCCATCCTGGATGAGCTGCACTACCTGAGCCACTTGTGTGGGTTGTAGACTCCGTCTCATGCTACCACTAGAGTGAAAGCAACGCCAGCATTCAAAAGTGACCAAAACATCAGCCAGGAAGCATAGGAACTGAGAAGTGGTCTGTGGTCACCACCTGCAGAACCACTCCTTTATTGGGGGTGTCTTGCTAATTGCCTATAATTTCCACCTGTTGTCTGTTCCATGTGAAATTGATTGTCAATCAGTGTTCTTCCTGAGTGGACAGTGGGATTTCACACAAGTGTCGGTGACTTGGAGTTACATTGTGTTGTTTAAGTGTTCCCTTTAAGTGTTGTTTAATTGTTCCCTTTATTTTTTTTGAGCAGTGTGTATAAAAACAAAGATAAAAATCTGAATCTAGATGTAAACTCCTATCTTTCCAGTACAGTCTCATAGACAGTAGACGGTTAGGTTTGGCCTTTCTACCTATCATCCTATTAACTCCATTCATAGACACAGATATATGGCAGCCGGCATTATACAATTGTGTTTGTACACTCGATAGCACATAAACGTCTGTATCCATTTCATCCAGCTCATCCGGCTTTATACATTTTAATGCTGTGGTTTGGAGCGAATACATAAAAACCCTGATAGAATCATGGCGGCACACCGTCCCCGCTGTATAATGTCACAGTAGCAGTAGCGCTTAGTATGCTCATTGCCGGTTTATTTATTGACATGTCATAATCTACATTATACCATTTTATCCCCAAGGGGCACTTTTGAGGGGGGGGGGGTTTTGGCAACATTTTTTTCTCTTAATTTTTTTCGGGGTTAATTCAATTTATTAATTAATTTAGTTATTCATTTATTGATTTTATTTATTGTTTTTTAAACGATTAACTATTTTTTTATATATTCTTTTTTCTGATCTGTAAAATTTTTTTAGTTTTATTTATTTCTGTATTTATTTATTTATTAATTTTTACAAATGATTGTAGGGGCAGCCTCTACCCTACCAAGTTAAAGGAGATCTCTGGCAAAAAATAACTTATGCCCCTATCCCAGTGTTTCCCAGCCAGGGTGCCTCCAGCTGTGGCAAAACTACAACTTTGGTAGTAATGGGGGGTATTGCTAGTAATGGGGGGTATTGCTAGTAATGGGGGGGTATTGCTAGTAATGGTGTTAGCAGCGACTGTGGTTGCTGATAATCCAGCATGGTGCAGACTTCGCTCCATGCAGCGGATTACTGGGGTCCCGGGCCAGAGATCACTGGGGTCCCAGCGTCTGGACATCTTATTCCCTATCCAAAGGATAGAGGAAAAGATGTCTAGGGGCGGAGTACCCCTTTAAACTGTCTCTAGCCTTAGTTAGAAAAGCAGTCCTGAAAAAATACTTCACTAAGGCGACCTGCACTGGGTTCAAAATGAGGCAGTAAAGAAGTACTAATGAAGACTGACCTGCAGTTTCCTACAGCAGGATGCAGGTCTGTACAGAGACGTGATGTAACAAAAACCTGGTACCTGGAGAAATAAAAAAGATACTTGTGATGCTTCTCCTCTCTGACCAGATATATCCTTTTGGTAAGGACTGAATAATGCATATAATTTTTTTTTTATTTTTTTGTTATTTTTTTTATTATTATTTATTTATTTATTTTTTATTTATTTTTTTTACTTTATTTTTTTTTATTTTTTTATTCCTGACACACTTTTTCTCAGTGAAAGTTTACAAATCAATTTTGGAGTTAGCTTGTCTTTTTGCCAAATAAGTCTTTCTTTTATGCTGTGGCTTTCGTAAATTGTCTCGCCACCGGAGTAAACCGAATAATGGGACATTTAATTCCTTTGTTTTGTTTATTTTGTAAAATAAGCTTCACCCTCTCGGCTCTATTCTAGAAATAGATGTGCACCGACTTTACGCTCACTAAAACATCCGACCGTAATGAAATTTTTACCTTTAGACATACAGCGCAATTTCAAGCCGGATCTTTCTTTGTCACAAATCTCAGAATCCTTTTACACGTCGGGAAGCCGACAAGACGAGTTACCTATCAGGACTGACAGGCTGACATTCTGCTGAGTCACGAGAAGTCATTGCGGCAGATTAATGACCGCTCGAAGAGAAAACTTTTCAAAAATACCAAGGAGAGGCGAGATGAGATCGTTTTTATATCCGAGTTAAGGTCAAGAACAAATCCCGTTTTCTCAAATCTGAAAAGCATGAGCGAGACTGCGACTCTACCGAATGGGGGAAGTTACATAGGAGCAATAGTAGAAAATGATACTGTCCAATATAGAACATAGGGTTCTGGAAAATATAAGTGAACATTGTTGGTTTTCTTTTTGTTTATTTTATTTATTTACTTTTTTTTATTACAGCACCAGTTTAAGAACAGTTTCTAGGAAGTAAAAATTATTTTTTATACAGTTTAAAAGATTTATTTTAAATATTAGCAATCACTGACCTGAGCAGTATATGGTACAATACCACGGAGGCCCATGATTGGTGGAGGCGGTGACCTTGCACATTATTTACTATTTATTATTACAGCCACAGTCCGAAAAAGAGCAAATATCCAGTAAGCAGCAATTGTGTGCAAAAAATTGAATTGTTGGCATCAGAGGGGAAAGGGCAGACTGGTTCAAGATGACAGGCATTAGTAACTCAAATAACCTCTTGTTACAACCAAGGGTGCACCCTCCCTTAAAACGTCACTTTTATTTTGTTATATTTAAAAATTCACATACTGGCGAGGAAAAAACCCAGCAGCTTGACCACACTCTTATTTGTATAGGTGGACTTCCTACTGAAAGTCAATTGTAGAGCCCTGTGCCTGCAGTGCTACAGGGCCACGTGGATGAGGATACTGCTGTTATTAAAACTGTAATAACCTACCTCCCCTACATGTTTCTTGACACCAGTCACGTCATCAGGGGTGTCTGAGGCTACAATTCACACAGGAACCAAAACTGGAGAATAGAAGATGGAAGAACGTTGTCTGGTCTGAGGAGTCTCCATTCCAGCTGTGACATTCAGATGACAGGGTCAGAATTTGGATCCATCCTGCCTTGTATCAGGGTCAGGCTGGTGTGGGTGTAATGGGGGGGGGGACATTTTCTGGACACTTTGGGCCTCTTAGTACCAATTGATCCTGGTATAAACCCCCAGTCTACCTGAGTATTGTTACTGACCATGTCCGTCCCTTTATGACCACAGTGGACCCATCTTCTGATGATACTTCCAGCAGGATAATGCCCCATGTCACATGACATCATCTCATACAGGACAATGAGGATCACATGACATCATCTCATACAGGACAATGAGGTCACATGACATCATCTCATACAGGACAATGAGGTCACATGACATTATCTCATACAGGACAACGAGGTCACATGACATCATCTCATACAGGACAAAGAGGTCACATGACATCATCTCATACAGGATAATGAGGTCACATGACATCATCTCATACAGGACAAAGAGGTCACGTGACCTCATATCATACAGGACAATGAGGTCACATGACATCATCTCATACAGGACAATGAGGTCACATGACATCATCTCATACAGGACAATGAGGTCACATGACATTATCTCATGCAGGACAACGAGGTCACATGACATCATCTCATACAGGACAAAGAGGTCACATGACATCATCTCATACAGGATAATGAGGTCACATGACATCATCTCATACAGGACAATGAGGTCACATGACATCATCTCATACAGGACAAAGAGGTCACATGACCTCATATCATACAGGACAATGAGGTCACATGACATCATCTCATACAGGACAATGAGGTCACATGACATCATCTCATACAGGACAATGAGGTCACATGACATCATCTCATACAGGACAATGAGGTCACATGACATCCACTCATACAGGACAATGAGGTCACATGACATCCACTCATACAGGACAATGAGGTCACATGACATCATCTCATACTGGACAATGAGGTCACATGACATCCACTCATACAGGACAATGAGGTCACATGACATTCACTCATACAGGACAATGAGGTCACATGACATCATCTCATACAGGACAAAGAGGTCACATGACCTCATCTCATACAGGACAATGAGGTCACATGACATCATCTCATACAGGACAATGAGGTCACATGACATCATCTCATACAGGACAATGAGGTCACATGACATCATCTCATACAGGACAATGAGGTGACATGACATCATCTCATACAGGACAATGAGGTCAAATGACATCATCTCATACAGGACAATGAGGTCACATGACATCATCTCATCCAGGACAAAGAGGTCACATGACATCATCTCATACAGGACAATGAGGTCACATGACATCCACTCATACAGGACAATGAGGTCACATGACATCATCTCATACAGGACAAAGAGGTCACATGACATCATCTCATACAGAACAATGAGGTCACATGACTCCAATGTCCACAGTCACCAGATCTCATCCAATAGATCACCGCTGGGATGTGGTGGAACCAGAGATTCTCATCATGGATCCGACAAATCTACAGCAACTGTGTGATGTCATCATGTCCATATGGGGGGAACTGTGTGATGTCATCATGTCCATATGGAGGAACTGTGTGATGTCGTCATGTCCATATGGAGGAACTGTGTGATGTCATCATGTCCATATGGAGGAACTGTGTGATGTCATCATGTCCATATGGAGGAACTGTGTGATGTCATCATGTCCATATGGAAGAACTGTGTGATGTCATCATGTCCATATGGAGGAACTGTGTGATGTCATCATGTCCATATGGAAGAACTGTGTGATGTCATCATGTCCATATGGAGGAAATGTGTGATGTCATCATGTCCATATGGAAGAACTGTGTGATGTCATCATGTCCATATGGAGGAACTGTGTGATGTCATCATGTCCATATGGAGGAGCTGTGTGATGTCATCATGTCCATGTGAAGAACTGTGTGATGTCATCATGTCTATATGGAGGAACTGTGTGATGTCATCATGTCCATATGGAGGAACTGTGTGATGTCATCATGTCCGTATGGAGGAACTGTGTGATGTCATCATGTCCATATGGAAGAACTGTGTGATGTCATCATGTCCATATGGAGGAAATGTGTGATGTCATCATGTCCATATGGAAGAACTGTGTGATGTCATCATGTCCATATGGAGGAACTGTGTGATGTCATCATGTCCATATGGAGGAGCTGTGTGATGTCATCATGTCCATGTGAAGAACTGTGTGATGTCATCATGTCTATATGGAGGAACTGTGTGATGTCATCATGTCCATATGGAGGAACTGTGTGATGTCATCATGTCTATATGGAGGAACTGTGTGATGTCATCATGTCCATATGGAAGAACTGTGTGATGTCATCATGTCCATATGAAGAACTGTGTGATGTCATCATGTCCATATGGAGGAACTGTGTGATGTCGTCATGTCCATATGAAGAACTGTGTGATGTCATCATGTCCATATGGAGGAACTGTGTGATGTCATCATGTCCATATGGAGGAACTGTGTGATGTCATCATGTCCATACGGAGGAACTGTGTGATGTCGTCATGTCCATATGGAGAACTGTGTGATGTCATCATGTCCATATAGAGGAACTGTGTGATGTCATCATGTCTATATGGAGGAACTGTGTGATGTCATCATGTCCATATGGAGGAACTGTGTGATGTCATCATGTCCATATGGAGAACTGTGTGATGTCATCATGTCCATATAGAGGAACTGTGTGATGTCATCATGTCTATATGGAGGAACTGTGTGATGTCATCATGTCCATATGGAGGAACTGTGTGATGTCATCATGTCTATATGGAGGAACTGTGTGATGTCATCATGTCTATATGGAGGAACTGTGTGATGTCATCATGTCTATATGGAGGAACTGTGTGATGTCATCATGTCCATATGGAGGAACTGTGTGATGTCGTCATGTCCATATGGAGGAACTGTGTGATGTCATCATGTCCATATGGAGGAACTGTGTGATGTCATCATGTCCATATGGAGAACTGTGTGATGTCATCATGTCTATATGGAGGAACTGTGTGATGTCATCATGTCCATATGGAGGAACTGTGTGATGTCATCATGTCCATATGGAGGAACTGTGTGATGTCGTCATGTCCATATGGAGGAACTGTGTGATGTCATCATGTCCATATGGAGGAACTGTGTGATGTCATCATGTCCATATGGAGAACTGTGTGATGTCATCATGTCTATATGGAGGAACTGTGTGATGTCATCATGTCCATATGGAGCAAAATCTCTGAGAAATGCCCCTTTCAATGAGTAGGGCAGTGTTTTCCAACAAGGTACCTCCAGCTGTTGCAAAACTACAACTTCCAACTTCCATGCTGGAGGTTGTAGTTTTGCAATAATTTAAGGCACCCTAATTAGGAAGAACTGGAGTAGAGAATGCCTAAAGGCCCGAAGAGCATTGTCCATGTTCTAGGATGGATAGAATCACCATAGAAGATTTATACATTTCATTTTCTTCTATATTTGTTTTTTTTCCCATTCAAATTTTCAACCTTGAAATTGCGAGTCTCTCAGGCGATTCCCCATCCCGTACTACACTATACTTTTTATGTTTGCTGTAAAGATACAGTTTTAATAAAACATAAAAACTGCATTCAGAGGAACTGCTCGTTCCCCAGTTATGTGTCAGATGAGAAAACGCCAATATTTGCTTTCGCTAAACAGCGGTCCCAGGATCGTCATGCCGGAATGAGCCGCCGTACGTTACATGCGACGCTCCGACTACTTCTACATCTGCCGTCTCCGCCGAATCCCCCTTGTGTTATCAAACTGGGCCAGGAATGATAATCATGGCTGCCTCCCCGCAGGCCGTGTCAGATCCGGAGGTATCGGAGCCCACAGCTGCCATAATGGCGGTACTAACTCAACTCCATGAGCGATTTCATTGCCGAATAACTGTTGTATCTTTAGCGCAAAATTACGGCGGATGAAGCAGCTTGGAAAGAAAAATCTGCTCAACGTGAGCCGCTACATAGTGCCGGAAAATGGGATTAAAACCTTTTGATATATCATTATTATGGTAGAAAAAAATATTGGTGCGCCACAAATATACCGTCCCTTTTTAAGGGCAACTGTAATACGGTGGCATTGTAGCATCTGCATTAAAATCTTAAAATCCCGCACTGTGACCTCCACTGATCAGGAGAATGAGCTGTAGCGTGGCCCCATCAAAAGTCTATGGGGCCAGAGGTAATAAGACATGCTACAGTGCACTTTTCGCTGCTCAATTTACTGATTGGTGGGGGTCTTAGCACTGAGACCCCCATTGATCAGGAAATCAAGCTATTGCAAGCGTTACTCCCTGGCTCATAGCCATCTCCCTCCTTTGACCCTATTAAGTTACAGGGCACAGGGTAGAGATCATTGCAAGCCAGGTAGGTAAGCATGCTTCAGCGCACTTTTTCCCGCTCATTTTCCGGATTGGTGGGGGTCTCAGCATTTTAGCATGCTTCACTCCCTCCATCCTGCGGCATATTGTAGATTTATGGGGCACAAGGTGGAGATGGTTGCAAGCCAGAGAGGGAAGCATGCTGCAGCACACTTCTCCCCGCTTATTTTCCTTATTGGTTGGGGTCTTAGCACTGAGACCACCACTGATCGAGAGAATGAGCTGTAGCATGCTTCCCTCTCTTCAACTTTTCTGTTCCCTTTTGTTTCCTTTTCTTTCTCGAATCATGCTTCACTCTCTGGCTCGTAGCCATCTCCATCCTGGGACACAGGACAGAGAAGGCTGCAAGCCAAAAAGGGAGCGCACTTCTCTCCACTCATTTTCCTGATTAGTGGGGGTCCCAGCACTGAGACCCCCATTGATCAGGAAATCAAGCTGTACTCCCTGGCTCATAGCCATCTCCATTCTAGGTCACAGGACAGAGATCGCTGCAAGCCAAAAAGTGAGCGCACTTCTCTCCGCTCATTTTTGTGATTGGTTGGGGTCTTAGCTTTGAGCCCCTCACCAATCGGAAGAATAAGCTGTAGCGTGCTTCACTTCCTGGCTCTTAGTTATCTCCATCCTTTGGCCCCATTATAAGTATATGGGGCCACAGGTTGAAGAGTGTTGCAAGCCAGGGAGTGAAGTGGGCTACAGAGCACTGCTCAGCACTGAGACCTCCACCGATCGGGAGAATGAGCTGTAGCGCCACCTCCATCCTGTAGCCCCTTTATAAGCCTATGGGCCACAGGACAGAGATAGCTGAAAGCCAGGAAGTGAAGTGTGCTACACTGTGCTTCTCCTGGCTCACTCCCCTAATCGGTGGACATCTCATGGCTGAGACCCTGACTGATTTAAACTTTTTGACGTGTTTTACTGTGACATATCAAAATTTTTTTTTTTTAAATGAAAGACACTTTAAAATGTGTAGAAAAATAGTGCACATACAACAATTCCATACAGTGTCACATACAACCCCTATACTGCATAAAAAGCTCGTTAGTTCCATCCATTGCTCGCATACATTGGGATACATTTTGGTACGCCACATGTATGTACAGCTACGACCATTTTTGTTAGCTGGATTTAAGAGGTGCATGCCTGCCACAAAATGTATACCAGCTAGGAGCTGATGTACATGTCTGCGACTTAAGGTGTCACAAGTTGGTCCTAAATTCGCGCCAACAGCACGCCCTCGCACAAGGGGGGGGGGCATTTACTAAGCCTCAAATCCTCAAAAATTACAAATTTTCATGCTAAAGTTATAATTTTTGCGCTAAAATGTTTGACTTTTAAGGATTTTTGCCATTTATGCCAAGGGAAAGGGAAAATGTCTACCCGCCATATTGTTCATATTGCACATATTGTTTATTTTCCCAGATGGTGCCTCATATAGCCAATTAATTCCCAATGTACAGAACAGTGCCCAAAAAGTACCATACTTTTAGACACAGAGATCACACACAAGCCCCATGGACCTAGATTTGCCAATGTAGCACCTGTCTTATTTGCCCATAGTAACCGATCACAGCTCAGCCTTCATTTTCCCAGAGCCAACTAGGAAATGAAAGGTGAGCTGTGGTTGGTTGCTACGGGCAAATGGGCCCATTGGGGATATTAATAAATCTGGGTCAATGTGTTGCAATTTGACTACACAAAGGCTGGTAGTGCTAAACTGTGTCTAGAAAGCCATACTTTGTTTAGATACAAGGCGCATCTAGAACCCATTTAGTGCCTATAGTCCCCATGTCATAGAACTTACCTTAGTCTCCATGCTTATAAGCTGGGCCGGTGCAAGGATTTTTGTCTACATAGGCCATGATGCATTTTAGTACCCCAGACCTTACCTGCTACCCTATTCCGACTGCCCCTATCTCTCCTGCTGTCCCCATCTCACCATGTCCCCTACTCTGTGGCCATTTCAATTGCTCTATCCCCCGACCAGCATCCCTCCAGCTGCAGCCAGGATAGCCTCCCTGCCTTTGGATCCTTGGTCTAAATTCCCAAATTCCTGCTATTTCCCCAACAGACCCCCCCCCCCCATACACACACACACACACGCCACCACTTGGCGCCCTTTGGCAACTGCCTAATAAGCCTTATGTTAGTGCCGGCCCTGCTTAGCAGAAATTATTATTATTCTGGATCTCAGGAAGGGAAGAAAATGGGTTAAACCCTCTTTTCTTTGTAGAGATTGGTGTTAAAGTTCTATGGTCCAAATCCTGTTCATCTTCCTTCAGGAAGCAAAATATTTATTCTAAAAACAAAAAACTAAATTTTGGTTTGCTGCATAGGTATATCATTTCTTCCAATGTACTGGCGCCCTTTGGCAGCTGCCTAATAAGCCTTATGTTAGCGCCGTCCCTGCTTAGAAGAAATTATTATTATTATTGATCTCAGAAAGGGAAGAAAATTGGTTAAACCCTCTTTTCTTTTGTAGTGATTTGTGTTCAAGTTCTATGGTCCAGTTCCTGCTCTTATCTTTTTTTTTGGAAGCCAAATATTTATTGTAACAACAAAAACCTAAATTTTGGCTTGCTGCATAGGTATATCATTTCTTTCATTTCTTCCAATGTACTGGTGCCCTTTGGCAGCTGCCTAATAAGCTGTCAGGAACCGGACTAGAAGCGGGTAGTGGATCCTCTGTGTTAGTGAGGTGATGGCGTGGGCCGTACCAGGGGACCGGTTACTGGTTTTCACCAGAGCCCGCCGCAAGGCGGGATGGACTTGCTGCGGCGGTAACTCCCAGGTCGTATTCCCCGATAGCGACTCGACTTCACTAACAGCTGATATAGGCGTAGTACACAAGGACAAGGCGAAGGCAAGGTCGGACGTAGCAAGAGGTCAAGGCAGGCGGCAAGGTTCGTAGTCAGGGGCAACAGCAAAGGTCTGGATACACAGGCTTGGGAACACACAGAACGCTTTCTCAGGGCACTAGGGCAACAAGATCCGGCAAGGAAAGGAAGGGGGAGTGGATTTATATACTTTTCCCAGTAATAGAACAGATTGGGTCAGGCACCAATTAATGGTGCACTGGCCCTTTAAATCTGAGAGACCCGGCGCGCGCGCGCCCTAGAGAGCGGGACCGTGCGCGCCGGGGCTGAGCAGACAGAGGACGGGGCAGGTAATCAGAACAGGATGTGACCCGCGGGCGGGCACGTCCTGCCGCGTGAATCGCATCCCCGCCGGAGGAATCAGAGCAGCGCTCCCGGTCAGCGAGTCTGACCGCGGCCCTGCAGGAAAGAGATGAACGCCGCGAGCGCTCCGGAGGAGGAGAGGGACCCGGAGCACTCTGCGTTACATAAGCCTTATGTTAGCACCCGCCCTGCTCAGAAGAAATTATTATTTTTATAGATTTCAGAAAGGGAAGAAAATTGGTTAAACCCTCTTTTCTTTGTAGTGATTGGTGTTCCAGTTCTATGGTCCAGTTCCTGCTCTTATCTTTCTTTAGGAAGCTAAATATTTATTGTAACAACAAAAACCTAAATTCGGGTTTGCTACATAGGTATATCATTTCTTCCAATGTACTGGCATGGTGACACTTTGACGACATTACACACGAAATAGAAATAAGTACAGGAAGGAGACCGGAGGCTTCAGCCAATAGGACGTGTTGCGGGTTATCTATATACCGTTTTGCTTCATAACTCCTAACAAATGTTAGACACAGAGTGATACTTGTGTTGTAAATTCCTTTTGGTGAATCTCTACAGACTTTGTCTAAAGGAGCTTCAGGAATGGGTGAGGAATAGTCGGGGCTCTAAGCTTTACTATAGCAATCTGTGTATGTCAGCCAAACCATTAATAATGTATGAAGTCTTGTGCTTGAAATCCAATATAGATTCCGATTCACCGGTGTAAGATCCATGTGACAGGTGAAATATTTAATGGGTATGAAAACTTGGAAATTACTCTAACAATGTCACAGGGGGGAAATGGATGAAAGATATATGAACCTCTGGATGTGGAGGCGCCGGATTATAGTGTGCGGAGGAGGGAGGGTTAAATTTGCCGGGAGAGCAATGGTGTTGCCTCTGGAGGTAGAGATACAGGTCTATATCAATTCCCAATGTTTCCCATATATCAAAATGATCAATAAATGGCACAGCACAGAAATAACATGGAGAATGAGCCTGCAAAAGAGGCGAGAATATTCTGCAAAGGAATCATAGAAAAAGTGACGAATGGTTGAACATCAGCGGCAGATACATCAAATCAACCCGTCCCTGCCGATAATGACGCCATTATTATGTAAATAGAGAGAATTCTGTGGAAAAGACTTTATTTCCTCCCCAAATAGCGCCACACAGGTCATGTATGGTACTGCAGTGATGGAGAATGCCCCCTGGGCTCTTGAGCCTCATTTGCATTTTAACAAAAATGGCTAATATCTTGCTAATGGAAATGACTATTAAAATTAAAAGGAAATGAGCAGAATCATGACTGGTAGAATCCAGCATGGGCTTATTTACACCTTTGTTTTCCTCCTGACAGGTCAGTGTTAAATTATCCTAGTACATGCCTTCAGTCTTAGTGACATACTTTCTACAAAGTGCTGGAAACGGTCCCCAGAGATTTTGATCGATGTGGACATGATGACATCACACAGTTCCCCCATATGGACATGATGACATCACACAGTTCTCCATATAGACATGATGACATCACACAGTTCCTCCATATGGACATGATGACATCACACAGTTCCCCCATATGGACATGATGACATCACACAGTTCTCCATATAGACATGATGACATCACACAGTTCCTCCATATAAACATGATGACATCACACAGTTCTCCATATGGACATGATGACATTACACAGTTCCCCCATATAAACATGATGACATCACACAGTTCTCCATATGGACATGATGACATCACACAGTTCCTCCATATGGACATGATGACATCACACAGTTCCCCCATATGGACATGATGACATCACACAGTTCTCCATATAGACATGATGACATCACACAGTTCCTCCATATGGACATGATGACATCACACAGTTCCCCCATATGGACATGATGACATCACACAGTTCTCCATATAGACATGATGACATCACACAGTTCCTCCATATAAACATGATGACATCACACAGTTCTCCATATGGACATGATGACATCACACAGTTCCTCTATATAGACATGATGACATCACACAGTTCCTCCATATGGACATGATGACATCACACAGTTTCTCCATATAGACATGATGACATAACACAGTTCCTCCATATGGACATGATGACATCACACAGTTCCTCCATATGGACATGATGACATCACACAGTTCCTCTATATAGACATGATGACATCACACAGTTCCTCCATATGGACATGATGACATCACACAGTTCCTCCATATGGACATGATGACATCACACAGTTCTCCATATGGACATGATGACATCACACAGTTCCTCCATATAGACATGATGACATCACACAGTTCTTCCATATGGACATGATGACATCACACAGTTCCTCCATATGGACATGATGACATCATACAGTTCTCCATATGGACATGATGACATCCCACAGTTCCCCCATATGGACATGATGACATCACACAGTTCCCCCATATGGACATGATGACATCACACAGTTCCTCCATATAGACATGATGACATCACACAGTTTCTCCATATGGACATGATGACATCACACAGTTCTCCATATGGACATGATGACATCACACAGTTCTCCATATGGACATGATGACATCACACAGTTCCTCTATATGGACATGATGACATCACACAGTTCCTCTATATGGACATGATGACATCACACAGTTCTCCATATGGACATGATGACATCACACAGTTTCTCTATATGGACATGATGACATCACACAGTTCCTCCATATGGACATGATGACATCACACAGTTCCTCCATATGGACATGATGACATCACACAGTTCCTCCATATGGACATGATGACATCACACAGTTCTCCATATGGACATGATGACATCACACAGTTCCTCCATATGGACATGATGACATCACACAGTTCTCCATATAGACATGATATAAACATATAAACACCCCTACCCCTTAATTCCCTGGTTGAACTTGATGGACATATGTCTTTTTTCGACCGTACTAACTATGTAACTATGTAACTATATGATGACATCACACAGTTCTCCATATAGACATGATGACATCACACAGTTCCTCCATATAGACATGATGACATCACACAATTCCTCCATATAGACATGATGACATCACACAGTTCTCCATATAGACATGATGACATCACACAGTTCCTCCATATGGACATGATGACATCACATAGTTCCTCCATATGGACATGATGACATCACATAGTTCCTCCATATAGACATGATGACATCACACAATTCCTCCATATAGACATGATGACATCACACAGTTCCTCCATATGGACAAGATGACATCACACAGTTCTCCATATAGACTTGATGACATCACACAATTCCTCCATATAGACATGATGACATCACACAGTTCTCCATATGGACATGATGACATCACACAGTTCTCCATATGGACATGATGACATCACACAGTTCTCCATATAGACATGATGACATAACACAGTTCCTCCATATGGACATGATGACATCACACAGTTCTCCATATGGACATAATGATATCACACAGTTCCTTCATATGGACATGATGACATCACACAGTTCCTCCATATGGACATGATGACATCACACAGTTCTCCATATGGACATGATGACATCACACAGTTCTCCATATGGACATGATGACATCACACAGTTCCTCCATATGGACATGATGACATCACACATTCCTCCATACAGACATGATGACATCACACAGTTCTCCATATGGACATGATGACATCACACAGTTCCTCCATATGGACATGATGACATCACACAGTTCCTCCATATGAACATGATGACATCACACAGTTCCTCCAATCTAAACAGGAACCAGAACATTCTCATACTCAGTGTAGCCCAAATTCCATACGACCCATAGCTAGTATGAAACCATTTTTGTGTTAAATGGGCACTATCAGATCTGAAAACTTTTTATATGTTCTTACTGATGAAAATTAAAGCCCCCTTTCCACCACACACCAATCACCTCCCACCACCACCAGGAGGAACTCAACCCTTTTCCACCAAACACCAATGACCTCCCACAACCACAAAGGAGGGACATGTCCCCTCCCACCACACTCCAATTACCTCCCACCACAAGGGAAGGACATGCCCCCTCCCACCACACATCAACCACCTCCCACCACCACAAGGAGAGACACACCCCCTCCCACCACACACCAATCACCTCCCACCACCACAAGGAGGGACATACCTCCTTTCCAATACACACCAATCACCTCCCACCACCTCCCTATAGAGGATTTCTAACACTGTGAGCTAATGAAAAGAGGTATTTTTATAATAAATATAGGTTATAGAGGCATAAAAATGTCATGTACATGGTCAAGATTAGATACTTAGTACCATTTTTTTTGTTTAATTTTTTTTTTTTTTTGTGGGATCTGACAGGTACGTTTTAAGGGAAAAGTGTCTAACTTGGTGGCTTCCAGGGAATTGCAGTAATGTGATTGTGTTATAAAGTGTTAGAAGAGATTGATGGTTGTTCTGTGAGAGCCTCTCGTTCATCCGGAAATAGTCTTCTGACTAATGCCGGGCGGTGATGGTCACTTCTTCACTGAAGAGGCGCTTTATCAGTTGACGCTTCCATGTGGCGGGCAGCTGTCTTACCGTATCTATGTCTCATAAGAGGGAGAATAGTAAACGTATGATAAGAAAAGAAAGTGAAGACATCAATATGTTTATGAGAATTGTCCTGTCACCGATCCTGGACCAGAGAGGTATGATGCTCCAGGATGGATAAATAAGGTCAACAGAATTTGTGGTTGTAAATTTTTTGAGTCAAATAGATTATCAGTTGAATTTTTTGGTGTCCCTTTGGTAGACTTCTTGGTTACCCGAGGGACTGCTCAGCTGTTATGTCCATGGTAGGGAATAGTGTAGACTAGTGCTTGTCCCAACCATTGTCTCTACCCCTACTTTTACAAACTGACCTAAACAGAGGCCACCAACTGGGCAATGGTCCAGTCCAGGTCAGCAACACACGGGCAAACAAAGTACTGAATCAGAAAACTAAGAGTAAGCAGGGAAACAAGCTGAGGGGTCAGAACCAGGAAGTTAATGCAGTACCAAGCTAGAACCAGAGTCAGAACGATAAACAGGGAGGGGTCAAACCAAGAGAGTAACGTCAGGTCTAAAACAGAAGCCAGAAGTCAAAGTCAGGGAAAAGGTAAATGACCAAGATCCAAGGAAAGCTAAGAAAAACACATGATGCTCGTGAGGCGTGCAAGACCATTCACAGGGATCCACCCATACTGTAGTGTCCCAGTACAGGATGTTGTTCTGTTAGGCTAAGTGTTGCTTCAGGCAACACTAGTGTCTCTGTTCTGGACCAATTACTCCAGGGTATACTGTATTGTGCTATGCTGCCCTTTTGTGTTATGTGCTATTTCTCAGTGTTGCTGTTACTTTAAGGGAAGACATGCAAAGTGAACCAGGGGATCCTGATGCCCCAATGGGAGCCCCCTACCTTAGCCTACATATAGTGCAGGGGGGGGGGGGGGGCTGTTCAGTTTAGTTTGTGGTTTAGTCAACAGTTTGCTGAGGTACAGTGTGGAGAAGTGTAAGGAGGCCTTAGGAGAGAAGAAACCTAAAATCTGCAGCAATTTTCAGGAACCCCATTGCATAGGTGAAAGTCAAGCCTGGCTAAAAATCAGTGTGGGTTGCCATTGGTCACAAATCTCAATTCAGCTAAGCGCAAGCAACTACAAGCCCCAGCAAAGCAGAAGGCTTCCCAGGGTCACTCTGCACTCCCCCTGCACAAATCTGTACTGTGAAGTATTTACCATCTGTCCTGCCTCAGTATAGATAGTTTTCTATAACCCTGCATTGTGGTCATTATTGCCCCAGCGTTTGGCCAGGAGAGCTATTTAAACCTTGGAACGTGGAGGTTAATGTTACCCTGGCGTCACAAACTGTGTATTACATAATTCACCCTGTAGATAACACAATACCCCTATCCTTTCACCTCCTTGCTTTAAAGGGGTTCTCTCATCTTATTCCCTATCCAAAGGAACATTCGTTTAGAGCGTCGGGTGCAGCGACGGAGGTTCGTGATGTCACGGCCACGCCATGCTTGTGACATTACGGCCATGCCCCTCAATGCAAGTCTATGGGAGGGGGCGTGACGGCCGTCACTAGCCTCCACCCTGCATTACAAGTCATCTGGCATGGAGCTAAGTTTGCTCCGTGCACCGGATGTCTGGGGTGCCGCAGCCGAGATTGCGGGGGTTCCCAGTGACGGGACCCCCGCAATCGGACATCTTATCCCCTATCCTTTGGATAGGGTATAAGATGTCTAGGGGCGGAGTACCCCTTTAATAAATTAGTAAAGATTCCTATCGTTCTGTTGTCACTTTGTCATTATGGGGTATCGAGGGCAGAACGATGGAGGGAAATATTCAGAGTACACGGATATTACAGCACAGGCAGAATATGAATAGGGAAGTCATTACGGCAGAAGAAAGGGATCGGGCCGGTTATATATTAATAGCACTCGGCACTGCCGGTGTATATTGCTATCTGCTCTTCCCAGGCGCCTCTGCTTATAAATATGCTAATTAATTAAAGTAAATGTCTCAAGCGGGGCTGGTATAGCCGAGATAGGTGCGGCGGATGGACTATAGGCAGGCGGCACAATGTCAGCAGATACTGTCGTGGAAATGTCATCATCGCTGCTGTTGACGTGCAGGATTGAGGGCGAGCATGGTGAAGCATTATTTGCATGCACAGAACCAGAGGAAGGCATTGTGGCTCTTACAGGGAGTGGGTTTCATTATACCGATGTTTGATGGGAATGAATAAAGTCGATTTATACATTGGCTTAGTCACAGATTCACGCCTTTAAAAAGCCGCCTTGTATTAACATAAGCATATTGGATTTCTTTAAAAAAAAAAAAAAAACTCCTTCCCTTATACATGTGGGAGATTAATTTCGGATTATAGAGCGCGGGGTATGGTGGGCTATAATTGAAAGCGCTATCTTGATGTACATCTCCGTAACCCTTGGTAACATTTAAAGCAGTATCAAGAATGAAATCCCACATTAAGAATTATATATTTTTCGTTAAATAACCAAATCCACGACATAACTATTTATTAACCAGTAAGAATCTATAGGCCGGGGGGCACTATGGGGACTTTCCTAATGATCAGAAAAACTTAAAGGGGTACTCCACCCCTAGACATCTTATCCCCTATCTAAAGGACCCCCCTACTGGGGACCCCCGTGATCTCCCTGCTGCACCTGGCTTTCGTTTAGAGCAATGGTTGCAGCGCCGGAGGCTCGTGATGTCACGGCCCCCCCGCCCGCCCTCAATGGAAGTCTATGGGAGGGTGCGTAATTAAATGCTCTCTGATGCCACCTCTGTCCACGTCGGGAACTGTCCAGAGCAGGAGCAAATCCCCATAGCAAACCTCTCCTGCACTGGGCAATTTCTGACATGGACAGTGGTGTCAGCAGAGAGCACTGTGGTCAGACTGGAAAGAACTACACAACTTCCTGTGGAGAATACAGCAGCTGATAAGTTCGGGAAGGATTAAGATTTTTTAATAGTAAGTAATTTACAAATCTGTTTAACTTTCTGCCACCAGTTAATTTAAAAAAAAAATGTTTTTCACTGGAGTACCCCTTTAATCTTCTGCTTACTCCTATGGCCTGGAAACATGGAAACCTCAGTCATTGCTTTTAGACAAGATTTAGTGGGTAGGCCATCAATGGTTGATCGGTGAAGGTCCGAGCACCCCTGCCGATTCCCTGTTTGAGGAGGATGCGGAGCTCGTGTGAGTGCTGCAGCCTCTTTAATGTTTGCTTCCTCTCGTCCCTGCTCTGCCATTCTATTTGTAGGGGTGGTGGGAGGAACTGCAGTGTTGTCCCATTGTCCCAACTGTTGGCCCATCAAGTGTGCAACCATCTTTCCAGACCTCCCCGTACACATAAACATTGGGCACAGCCAAACGTCCCGTAATGTGTTCTCTATGTAGAGGAGAAAGCCACAGTCCCCATCTAATCTCTTCTAGAACAATAAGATCGGGCAATCAAAATCCAAAATGCCTGACCCTTGTGTTTCCGGACATCATCTGTTGGGGAGGGGGGGGGGGGGGATACCACCATGCACTTTAAACAGTTGGTGGGTTTGGCTCATTTTTGTCGATGGTCACCCTTAGATTCCACTCCCCGGGGCATATCTAGAACTTGGTCCTTTCCCAAAAGTAATGCAAAGTGTCTCTAACAGTGCTAAAACTCTTAGGCTAGTTTCATAGGAGGCAACTGACCTATCAGTATGTTTATGGAGTGCGGGAAGATCAAAAACAAAAATTAGGACATTTTATCTACATGTAGATGTTGGCCTGCGTCAGGATTCGGCAGGCTGGAGGTGGATCCTCTGTGTCAGAGAGGGATTGGCGTGGACCGTGTCGGTGGACCGGTTCTAAGTTGCTACTGGTTTTCACCAGAGCCCGCCGCAAAGCGGGATGGTCTTGCAGCGGCGGTAGCAACCAGGTCGTATCCACCGGCAACGGCTCAACCTCTCTGACTGCTGAGATAGGCGCGGTACAAGGGATTAGGCAAGAGCAAGGTCGGACGTAGCAGAAGGTCAGGGCAGGCAGCAAGGATCGTAGTCAGGGGCAACAGCAAGAGGTCTGGAACACTGGCTTGGGATACACAAGGAACGCTTTCACTGGCACAATGGCAACAAGATCCGGCAAGGAAGGGAAGGGGAAGTGAGGTTATATAGGGAAGTGCACAGGTGAACACACTAATTAAAACCATGCGCCAATCAGTGGCGCACTGGCCCTTTAAATCGCAGTGAGCCGGCACGCGCGCGCCGGGACAGCACAGACGGGGAACGAGTCTGGTAAGCGGGTCAGGATGCGCACCGCGAGAGGGCGCGTCCCGCATTGCAAATCGCATCCCGGCTAGGGACATTATCGCAGCGCTCCCGGTCAGCGGGTCTGACCAGGGCGCTGCGAACAGGAGAAAGCTGCGAGCGCTCCGGGGAGGAGCGGGGACCCGGAGCGCTCGGCGCAACAGCCTGGTTAGATTCAAGATCATGACTTAGACTGATGCCCATTAAGCCACTTTACACCACCGAGACAACACAGGAGCAGCTTAGGTCAATATTCTTGAAGGGGTACTCCGCCCCTAGATATCTTATCCCCTATCCAAAGATGTCTGATCACTGGGGACTCCTGCGATCTCAGCTCCAGCACCCCAGACATACGGTGCACAAAGCGAACTTCGCTCCATGCCGGATGACTGGCGATGTGAGGCGGAGGCTCGTGATGTCACGGCCATGCAATGTTCGTGCCGTCATGACAACACCCCCTCAATGCAAGTCTATGGGAGGGGGCGTGACGGCCGTCACGCCCCCTCCCATAGACTTGTATTGAGGGGGCATGGCCGTAAAGTCAGGAGCGGGCGTGACCGTGACGTCACGAGCCTCCGGCGCTGCACCCTAAAAGAAGGCCGGCTGAAGGAGGGAGATCACGGGGGTCCCCAGCGGTAAGACATCTTGACCCCTATCCTTTGGATAGGAGATAAGATGTCTAAGGGCAGAGTACCCCTTTAAGTGGCCCAACCAGAGCCTTGATCTAAACCCAATGACAAATCTCTGGAGAGACCTAATGATGGCTTCCACCGACGGTCTCCATCCAACCTGACAGAGCCTGAGAGGATCTGCAGAGAAGAATGGCAGAGGATTCCCAAAATCCAGGAGTGTAAACCTTGTGGCCTCATCCCCAAGAAGACTGGAGGCTGGAATCACTGCCATAGGCGTTTGTTGAGGTTCATCACCCCTGAAGACGAGGCTGGTGTCATGAAACATGTAGGGGAGGCTAACGTTTAATGTTTTCAAGTCAGGTCCTATGGTCTATGTGAATAGCGTATTGCAGGGGCATAGTTCTAGAATCTCTGACTGAGAAAAATATTCACCAATATTGAGTCCTATAGGACCTGTATATTTTAAACACCGATTTAGGGGACCTATATACAGTTTTAATGAAACGCTAATTTGGTGCTCAATTTGAAACCATATAATGTACAAGCTATGTATTCCTACAGAGGGTCAATAGAGACCTAAAAAAGGTAATCCCTGTATAACAATCTATATACACATCTTCATGTAAAGATCTTTCTGACTGATCTTGTGCCGGTAGCAGATGCCGGGTGCCGTCCTCTAATAGCAGCCGTGGGAGTTGACCGCCAGTTTTTCATGAGCCGAGAATGACACATAATTCGGCCTCATTATGTAGAGTTCTGCTTCACACCTATTCAAATTTCAATTCCATTCATGGAAAACTTTGTGAGAACCCCTATGGGCCCCGTAATGGTTGGTGACCCTGTACCTGTGCTGGAGAACTCAATTACCCAGAAATGACGGAACCGAATATTATAAGACGATGGCTCCGAGGGAATGACACAGGGGCTTTACTGAGAGGTATTTTCCTGTTTTACAGGGATGAATGACAATAATAATGATAATAATAGCACTATTATCATTATTATTATTATTATTATTACTACTATTATTATCATTATTATTACTATTATTATTTATATTATTATTATCATTATTATTATTATTATTATTACTACTACTACTACTATTATTATCATTATTATTACTATTATTATTTATATTATTATCATTATTATTATTATTACTACTATTATTATTTATATCATTATTATTATTATTACTACTACTATTATTATCATTATTATTACTATTATTATTATCATTATTATAATTATTATTATTACTACTACTACTATTATTATTATTACTATTATTATTTATATCATTATTATTATTATGATTATCATTATTATCACTATTATTATTATTACTACTACTACTACTATTATTATTATTTATATTATTATCATTACTATCACTATTATTATTACTACTACTATTATTATTATCATTATTACAACTATTATTATTTATATTTTTATTATTATTATTATTTTTAACACTACTATTGTTATCATTATTGTTACTATTATTATTATCATTATTATTACTATTATTATTATTACTAATGCTATTATTATTATTATTATTATCATCATTATTATTACTATTATTATTACTACTATTATTAATTATATTATTATTATTGTTATTATTTTTACCAATACTATCATTATTATTATTATTACTACTATTATTATTTATACTATTATCATAATATTAATAATAATAATGATAGAAATATTAATAATTTTTAAGTAACAATAAATAATAGTAATAGTAAATCCAAATGTCAGTGAATAATAATTGAAAATCTGATTTGTCTGCACCAGAAGAATCATCAATGACATTCAAGTATATTATTATTATTTTTTCTGGTTTTGGAAGACATAGGGTTAACTCTTTAGCGACATTATACATAAACAGATGTCCTGGTGTCTTGGTACTAAAAACCCCACGACATACATTTACGACCTGCAGTGTTTACAGTCTATGAAGCAAGCGCCAGAGCAGGGGCTGCCATTAACCCCTTAAGGGCCATGATCAATAGCGATCCCATCTGTTAAGAGCCTGAATGATGCATCCAATACCTGAACTGACCACAGTGCTCTCTGCTGACACCTCTGTCCATTTCAGGAACTGTCCAGAGTAGGAAAGGTTTGCTATGGGGATTTGCTCCTGCTCTGTACAGGTACTGACATGGACAGAGGTGTCATCAGAGAGCACTGTGGACAGACAATTTATAAATCTGTTTAACTTTCTGGCACCAGTTGATATGAAAACAATTGTTTTCCACCAGAGTACCCCTTGAAATACAACCTCCTTGTCAGAACCAGTAGGGTTGATCTGCCTTAGAGTTTTTTGTTTCCTTTGTTGGTGGGACTACGCTTATGTGCTTGGGTGTGGTTTTGTTTGTGGTCAATTGGAGTCCTCCTGGTACTTCCACAGGCCTATTTAAGGAGGTCTTTTCCACTGTGATAGTTCTAGTAACCGACCTAGCAACCTCTTACTCTTACTGTTTTTTCTGGTTTTCTGTGATTCTTGGCTCGGCTTTTTGACTTCCATTTCTAACTCCGTTATTGTACTTCGTTTCCTCTTGGCTTGGACTTAGGTCGTTGACTATGAATTAGTGTCTGTGTGTTTAGGCTTACTTCTGTTAGTTTGTGTGCATCCAGCTGTTTCCTGACCTTTTGTCTGTTTTTGTAGTTTATTGTTTTGACAACTGACTTCCATCACTTATATAGGAAGGGACCAGCACCGTGGTTGTGGACCCACGGCCTAGGGTGGGTATACAAGTAGGCAGGGACAGCGGGAGTGGGCAAGCTCAGGGCTGCACTCAATCCCTGCCCAACGCTGACACTCCTGCTGCAATTACCCTCAACCCTATCTTTCAGTTCGGGTCTTTCCGGGACCTCCTAACAAAGTCCTGGAGAAACTTTTGAACAAGAAAAAAAAAGCTTATTCTTATTTCCAAAAACTTTTAGCGTCTTCTTTCTTTATCAGATGTATAATAAATTAGGGACAGATTGTTGTGTTTTCAGCGCTGTTAGATGGAGCTGAGCATTCGTTCCTGCGGCAGTGAAAAGTATCGAGGCTCCTTATCTCTCAGAACGTCTTAACATTGCAGCCGCCTTGTGAACAAAAGATTTCCTGTTGACCTGCATATTCTTTATGTGGCAGTCTTTGAGCAGCAGTTTAGCGTGTCATCATTGTGACATTTACTGGGGACCATTAATGTTCCATTCATAAACCTATTAGTTAAGGATGTGGTGGAAATTACACGACCCCTTAGGCAATGATAAACTAATACAACATCTACAAAATAAGAAACTAAATATGATTATTTCTCTCACACTGTGGACCTACCATTTGCTTGTTCTTATCTCCTCATGATAACGAGTAGCAAACTGCAAACAGCTCTCTCTCCCGCTCTCCAACCACCTGCGCCCGGACTGGCCGGCAACGTCCCTGCACTGAATGCAGTAATGTAGAAAGGGATATCCAGCGAAAGGTGCCGTAAAATCAGGTAGCCATATTAGAGGATCATAGGACACATAGGTAACACGACAAACTCTGACGCGCTTCGGATCTCACAGGATCCTTAGTCATGGCATAATACACAATTAAAACGAGAGACTTTATATACTCAAAAAACATCACGTGTAGGGGACATCACACTCAAAAGGTTTAGATGGAAAATATGGATACTGGATCATGCCCAGGAGCAAGAGGAAAAAGAGAGAGGGGGGAATAGAGGAAAATAAAGTAGGAATGAATAAAAAATTACAGATTTAAGAAGTCAGAGACATAAAGCAAATATCTTTGTATAAATTGTTAACATGTTAAGATTAAATCATGTCTCCAATTCATTCCTTTAGGTTCTCTAGTTTCCATTACAAATATCCAATAGGAATCTCTGTTAAAAAGCTTGCGTCTTAAATCCCCTCCTCTAATGTTGTTACTGACTCTCTCAATTGCACTAACGCATAATGTGGACATGTTCCCATTGTGCTTTTTCACGGAAATTATAAGACAGAGCTGATATGTTAAATTGTTCATTATTGGCCTCAGAAATATGCCGTCCGATGAGTGCTTTAAAGGGGTACTCCACTGCTCATTTTACATATTTTCTGTCACCTATATAGTGTTGTAATAAGACCTACATAAGACGTAAACCTGCTGGGTTGCCTAAAATTTTTACTTACGGCTAAACCTTCAGGACAGGGTTTACAGAGGTATACACAGGGTACAGTATAAGGGCCTGACTGTATAGTGCTTTGGACCCCAAATTCGTACATTCCTCTTATTAGTTAATTGACGTGTCCAGCGCTCAGTTATCTAAGTTTGAACAGACATGTAAATTATGATTTGGAGCCCATCTTCACCCCTTTATTAGTTATCACTGGTCACCAATGATTGACAGGGGGACATTAATACAGTGTGAAGACACAGGAGGGTATAAATACTACTGAGGGCATAGAGGGCATTATTATTACTAGGGGCATTATACTATACAGCTGTACGGAGAGCTTAATTACTACTGGGGGTACAAAGAGACAATATTATTAGAAGGGGAAATTACACAGGGAGTGTTATTGCCACATAGGGGCACAATGGGAACATTAATATTACAAGGACATTATTTGTGAATTGGATCACAATGGAAACATAATTGGTGAGTCGAGGGCATTCTAAGGGCATTCTTAGTGAAAACATAATTAAAATATGGTACATTAAGGGGAAGAAGTCATTATGATGGTCTACATCTGATGGAGAAGCAAAGGGGAAAGTGCACGACTCTGTTAAGAGAAGACGTCACCTGTGAGTTGCTGGATCAACTATATGGTCTGCAGAGCCTGTGTACAACTGGTATCTACCGCTATATGGTTGCTGGATGGGAGTAATATTGGTAATAAAAGATATTATTTGGGTCAGGTCTGATGTATCTATGGGTACAGGTTTCTCAATAAGGAGTTGTATTTATTCCTGTGTTTTAAATCATATATATCTATCTATAGACACATATCTATGGGCTGCATGATGTAGGGCAGGAGGAGCAGAGCAGATCGATATGTAGTTTTGTGAAGAAATAATTCACAATAACATATAATTGTATTGATTGTAATTCCCACTCGCTGTTGGGGTCCAGGGGTTGTAGTGGCTCAATAATAGACTTTATTTATGGATGTGCATATAGAGATTGCTGCCGACCAGTACGACTGCCATTTCATCGCCACAACAGGCTTCTTTAACTCACTGAGTGTATTTCATCAGTCTGGTTGAAGAATCTTCTAAGCCAATAAATGACCAAATCAAAGTTACACTGAAGACCGTCAGGCTAACAAAATGGCAGCCGTATTGCTTGTATGTTATTTCTGTATGTGCAGCCATTAAATATAGTCTATTATTGAGCCACTTTAGTCCCTGGACCCCCACAGTGAGAAGGAATTACAATCAATACAATTATATGTTATAGCGAATCATTTTTCACAAAACTATGTATTGATCTGCTCACCCTCTCCCACCCTACATCATGCAGCCCATAGATATGTGTAGATATATGTCACAAATTTCACTGGACAGGAGACGGCAGCATACAATGTATATGAAAATGTAGCCTGCAGAAGAGAACTGAAGCCACATTTTTCAAAATAATAGTTGGAAAATGCATTTAAGGGTGTCCATTGCCTTTAAGGCCCCCTCTACGGCACACTGATATTTCTCATTCTCTCCATTTCAGGGGCCAGGACCAAAGCTGGGCTGTTTTCCAGCTGTGCAGATACATGGACTTCCTTTCCCTTACTTCTCTGACCAATCACAGCACGGCACCTACTCCTTTCTGCTATGCCATGACATGACAGAGTGCGGTGGAGAAGATGCAATAGACTGAACTGGCTGGCATTGTGCTGGAGGTGAATTACAGTACAGTACAATACTATATAAATATGTGGAGTAAGAAGGCATTATTAATACATTGGATTTGCAAGGTGTTATGTGAGCAGAAAGAAAAAAAATGACAAGCTAAAGGGAAAAGGGAGAAATAATTACAGCAAGGGAAGGGTTATGTCCCATTACAGCAAGAAAGGGGTTCCATCACATCACAGCATGGAAGGGGTTATATCACATGACAGCAAGGAAGGGGTTATATCACATTTCAGTAAGGAAGTGGTTATATCACATCACAGCAAGGAAGGGGTTACATCTAAGCAAGGAAGGGGTTAGATCATATTACATCTAGAAAGGGGTTATATCACATTACAGAAAGGAAGGGGTTATATCATATTACAGGGGTCTTCTTTTTTCTAGTCTTCAACTTCTTAGACTGGGAGCATGTGGTGAGTGAGTTTTGTCACCTGTTTCCACTGGTGTGGGGCTATGCAATGGCGCCATGTCTGTAGGCTGCCATGGCTCAGAGACCGAGGCTAGATCAGACAGCATTGGGACTGCCCTGCCACTAGGCAGTTCTACCTCTGGGCACGGCTGTTGTGGTGGTGGTTGCTGCTCGGCACCACATCATTATGTTAGGGACCACCCACAACACACATGTGGCTGTGACGTGGCGTCCAGGCTTACACATTATGATGATAACCTAAATTAATGACCTGTTAGGTATATATATGAGAAGTATAGGATCTTTGTGTATGATGTGGGACCATGTCTGGTTTTGTCCATTGAGATATAATTTTTCCTAATTCTATGCACTTCAGCAGCTCTCTAATAATTTATATAATTTATGCCTATAAAAAAAAAAAAAAAAACTCTACCTGTAAAAAGTATAAAAAGTCTCCGGAACTGCATGAAGCCTGTAAAAAGTATAATAAAACAAGACGTACAACTTAATTACTTCCCGCACTTTGAATTAATTCTATTTATCAAGTTTCTGATGTTCTATACGGAATACGAATTAAAACTATGAAAAAAGAACTGGAAGATTCCGTCGCCTGCGTCAAAGACGTCTTAGAATTCTCCAAACTCTCGGCACGGAGAATTAAAGAACCTGATGGCTAAAAGTTCTTCTCCCGCAGATGAACTATTCATGTTCTAAGTATCTAATTTATTGTTAAATGAATGTTTAATTTCGGAGAAATTCTTTATTAACGCCGACTGTGAGAAGGGAAAAAAATAGTTAGCGACCTGTTAATTTTGCAGACGTCCATTTCTCACGGAGGAGACGTGGGTAATTACTTTGTGGCGAGGTGACAAGGCGATTGCTCTTAAATCTGCGAATTACCATATATTGCAAAGTAATAAGAGGAAAGTGTTCTGGACAGTGTCTGGCTATGGAGAGTCATCTTGCGGCCGGTCCTGGGCTCCGCAGTGGTTGTTATGACACCCGCCATACGTTGCCCGTCTCCTCATTAGCCTAATTTGATTTTCGGGGACAGTTTGAATGGGAAATTTGCATCGTAAAACTCAGTCGTTAATGTCAACGGGAAAAAACAATCTCAATTTTGTGACTTTGAAAAGTTTTCACTAGAAAATGGAGAAACTTTAAAGCAGTGGTCTGAGACTAAAGGGGCACTCTGGCAAAAGATGCCCAGGCTGTCTGCTACGAAAAAGACAAACTATCCAGACTCCCCAGCTGCCAGGTCTCCGGTGCTCTCCTCTTCTGTCTGCATACATTAAGGGGTCTGGTCTTGGGTCTACATTAATTAAAGGGTTACTTCACTTGTCAGCGTTCGGAACTAAATGTTCCAAACTCTGTTTTCGCGCTGCGGGGGTCAACCACGCCCCCTCGTGATGTCACGTCATGCCCCCTTCCGTAGACTAGCATTGAGTGAGGGGGTTTGGCTGGGATGTCGCAAGGGGCTTGGCTGACTCCGCAGAGTGAAAACAGTGTTCGAAACATTAAGTCCCGAAGGCTGGCCAGTGGAGTACCCCTTAAAGCGTCTAGTCAGGTAATTCATTCAGTGGTCTGGTATTGAGTCTACATTCATTTAAGGATTTTCTTAAGGTCTTAGGTCTGTGTTCATTGAGAGTCTAGTATTGGGTATGCATTCATTTAGGGGTTTTGGCTGGATTAATTTAGAGGTTTAGTCTTGGGTTTGCCTTCATTCAGAGATGTGGGGTGTATTAATTTAGGGGTCTGGTATTGGGCCAGCTTTATATTAAGGATTTGGTCTTGGGTCTGCATTCATTTAGGGGTTTGAGCTGGAATAATTTAGGGGTCTGGTCTTGAGTCTACATTATTTAGGGGTCTGGTCTTTAGTCTACATTATTTAGGGGTCTGGTCTTGGGTCTACATTAATTGAGGGGTCTAGTCTTGGATCTTCATTCATTTCGGGGTCTGGTCTTGGGTCTGCATTCATTTAGGAGTTTGAGCTGGAATAATTTAGGGGTCTGGTCTTGAGTCTACATTATTTAGGGGTCTGGTCTTGGTTCTACATTAATTGAGGGGTCTAGTTTTGAATCTTCATTAATTTAGGGGTCTGGTCTTGAGTCTGCATTCATTTAGGGGTTTGAGCTGGAATAATTTTGGGGTTCTGGTCTTGAGTCTACATTATTTAGGGGTCTAGTCTTGGTTCTACATTAATAGAGGGGTCTAGTTTTGAATCTTCATTCATTTAGGGGTCTGGTCTTGAGTCTGCATTCATTTAGGGGTTTGAGCTGGAATAATTTTGGGGTCTGGTCTGGAGTCTGCATTATTTAGGGGTCTGGTCTTGGGTCCACATTCATTTAAGGCTTTGGGCTGGATACATTTAGGGGTCTGGCCTGTGATCTGTAATAATTTAACCATATGAATTAAGGGAAGGGCCCAAATGTAGTATCTTCTGAAATTGTACGAGTACCATGGAACACACCAGAGAGGCAGCAGGAGATAGGGAGGTAAACAAGTGGCTCAAGAACTGGTGTATGAAGACGGGGCTTGGGTTCTTGAAAAACTGGGCCAACTCTGCTGGTCTACGGTAGTGATGGTCTGTGCCGGCACTGCTATACTTGAAGGAAGATTTGTTAGAAGGCAATCAATATAGAGATACGGCAATCAGGCACTGCAGTAGTAGTGTCTTGTGGTACGCCTCCCGCACCTGAGAGCGGTATCTCTCGCTCCCCGCAGATCCATGTTTCACCGTTTTGTATTTTTAAGATTGGAATAAAGAAGCCGTTACATGTTCACAGTGGTGAGTGCAGTGATCGTTTTCTTCTTATCTTCTGCAAGATTTGTTAGAAGGTTGAAGAAGTGTTTAAAGGGGCACTCAACTGCTAGACATCTTATTGCCTATCCAAAGGATAGGGGATAAGATGTCTGATCGCGGGGGTCCTTCCTCTGTGACCCCCGGCAATCTCACACAGCACTTGGCATTCTAACCAAATGCTGGATTCTGGCGGCAGTGGTTGTGACATCACGGCCACGCCCCTTGTGACATCACACCACGCCCCCTCCATTCAGGTCTATGGGACAACATACTACATTTTGCACAGCAACTGGGAAACCGCACACGTGCACAGCGGGTTTCTCATCACAAACCCATGAGGGGATCGGCTGTCACATCCCGGCTCCTGTGTTTTTTCAGCCGGAGATATAGCTGGCAACACTTGTCGAGGGTCTACAGTAAATTTCCCACTGCATTATGGGAATTTAGCTAAGCGGTTAGTTGTGTTTGGGAATACAGTGCTGAGATACAATAAAACAGGTTGTGACTTGATATGATCCATAATTCAATAGGTTATACTGGGACTCAACATTGTAAACATGAGACGTCTATACAGTATAATCTGTAAAAGTGTTTAAAAGCAGGCATATGCTTTATGTAAAAAATAAACGTAAATGTACACCATATTTATAAAAACAGAGGTTAACTCCTTCAGAAACGGGCAAATTTACATTTTTTTGCATTTTTGTTTTTTCCTCTTCTAATAGCCTTAAAGGGGTAGTCCACTTCCCAAACGTTATGAACATTTTGTTCCAAACGCTGGGTGCTGGCTGTGGGTGTCGTGATGTCATGGCCCCTCATGATGTCATGCCACGCCCCCTCAATGCAAGTCTATGGGAGTCTATGCAAGTCCTCCCATAGATGTGCATTGAGGGGGCGTGGTGTGACATCACAAAGGGTGTGACCGTGACATCACGACACCCTCAACCCGCACCCAGTGTTCAGAAAAAAAGTGACAGGTAGGGTGTGTGTCTGCAGCAGAGAGGGCTGCCAATCATCAGGTAGGAGGTGTGTCTGCAGCAGAGAGGTCTGTCAATCATCAGGCAGGAGGTGTGTCTGCAGCAGAGAGGGCTGCCAAACATCAGGTAGGAGGTGTGTCTGCAGCAGGGAGGTCTGTCAATTATTAGGCAGGAGGTGTGTCTGCAGCAGGGAGGTCTGTCAATCATCAGGCAGGAGGTGTGTCTGCAGCAGAGAGGGCTGCCAAACATCAGGTAGGAGGTGTGTCTGCAGCAGGGAGGTCTGTCAATTATTAGGCAGGAGGTGTGTCTGCAGCAGGGAGGTCTGTCAATTATTAGGCAGGAGGTGTGTCTGCAGCAGTTAAATGCTGTAAATCATCAGACAGAAGGCATGCTTGCAGCAGAGGGGGCTGTCAATTGTAATGCAGGAGGTATGCCTGCAGCAGAGGGGGCTGTCAATCATCAGACAGAAGGTGTGGCTGCAGCAGAGGGAATTTTTAATTATAATGCAGGAGGCATGTCTGCAGAAGGGAGGGCCAGCTATAATCAAGCAGAAGACGTGCCTGCAGCAGGGAGGTCTGTCAGTCATCAGGCAGAAGGCATGCCTGCAGCAGGGAGGTCTGTCAGTCATTATGCAGGATGCATGCCTGCAGCAGGGAGGTCTGTCAGTCATTAGGCAGGATGCATGCCTGCAGCAGGGAGGTCTGTCAGTCATTAGGCAGGATGCATGCCTGCAGCAGGGTGGGCTGTCAATCATCAGGTAGGAGCCATGCCTGCAGCAGGGTGGGCTGTCAATCATCAGGCAGGATGCATGCCTGCAGCAGGGTGGGCTGTCAATCATCAGGCATGATGCATGCCTGCAGCAGGGTGGGCTGTCAATCATCAGGTAGGAGCCATGCCTGCAGCAGGTTGGGCTGTCAGTCATTAGGCAGGATGCATGCCTGCAGCAGGGTGGGCTGTCAGTCATCAGGTAGGAGCCATGCCTGCAGCAGGGTGGACTGTCAATCATCAGGTAGGAGCCATGCCTGCAGCAGGGTGGACTGTCAATCATCAGGTAGGAGCCATGCCTGCAGCAGGGTGGGCTGTCAATCATCAGGTAGGAGCCATGCCTGCAGCAGGGTGGGCTGTCAGTCATCAGGCAGGATGCATGTCTGCAGCAGGCTGGGCTGTCAATCATCGGGTAGGAGGCATGCCTGCAGCAGGGTGGGCTGTCAGTCATTAGGCAGGATGCATGCCTGCAGCAGGGTGGGCTGTCAATCATCAGGTAGGAGGCATGCCTGCAGCAGGGTGGGCTGTCAATCATCAGGTAGGAGCCATGCCTGCAGCAGGGTGGGCTGTCAATCATCAGGTAGGATGCATGCCTGCAGCAGGGTGGGCTGTCAATCATCAGGTAGGATGCATGCCTGCAGCACGCTGGGCTGTCAATCATCAGGTAGGAGGCATGCCTGCAGCAGAGAGAGGGAGTAACGAGCACTACTCACTAATCTATGGCTGTTGCAACCACTGCGCCTCCAGCTGTTACAAAACTGAAAGTTGTAGTTTTGCAACAGCTGGAGGCACAGCTTGGTTGGAAAACACTGGTGAAGCTACTCTTAGAGGACCATAAAGATCAGTTTGCTGATCGGTTTGTTTGCAATTCACCCTGAATTTTATCTTTGTCTCTTTCGAATACAATACACATAGACTGGTGATGGAAAACAACAATATTGTAGGGTCTACCGAAAAAAAGAACTTGTTATTGGAGATTATTACGGAACAAAAATAGACTTATACCATATGACTAATACTGCCTGGGGGCACTTCAGGTATAAGGCAGGAGGAATGAAAGCTCCAGGTCCTGCCCTACAGCTATGAACCCTGACCGCTTCATCCCGTCCGCCAGACGATCAATATCCACGTATCAATCATTTCCTCCTGATCACCTAATAATGACGGATCAAGAAATTCCCACTTGATGTTGCTCCGAGACATGTTAGATTGATATATATATATATATATATATATATATATATATATTTATTTATTGATATATTGTATTTATTTTCAATCAAGGGGAAAACATATCTGTCCCAATAACTTCTACCTGGTGATGTTACACTGCTTAGGGTGCATGTACACCACGTTTTCAATGTATGGTGCCGAATCCAGCTGGGGGAGGGGAAAACCGTGTGCTCCCGTAGTGCAGGGCGATGTACCGGTTTATACCGAATACCGGTGTGTTTTTTCTGTACGATATGAATTTTTCTCTATACCGCAATACCGGTCATGACCCTCGAATGAATGAATTATCAGCCGCAGTGCGCTGGGGACCAATCATGTTACCCGCAGGTGCTGCCCTCCTTCTCTTCCTGTGAGCCGTGAGCGCTGGAAATGAATGAGTTGTGAGCCGCAGCGCAGGACGGAGAACGGAAGCTGTCACCTCCCCCTGCAAGCGCTGAAAGCCAGTGGGCTGCGGGCACCGCCACCGAATGAACTGCTGCAGCGCTGTCCCCACATCGGGGGACCAATCATGTTACCCGCAGGTGCTGCTCTCCTTCTCTTCCTGTGAGCCGCGGGCGCTGGAAATGAATGAGTTGTGAGCCGCGGCGCAGGACGGAGAACGGAAGCTGTCACCTCCCCCTGCAAGGGCTGAAAGCCAGTGGGCCGCGGGCACCGCCACCGAATGAACTGCTGCAGTGCTGTCCCCACATCGGGGGACCAATCATGTTACCCGCAGGTGCTGCTCTCCTTCTCTTCCTGTGAGCCGCGGGTGGTGGAAATGAATGAGTTGTGAGCCGTGGCGCAGGACGGAGAACGGAAGCTGTCACCTGCCCCTGCAAGCGCTGAAAGCCAGTGGGCTGCGGGCACCGCCACTGAATGAACTGCTGCAGTGCTGTCCCCACATCGGGGGACCAATCATGTTACCCGCAGGTGCTGCTCTCCTTGTCTTCCTGTGAGCCGTGGGTGGTGGAAATGAATGAGTTGTGAGCCGCGGCGCAGGACGGAGAACGGAAGCTGTCACCTCCCCCTGCAAGGGCTGAAAGCCAGTGGGCCGCGGGCACCACCACCAAATGAACTGCTGCAGCGCTGTACCCACATTGGGGGACCAATCATGTTACCCGCAGGTGCTGCTCTCCTTCTCTTCCTGTGAGCCGCGGGCGCTGGAAATGAATGAGTTGTGAGCCGCGGCACAGGACGGAGAACGGAAGCTGTCACCTCCCCCTGCAAGCGCTGAAAGCCAGTGGGCCGCGGGCACCGCGGCCCACTGGCTTTCAGTGCTTGCAGGGGGAGGTGACAGCTTAAGTTCTCCATCCTGCGCCGGCAGCTCACAGGAAGAGAAGGAGAGCAGCGCCTGCGGGTAACTTGATTAGTCCCCCAATGTGGGGACAGCGCTGCGGCTGATAGTTCATTCGGTGGGGGGGGGGGAGTAAAAGCGGAGCAGCGCCCACAGGGTAAAATATTATTATATTATTTTAGGTTCATTTTTGAACCGGATACGGGTCACAAATGAACCAACCGGAGTAAAGCGTTGAGGGTGGGTTCACATCACGTTTTTCAAATACGTTTCCCATATACGTTTTCATTATTGAAAACGTATGGAACCATATTGAAAACCGTATACATAGGCAAATAATTTAAAACCGTATGCACCCGGTTGCTTACGATTTGCTTGCAATACGGTTTTCTCCCGTACTCAAAACCGTAGTTGACCACGGTTTTGTCTCCAGTTTAAAATCCGTACTGCAACCGCATAATTTTTTTTTTTTAACATGGACGTCAATGGGAAACGCACATGTATACGGTTCCATACGGGAAACCGTATACGGTTTTTAGTTTGCACATGCGCATTTGCATCCTAAAGTCCCCACTTAAGACCCCAACCATTAAAAATGGACATTTTCAAAAACGTATGCACTTTTAAAAACGCATACGGTTTACTTTTTCCCCATACCGTTTTTTTGCCATACGGTTTTCTTTAGAAAAACAGATTGAAAATAGTATGGTAAAAATGTGAAGACTTCGGTCGGCTCATTAAAGTCAATGGATTTCAGCACCGATCCGGCTGGGGTAAGGGAGCGCACGGTTTTCCCCTCCCCAGCCTGACTCCGGTGGGCTCATTAAAGTCAATGGATTTCAGCGCCGGTCTGGCTATGGTACGGGAGCGCATGGTTTTCCTCTCCCCCAGTCGCATCCGGCACCCGTACAGTGAAAACATGGTGTGCATGCAGCTTTAGTGTGTCTATGTTTTTGGTATTTGTAAAAAATAAAAATAAAAAATAAATTAAGAAAATGTCCACATCTCTTGTATAAGGATTCATAATAGAAATGACTTTTCAAACTGGTGAAGAATCTGGATTTCCATTTTTTCCTACCTACATTAGCCTTCAAAAAATGACTTAAAGGGGTACTCCGCCCCTAGGCACCTTACCCCTTACCCAAAGGATAGAGGATAAGATATCTGATCACGTGGGTCCGAATGACTGGCGATGCGGGGCGGAGGATTATGATGTCACGGTCACGCCCCCTCAATGCAAGTCTATGGGAGGGGGCGTGCATTGACTTGCATTGAAGGGGCGGGGCATGACGTCATGATTCCCGCTGCCCGTACCCAGCATTCTAAATGCCCAGCAGCGAGACGCCCCACGATCAGACATCTTATCCCCTATCCTTTGGATGTCTAGGGGCGGAGTACCCCTTTAACTATATGTAAGTTGAGGTTTGTTGTGGTAGACGCGCGGCTCCTATGTTTCCGCCCCTTGCACCTCGGGCATTAGCATAAACTAATTATCGACGAACTGTTTTACATTCCGGGCATCGACAAAAACAGAGGCAAATTCCTTCTAAGCACCGGCGCCGTGGAAGAAGTGGTTAAAGAGCAACAGAAGAACAATCGGCATTATACAAGGTTTGCTTCTGCAGCGATGCCGAAAACTAAGAACAAAATAATTGAGCCCCTAGATGAAATTGCAGACAAGGTTTGTATTTCTCTAATCCTCGCAATCTACAGAGGATTTTCCACAGACTGACAGCTAGAGTCGGCGCCAATTTAATGAAACACTTGTTAAGATGCCAGTGGCTAGAACAGGTTATAAAAAAATAGAAATAAAAAATAAATAAAAAAGCGCAACCGAAAGTTTAACTGGTCATGAAGGTTGAGGCGAAATACGTAAGGAACTATACACTTAATCTCATCGAGCTTGTTTAGTTGAAAAGAAAGAAATTGACTTCAATGGAAAGTTGGGGGGGGGGGCGAAGCAGGATCTGAGCCGGAACAACAAGTGCTGCAGAAGGCAACCGGAGAGCAATTTAAAGGGGTACTCTGTAACAAACCCCCTCCTCATGTGATCTCCTTACTACTGGGGTGACACACTGTAACAAACCTCCTCCTCATGTAATCTCCTTACTACTGGGGTGACACACTGTAACAAACCCCCTCCTCATGTGATCTCCTTACTACTGGGGTGACACACTGTAACAAACCCCCTCCTCATGTAATCTCCTTACTACTGGGGTGACACACTGTAACAAACCTCCTCCTCCTCATGTAATCTCCTTACTACTGGGGTGACACACTGTAACAAACCCCCTCCTCATGTGATCTCCTTACTACTGGGGTGACACACTGTAACAAACCTCCTCCTCATGTAATCTCCTTACTACTGGGGTGACACACTGTAACAAACCCCCTCCTCATGTAATCACCTTACTACTGGGATGACACACTGTAACAAACCTCCTCTTCATGTAATCACCTTACTACTGGGGTGACACACTGTAACAAACCTCCTCCTCATGTAATCTCCTTACTACTGGGGTGACACAGTGTAACAAACCTCCTCCTCATGTAATCTCCTTACTACTGGGGTGACACACTGTAACAAACCTCCTCCTCATGTAATCTCCTTACTACTGGGGTGACACACTGTAACAAACCTCCTCCTCATGTAATCTCCTTACTACTGGGGTGACACACTGTAACAAACCTCCTCCTCATGTAATCTCCTTACTACTGGGGTGACACACTGTAACAAACCCCCTCCTCATGTACTCTCCTTACTACAGAGGTGACACACTGTAACAAACCTCCTCCTCATGTAATCTCCTTACAACTGGGGTGACACACTGTAACAAACCTCCTCCTCATGTAATCTCCTTACTACAGAGGTGACACACTGTATCAAACCTCCTCCCCATGTAATCTCCTTACTACTGGGGTGACACACTGTAACAAACCTCCTCCTCATGTAATCTCCTTACTACTAGGGTGACACACTGTAACAAACCTCTCCTCATGTAATCTCCTTACTATTGGGGTGATACACTGTAACAAACCTCCTCCTCATGTAATCTCCTTACTACTGGGGTGACACACTGTAACAAACCCCCTCCTCATGTAATCTCCTTACTACTGGGGTGATACACTGTAACAAACCTCCTCCTCATGTAATCTCCTTACTACTGGGGTGACCCACTGTAATAAACCCCCTCCTCATGTAATCTCCTTACTACTGGGGTGACACACTGTAACAAACCTCCTCCTCATGTAATCTCCTTGCTACTGAGGTCCCACACTGTAACAAACCTCCTACTCATGTAATCTCCTTACTACACGGGTGACACACTGTAAAAAAAAACTCCTCCTCATGTAATCTCCTTACTACTGGGGTGACACACTGTAACAAACCTCCTCCTCATGTAATCTACTTACTACTGGGGTGACACACTGTAACAAACCTCCTCCTCATGTAATCTCCTTACTACTAGGGTGATACATTGTAACAAACCTCCTACTCATGTAATCTCCTTACTACACGGGTGACACACTGTAACAAACCTCCTCCTCATGTAATCTCCTTACTACTGGGGTGACACACTGTAACAAACCTCCTCCTCATGTAATCTCCTTACTATTGGGCTGACACACATCAGAGAGGGGTTATGGTGGTGCTGCTGGTTGAGCAAGTGGTACGTATGTGGCTGTCTAACTTTCTTGTGGTGGACAGAGCAGTGCCCCATCAAGAGGGCGCTCTAGGCAGCTGCCTGTTTTGCCTATAGGCAGAGCCTGCCCTAATTTGATGTGTCTCAATAAGTAATGGTGTTCCCAATGGAATCATGGTTTTTATTTATTGATTGCTACCCAATAAAAAAAACTTGTGGGCAGGGGCGTTGATGAAGTAGTTGTGTGCAGTCACAGAACAACCAACAGATCCTGCAAAATCCTACGCAAACCTTGGATATGCCACAGACGGGTGATGGAATGGCAAAAGGGGGTGATAAAACGGAACCAAGGTGATATTATGGCACAAGAGGGTGATGGAATATCCTAAGGGGGTGATGAAATGACACAGGAATGGCCAGGATTGGACACATGTTGCAAGAGGGGACACGAGTGGATCTCACATTTTGAGGAAGCAGGCAGTATTTGTCATAAAACCAGCAGGAGTGAGCAGGAGCAGGATTAAGAAAACGGTCCCGAACAGGGCTCTAGCCCACACGTTGTCAATGGCCATTAGTGATGGTCAATGGTCATTCTGTCTCTGACTTACTGTACAGTAAGTAGAAAGTGGTGAAAAAAAGGAAAAACCGGGGTGTAAGATGCTCTGGCCACCATACCTAAGGTGTCAGGCCCCAGACATTACATCACTAGTCAGGTGTTGAAAGGGAGCCTGTCTGTGCTTCAATGAGTGGAGTAACCACTGGGTGGGAAGGCGATCATTCAGGGCTGTAGGGAATTGTAGTTTCAAGCACAGTGCGCATGGAAGGGAGCTCAGCTGTGCTGCAAAGGGTGGGGTGGCTGATATGTGGGAGGGAGATTAGTCACTTCCCACCTAGAAACAAGGGATCCTGGGAATTGTAGTTGAAGGGAGGGCACAGAAACAGGGAGTTGCCATTTCAAACAAACCAAAGCCAGCAGTGTGATGGGGGACACAAGACACGGCCATTTACCACCAAGACAAGCACAGATCCTTCATAAGCATGTCCATTAGTGGCTTTTAGGTAAGTATTAAGTCACCTTATGTTGAATGATCCCTTTAAAAAGCAAGAAGGAAAAAAACATGTAAATGCAAAAATAAAAATTAGCTGCACCCTTAACCTGTTGGGGACCAATGGCGTACAGGTATGCCCTTGCTCCCTGGTACTTAGGGAATTTCGGTCCCTGCAATTTAAGATGCAGCAAATTTTCCGCCACAGCTCAAACTCCCAGCAGGAAACTCACTGTAAACCCCCGCCTGTGTACCCTAAAAACACTACACTGTACAAAATAAAGGGTAAAACACTACATATACCCCTACACAATTACCCCCCCCCCCCCAATAAAAATGTCTTGTATGACACTGTTTCCAAAACGGAGCCTCCAGCTGTTGAAAAACAACTCCGAGCATTGACAGACAGCCATTGACTGTCCAGGCATACTGGGAGTTTTGCAACAGCTGGAGGTACTGTTACGCCGAGCGCTCCGGGTCCCCGCCCCTCCCCGGAGCGCTCGCTACACTCTCCCCACTGCAGCGCTCCGGTCAGATCCACTGACCCGGGGCGCTGCGATTCCGCTTCCAGCCGGGATGCGATTCGCGATGCGGGTAGCGCCCGCTCGCGATGCGCACCCCGGCTCCCGTACCTGACTCGCTCTCCCTCGCTCCTGTCCCGGCGCGCGCGGCCCCGCTCCCTAGGGCGCGCGCGCGCCGGGTCTTTGCGATTTAAAGGGCCACTGCGCCGCTGATTGGCGCAGTGATTCCAATTAGTGTGTTCACCTGTGCACTTCCCTATATCACCTCACTTCCCCTGCACTCCCTTGCCGGATCTTGTTGCCATCGTGCCAGCGAAAGCGTTTCCTTGTGTGTTCCTAGCCTGTGTTCCAGACCTCCTGCCGTTGCCCCTGACTACGATCCTTGCTGCCTGCCCCGACCTTCTGCTACGTCCGACCTTGCTTCTGTCTACTCCCTTGTACCGCGCCTATCTTCAGCAGTCAGAGAGGTTGAGCCGTTGCTAGTGGATACGACCTGGTCACTACCGCCGCAGCAAGTCCATCCCGCTTTGCGGCGGGCTCTGGTGAAAACCAGTAGTGACTTAGAACCGATCCACTAGCACGGTCCACGCCAATCCCTCTCTGGCACAGAGGATCCACTACCTGCCAGCCGGCATCGTGACAGTAGATCCGGCCATGGATCCCGCTGAAGTTCCTCTGCCAGTTGTCGCTGACCTCACCACGGTGGTCGCCCAGCAGTCACAACAGATAGCGCAACAAGGCCAACAGCTGTCTCAACTGACCGTTATGCTACAGCAGTTACTACCACAGCTTCAGCAATCATCTCCTCCGCCAGCTCCTGCACCTCCTCCGCAGCGAGTGGCCGCCTCTGGTCTACGCCTATCCTTGCCGGATAAATTTGATGGGGACTCTAAGTTTTGCCGTGGCTTTCTTTCCCAATGTTCCCTGCACCTGGAGATGATGTCGGACCAGTTTCCCACTGAAAGGTCTAAGGTGGCTTTCGTAGTCAGCCTTCTGTCTGGAAAAGCCCTGTCTTGGGCCACACCGCTCTGGGACCGCAATGACCCCGTCACTGCCTCTGTACACTCCTTCTTCTCGGAAATCCGGAGTGTCTTTGAGGAACCTGCCCGAGCCTCTTCTGCTGAGACTGCCCTGTTGAACCTGGTCCAGGGTAATTCTTCCGTTGGCGAGTATGCCGTACAATTCCGTACTCTTGCTTCAGAATTATCCTGGAATAATGAGGCCCTCTGCGCGACCTTTAAAAAAGGCCTATCCAGCAACATTAAAGATGTTCTGGCCGCACGAGAAATCCCTGCTAATCTACATGAACTCATTCACCTAGCCACTCGCATTGACATGCGTTTTTCCGAAAGGCGTCAGGAGCTCCGCCAAGATATGGACTCTGTTCGCACGAGGCGTTTCTTCTCCTCGGCTCCTCTCTCCTCTGGTCCCCTGCAATCCGTTCCTGTGCCTCCCGCCGTGGAGGCTATGCAGGTCGACCGGTCTCGCCTGACACCTCAAGAGAGGACACGACGCCGCATGGAGAATCTCTGCCTGTACTGTGCTAGTACCGAACACTTCCTGAGGGATTGTCCTATCCGTCCTCCCCGCCTGGAAAAACGTACGCTGACTCCGCACAAAGGTGAGACAGTCCTTGATGTCTACTCTGCTTCTCCACGTCTTACTGTGCCTGTGCGGATGTCTGCCTCTGCCTTCTCCTTCTCTACTATGGCCTTCTTGGACTCTGGATCTGCAGGAAATTTTATTTTGGCCTCTCTCGTCAACAGGTTCAACATCCCAGTGACCAGTCTCGCCAGACCCCTTTACATCAATTGTGTAAACAATGAAAGATTGGACTGTACCATACGTTTCCGCACGGAGCCCCTTCTAATGTGCATCGGATCTCATCACGAGAGGATTGAACTTTTGGTCCTCCCCAATTGCACTTCTGAAATTCTCCTTGGACTTCCCTGGCTTCAACTTCATTCCCCAACCCTGGATTGGTCCACTGGGGAGATCAAGAGTTGGGGGCCCTCTTGTTCCAAGGACTGTCTAAAACCGGTTCCCAGTAACCCTTGCCGTGACTCTGTGGTTCCTCCAGTAACCGGTCTCCCTAAGGCCTATATGGACTTTGCGGATGTTTTCTGCAAAAAACAAGCTGAGACTCTACCTCCTCACAGGCCTTATGATTGTCCTATCGACCTCCTCCCGGGCACTACTCCACCCCGGGGCAGAATTTATCCTCTGTCCGCCCCAGAGACTCTTGCCATGTCTGAATACGTCCAGGAAAATTTAAAAAAGGGCTTTATCCGTAAATCCTCCTCTCCTGCCGGAGCCGGATTTTTCTTTGTGTCCAAAAAAGATGGCTCCCTACGTCCTTGCATTGACTACCGCGGTCTTAATAAAATCACGGTTAAGAACCGCTACCCCCTACCCCTCATCTCTGAACTCTTTGATCGCCTCCAAGGTGCCCACATCTTTACTAAACTGGACTTAAGAGGTGCTTATAATCTCATCCGCATCAGAGAGGGGGATGAGTGGAAAACGGCATTTAACACCAGAGATGGACACTTTGAGTATCTGGTCATGCCCTTTGGCCTGTGCAACGCCCCTGCCGTCTTCCAAGACTTTGTTAATGAAATTTTTCGTGATCTTTTATACTCCTGTGTTGTTGTATATCTGGACGATATCCTAATTTTTTCTGCCAATCTAGAAGATCACCGCCAGCATGTCCGTATGGTTCTTCAGAGACTTCGTGACAATCAACTCTATGCCAAAATTGAGAAATGTCTGTTTGAATGCCAATCTCTTCCTTTTCTAGGATACTTGGTCTCTGGCCAGGGACTACAAATGGATCCAGACAAACTCTCTGCCGTCTTAGATTGGCCACGCCCCTCCGGACTCCATGCTATCCAACGCTTTTTGGGGTTCGCCAATTATTACAGGCAATTTATTCCACATTTTTCTACCGTTGTGGCTCCTATCGTGGCTTTAACCAAAAAAAATGCCGATCCCAAGTCTTGGCCTCCTCAAGCGGAAGACGCCTTTAAACGACTCAAGTCTGCCTTTTCTTCGGCTCCCGTGCTCTCCAGACCTGACCCTTCCAAACCCTTCCTATTGGAGGTTGATGCCTCCTCAGTGGGAGCTGGAGCTGTTCTTCTACAAAAAAATTCTTCCGGGCATGCTGTCACTTGTGGTTTTTTTTCTAGGACCTTCTCTCCGGCGGAGAGGAACTACTCCATCGGGGATCGAGAGCTTCTAGCCATCAAATTAGCACTTGAGGAATGGAGGCATCTGCTGGAGGGATCAAGATTTCCTGTTATTATTTACACCGATCACAAGAACCTCTCCTACCTCCAGTCTGCCCAACGGCTGAATCCTCGCCAGGCCCGGTGGTCTCTGTTCTTTGCCCGATTTAATTTTGAAATTCACTTTCGGCCTGCCGATAAGAACATTAGGGCCGATGCTCTCTCTCGTTCCTCGGATGCCTCGGAAGTTGAACTCTCTCCGCAACACATCATTCCTCCTGACTGCCTGATTTCCACTTCTCCAGCCTCCATCAGGCAAACTCCTCCAGGAAAGACCTTTGTTTCTCCACGCCAACGCCTCGGAATCCTCAAATGGGGTCACTCCTCCCATCTCGCAGGTCATGTGGGCATCAAGAAATCTGTGCAACTCATCTCCCGCTTCTATTGGTGGCCGACTCTGGAGACGGATGTTGTGGACTTTGTGCGAGCCTGCACTATCTGTGCCCGTTATAAGACTCCTCGCCAGAAGCCCGCTGGTTTTCTTCATCCCCTGCCTGTCCCCGAACAGCCTTGGTCTCTGATTGGTATGGATTTTATTACTGATTTACCCCCTTCCCGTGGCAACACTGTTATTTGGGTGGTCGTTGATCGATTCTCCAAAATGGCACATTTCATCCCTCTTCCTGGTCTTCCTTCAGCGCCTCAGTTGGCTAAACAATTTTTTGTACACATTTTTCGTCTTCACGGGTTGCCTACGCAGATCGTCTCGGATAGAGGCGTCCAATTCGTGTCTAAATTCTGGAGGGCTCTCTGTAAACAACTCAAGATTAAATTAAATTTTTCTTCTGCTTATCATCCCCAATCCAATGGACAAGTAGAAAGAATTAACCAGGTCTTGGGTGATTATTTACGACATTTTGTTTCCTCCCGCCAGGATGACTGGGCAGATCTCCTTCCATGGGCCGAATTCTCGTATAACTTCAGAGTCTCTGAATCTTCCTCCAAATCCCCATTTTTCGTGGTGTACGGCCGTCACCCTCTTCCCCCCCTCCCTACCCCCTTGCCCTCTGGTCTGCCCGCTGTGGATGAAATTTCTCGTGACCTTTCCATCATATGGAGAGAGACCCAAAATTCTCTCTTACAGGCTTCATCACGCATGAAGAAGTTCGCGGATAAGAAAAGAAGAGCTCCTCCCATTTTTTCCCCTGGAGACAAGGTATGGCTCTCCGCTAAATATGTCCGCTTCCGTGTCCCTAGCTACAAGTTGGGACCACGCTATCTTGGTCCTTTCAAAATTTTGTGTCAGATTAATCCTGTCTCTTACAAACTTCTTCTTCCTCCTTCTCTTCGTATCCCTAATGCCTTTCACGTTTCTCTTCTTAAACCACTCATCATCAACCGTTTCTCTCCCAAATCTGTTCCTCCCACTCCTGTTTCCGGCTCCTCGGACATCTTCTCCGTCAAAGAGATTCTAGCATCTAAAAAGGTCAGAGGGAAAACCTTTTTTTTAGTGGATTGGGAGGGTTGTGGTCCAGAAGAGAGATCCTGGGAACCTGAGGACAACATCCTAGACAAAAGTCTGCTCCTCAGGTTCTCAGGCTCTAAGAAGAGGGGGAGACCCAAGGGGGGGGGGTACTGTTACGCCGAGCGCTCCGGGTCCCCGCCCCTCCCCGGAGCGCTCGCTACACTCTCCCCACTGCAGCGCTCCGGTCAGATCCACTGACCCGGGGCGCTGCGATTCCGCTTCCAGCCGGGATGCGATTCGCGATGCGGGTAGCACCCCGCTCGCGATGCGCACCCCGGCTCCCGTACCTGACTCGCTCTCCCTCGCTCCTGTCCCGGCGCGCGCGGCCCCGCTCCCTAGGGCGCGCGCGTGCCGGGTCTTTGCGATTTAAAGGGCCACTGCGCCGCTGATTGGCGCAGTGATTCCAATTAGTGTGTTCACCTGTGCACTCCATATATATACCTCACTTCCCCTTCACTCCCTCGCCGGATCTTGTTGCCATCGTGCCAGTGAAAGCGTTTCCTTGTGTGTTCCTAGCCTGTGTTCCAGACCTCCTGCCGTTGCCCCTGACTACGATCCTTGCTGCCTGCCCCGACCTTCTGCTACGTCCGACCTTGCTTCTGTCTACTCCCTTGTACCGCGCCTATCTTCAGCAGTCAGAGAGGTTGAGCCGTTGCTAGTGGATACGACCTGGTCACTACCGCCGCAGCAAGTCCATCCCGCTTTGCGGCGGGCTCTGGTGAAAACCAGTAGTGACTTAGAACCGATCCACTAGCACGGTCCACGCCAATCCCTCTCTGGCACAGAGGATCCACTACCTGCCAGCCGGCATCGTGACAGGTACCCTGTCTGGGAAACACTGGCGTAGGGTAATTTTGGGATTGGAACCTATTTGGTCTGTCCCTATGCAAATCCCTAATTTAGGCCTCAAATGCGCATGGTGCTCTCTCACTTCGGAGCCCTGTCGTATTTCAAGGCAACAGTTTAGGGCCACATATGGGGTATTTCTGTACTCAGGAGAAATTGCCTAACAAATTTTGGGGGGCTTTTTCTCTTCTATGAAAAGGTACAGTTGGGGTCTACTCCAGCATGTCATTGTAATTTTTTTTTATTTTTTACACTAACATGCTGGTATTGCTCCATACTTTTCATTTTCACAAGAGGTAAAAGGAAAAAAAGACAACCAAAATTTACAACGCAATTTCTCGTAAGTACGGAAATACCCCATATGTGGACGTAAAATGCTCTGCGGACGCACAACAAGGCTCAGGAGTGAGAGCGCACCATGTACATTTGAGGCCTAAATTGGTGATTTGCACAGGGGTGGCTGATTGTTACAGCGGTTCTGACATAAAAGCAAAAAAAAAACACCCACATGTGACCCCATTTCGGAAACTACACCCCTCACAGAGCGTATCAAGGGGTATATTGAGCCTCAACACCCCACAGGTGTTTAAAAAAATTTCGGTAAAGTTGGACGTGAAAATGCAAAATTTTAATTTTTGCACTAAAATGCTGGTGTTATCCCAAATTTTTTCGCAAGGGGTAATAGGAAAAATGCCCCCCAAAATTTCTAACCCCATTTCTTCTGAGAATATAAATCCCCATATGTGGATGTAAAGTGCTCTGCGGGCGAACTACAATGCTCAGAAGAGAAGGAGCGCCATTGAGTTTTTAGAGAGAGAATGTGTCTGGAATTGAAGGCCATGTGCGTTACAAAGCCCCCATGGTGCCAGAACAGTGAACCCCCGCGCCACCCACCCCCCACCCCACATGTGACCCCATTTTGGAAACTACACCCCTCACGGAATGTAATAAGGGGTGCAATGGGTTTTTAGACCCCACAGTTGTCTGACAGATTTTGAACAGTCGTCCGTAAAAATTAAAATTTTTATTTTTCACTTGCACAGCCCACTTTTCCGAAGATCTGTTAAAGGAGATAAAAAAAGGGGAAAAAAGAAGGAAACGCGCCCCTAGTGAAATACAGTTGAACGATATTATCAGAAAGAAGATTGAATCTCGCTCACCAAATAGTGTTGTGCTAAGAGCACAACACCTCAAATCGCATGTAGCGTGAGTCTTTGTGGGTCCTGCAGCTCACAATCCTTACGAACACTCCCTGGATTAACAGATGCAAGTGGATTTAAAAAAACGATTTTTTCTGCAGCGCTGGACCAAGTAGAATTAAAAGAGGCCAAGCTCTTAAGAATATTACCAGATAGCATTCATTTGAAGCACATATACGCGTTTCTGGCTCAGAGTGGGCCCTTCATCAGGACAAAGTGCTGGTACCAGCACTCTGTCCTGATGAAGGGCCCACTCTGGACCAGAAAAGCATGCTTTTTTAATTCTACTTTGTCCAGCGCTGCTAAAAAAATAAATTTTTGTATCCACTTGCAAAGATCTGTTAAAAGCCAGTGGGGTGTAAATGCTCACTGCACCCCTTATTACATTCCGTGAGGGGTGTAGTTTCCAAAATGGGGGGGAGGTCCACTGTTCTGGCACCATGGGGGCTTTGTAAACGCACAAGGCCCCCGACTTCCATTCCAACCAAATTCTGGCTCCAAAAGCCAAATGTGGCTCCTTCTCTTCTGAGCATTGTAGTGCGCCAGCAGTGCACTTGATGTCCACACATGGGGTATTTCCATACTCTGAAGAAATGGGGTTACAAATTTTGGGGGTCATTTTCTCCTATTACTGCTGAACTTTGAAGCCCTCTGATGTCTTCCAAAAGTAAAAACATGTCAACTTTATGATGCAAACATAAAGTAGACATATTGTATATGCGAATCAAAATATAATTTATTTGTTCAGTCTACTTTCCTTACAAGCAAAGAGCTTCAAAGTTAGAAAAATGCAACATTTTCAAAAATTTACCATTATTTTAAAGTAGAATATGTCACGAAAAAACTTTCTCAGAATCAAATTCATAAGTAAAAGCATTCCAGTGTTTCCCAAACACAAGTACCTCCAGCTGCTGCAAAACTACAACTCCCAACATGCTGGGAGTTGTAGTTTTGCAATAGCTGAATGTAAAACACTGATCTAAATGAAACTTTTTTTATTTGCTCTATAGCTGCTGTGAATAACAAAAAGTTTTTATTTTGCAGGCAAAACTACCTACTTCTGTTTTCCTACTCACCGGGGTCATTAGACAAACAATTTAACATTTTTTTTTCCTCCAAAGCCAAAATGAGGATAAAAAACGTGTAATTCCGACAACTCAGGGCAACGGAGCCGCGTGCAAGACAATTGGTTATCGCCTTTCACAAAAAAAAACCAGTCTTTATAGATGTTAACTTACCCGCTGGCACCAATTACTGCGCATGCTGGGATGTACCGGAGGACCTGGCGCACGCGCTGCTATATAATTTTTTACCGGATTATGACAATGCGGTATACGTCGCTCTCTGCAGGACGAGATTTAATTAGCGACGGTAAATGCAGTCGATGTTTTTTTTGTTTTGTTTTTTTTTGGCTTTAGGAGAAGATTAGATTTTGGAAGTGATTCAAGGAAAATAAAATAAAAATAAATAAATAAAATCCTGCTTGGTTGTCTGTGAGTAGGAGACGGGTGCGCAAAACAATAGCAGGCAGGGCTCCTTCAGTCTCCGTACATCTCTCCAGAGGGCACCGTGTGTTCTTGCTACTTTCGCCCCCTCTGGGTTAGCCTCCCACCATCACACAATGTCCTTCCTCTCTTTATGTGTCAATTAGTAGCCGAGCCCGTCTCCAGCCGGGAGCGGAGCTTCTTTCTGCAGTCTCAGCATGTGGACACTTTGCTATTCCGTAATTGCCTGAACTGTACTTGAAAACAGCTTCCGTGAAAACACACACAAACACACGAGCAAGGAAGAGGCTCCCCCTGCTTAAGCTGCCAGCTGCTTCTACTTTCTTATACAGAAATAATAAGCCTGTCCACAGTTAAAGGAACTGTCCTTACATAGATGACGGCAAGCAATGTGACACCAGAAAAGAAACACAAAAATAAAATAATAATTACTTCCAAATTTACCTGCAGTGCAATGGTGGGGAGATATGGAGAGAGGTCTCATAGGAAAAGGAGAAGAACATCCCTGGGTTCACCCACAGCACCATTCCCCTGCCCATTTGATGACAAACCCCCCAACTGGGCGATGGTCCCTACTCTGAACAAGTGCAAGGTGTAAAGAAGTCAAGCACATTGCTCTGCTTGTTGTGTACATTATTTTACTCACATACAGATCAGGACAGATATAGAATGCAGCAGGGGCCTAGAGAGACTGTCACTGTGCCTGCATGATGATCGCCCCAATGCGACAGTCCCCCAACTGGGTGACTGTCCCTACTCTAAACAAGTGCAGGACGTTGTGAGGTCAAACACACAAACATACCAGTATCTAGTGCCAAACAAGGATCGGATAACTGATACTACCAAAGCGTCCATATACCTGACTGCAACAGCGGTACAACACACAGTACTTGTGGCTCTCTGTGAGTAACTGCTAGATCCAACAACAATGAATCATTCATCCAAAAAGAAAGAAAAGTACAGCACTCACACAGCTCTGCTTGAGGTTTAATTTATTATATTCAAATATAGGCCAGGACATACATAAAACGCAGCAGGGGAGTAGAGAGACCGTTTTCCTGCTTGTATGACAATTTCCCTCATGCGACAGATCCCCAAGTGGGTGAAGGTCCCTACTCTGAGCAACTTCAAGGCATAATGAGGTCAAACAGAAAAACACACCAGTACCTAGGTCAGGGAGAAAGTCAGGATACAAATGGCAGACCAGAAAGCAAAGACACTTTGCTATTCCATAATTCCTGAACTGTACTTGAAAACAGTTACCATGAAACACACAAACACACTAGCGAGGAAGTTCCCCCTGCTAAAACTGCCAGCTGCTTCTAATTTGTTATACAAAAATACTAAGCCTGTCCACAGTTAAAGGAACTGTCCTTTCGGAGACGATGGCAAATAATGTGACACCAGGAAAAAAAAATAACTCCAAATTTACCTGCAGTCCAATGTTGTGGAGATATGGAGAGGTGTCAAATAAGAAAAGGAGAAGAGCATCCCTGAGTTCATCCACAGCACCTTTCCCTGCCTATTTGATGATGAATCCCCAACTGGGGGACGGTCCCTACTCTTAACAAGTGCAGGGCGAAGTGAGGTAAAACACAAAAGCACACAAGCACCTAGTGCCAAACAATAACCGTATAGCTAGTACTGCCAAAGCGTCCATACACCTCCTGTAACTGAGGGTGCATGAGCACTGCTAGATCCAGCAACAACGAAACATTCATCCCAGAAGAGAGAAAAATTCTGAACTCACACAGCTTTGCTCATTGCGTACTTCATTCTATTCACATAGAGGTCAGGACAGACATGAATGCAGCAGGGGCGTAGAGAAAGTGTTTTCTTGCCTGTATGATGATCCCCTCATGCAACAGACCCCAAACTGGGCAACGGTCCCTACTCTGAGCAAGTTTAGGGCATGGTGAGGTCAAACCCAAAAACACACCAGTACCTAGGTCAGGGAGAAAGTCAGGATACAAATGGTTAATCAAGGAAGAGACCAGGAAGCAAAGACAGGTGAAGAGCAACCAGACAAAACAAACAAAACAAAAATCAGAACCAGGAAGTCACGCAGTACTAAATCACTAAGCAAAGGTCTAGTCACATAACAAGCCAAAAGGTCAAAAGTACAATAAGACAGTACAGTATAACAAATATAGGTATAAGGAACTAGTGCAAGAGCAAAACCTCTAACACAGGCAATGACATAAAGCAAGCCTGTGACCTAAATAGTCCAACCCAGGAAGGTGTGGATGGTTTTAATAAAACATTTTCTTTCTAAAAATCCTATTAAAATAATGTTTTATTTAAGTAAAATTAAAGGAAAACATTTACCATCCCTGCCGGCAGATCTGCAGTGTGCCAACAAAAATATGTGTCATTTTATACTAGCTTCCTGGGTCATGTGATCATTCTCTTTGTATCTTCAGATTTACATAACAGGGACATGTTGTAGTCCTGCTAAACATATACATACACAGAGCCGACACCACCAATAGGCCAGGTAGGCGCTGCCCAGGGATCCAGGGGGCAGTGACTGGGGACAATGTATGTGAGGGGGAAATGGTTGGGAACAAAGTATGTGAGGGGGCAATGGCTGGGGACAATGTATGTGAGGGGGCAATGGCTGGGGACAATGTATGTGAGGGGGCAATGGCTGGTGGCAATGATTGTGAGGGGGCAATGGCTGGGGGGGGGGGGGAATGAATGAAAGGGGCAATGGATGGTGGCAATGTTAGGTCGTCAGGGGTTGGGGGTCCCAAGGTGATTTTTTGCCCTGTTTTTTACAGATACACTCCTGGATCATAGGATGATTGTACAAAAGTAAGAATTATAGTATGGAGTTGAGGATGATAGTACAGAGGTAAGGATTATAGTACAGAGGTAAGGATTATAGTACAGAGGTAAGAATGACAGTACAGTGGTAAGGATTATAGTACAGAGGTAAAGATTATAGTACAGAGGTAAGGATCATAGTACAGAGATAAAGATCATAGTACAGCGGTAAGGATTATAGTGCAAAGGTAAGCATTATAGTACAGAGGTAAGATAAATCCCCTATAATGTTGAATAAATTATTTAAATTGGAATACCCTTTTAATTTACTATATCTTCTTATATGCATGTCTCTTTTTCAACTAGTCAGAGACCTATGGGCACTTTTGAGCCTAAACCCCCTAGAGATCCCCAGGCCATTGAGCACTAAGCCGCTTTCTAGATATCTTCTTTATTGTAAGGACGGAGCCGCTCTCTGCAGATCTAGTTATTACTTTCTCCAGCCGTGTCCTCTGCTGGGGATTTATATAGGATGTTGCTGTATCGTGAGGTCCGGCTGAGGCTGCAAACCAATAAAGAACAGGGTTTCAATTTATTTTATTTTTTTACCAAACTCTCTGGCACCACAGTTCTCTTATTTACTCACAGACGGAGATGGGTTAATGGACATTTTACTTTACACAGCATGCACTCCCATTCACACTTCCGAATTTCCGCTTGCTAGCTGAATTCCGCAATCAGAGATTTGGAAGTGTGAATAGAAGTGCATAGAATTCTGCAAGCGGAAATTCACTCACGCCTGGTGTGAAGATTTTTGCCACCCTAGGCCAAAGTTTATTTTGCCGCCCCTTCACCTCTCCCATTGGCTCTGCCCTTTGACACGCCCCACCTTACTACTGGGGTGACACACTATAACATCACCGGCGGCCCCCACAGGCAGTCATTTCTCACCGGCGGCCCCCACAGGCAGTCATTTCTCACCGGCGGCCCCCACAGGCAGTCATTTCTCACCGGCGGCCCCCACAGGCAGTCATTTCTCACCGGCGGCCCCCACAGGCAGTCATTTCTCACCGGCGGCCCCCACAGGCAGTTATTTCTCACCGGCGGCCCCCACAGGCAGTCATTTCTCACCGGCGGCCCCCACAGGCAGTCGCTCCTCACCGGCGGCCCCCACAGGCAGTCATTTTGCACCGCGGGGGGCCCCCACAGGCAGTCATTTTGCATCGCGGGGGGACCCCACAGGCAGTCATTTCTCACCGGCGGCCCCCACAGGCAGTCATTTCTCACCGTCGGCCCCCACAGGCAGTCATTTCTCACCGGCGGCCCCCACAGGCAGTCATTTTGCACTGCGGGGGGCCCCCACAGGCAGTCATTTCTCACCGGCGGCCCCCACAGGCAGTCACTCCTCATCGGCAGCCCCCACAGGCAGTCATTTCTCACCGGGGGGCCCCCACAGGCAGTCATTTCTCACCGGCAGCCCCCACAGGCAGTCATTTCTCACCGGCAGCCCCCACAGGCAGTCATTTCTCACCGGCTGCCCCCACAGGCAGTCATTTCTCACCGGCTGCCCCCACAGGCAGTCATTTCTCACCGGGGGGCCCCCACAGGCAGTCATTTCTCACCGGCAGCCCCCACAGGCAGTCATTTCTCACTGTCGCTCCTCAGTCTATTACTCAGATGCTCTCAATCTAATCCAGTCTTAATGCTCTCACAAGTTCTTGTTAATGATTTTCCCCACAATGACACATCCTAAAGACGTGGTGGCGGGGAAGTAATTTCACATCGCACTGTCAGGCGGGGGCCATTGAGTTGCTGTCTTCAGTCCTTAGCTTTTCCATGATTTGTGAATAAGAGAGCACTGCAGGGAAATGTGCACTAGGCCAAATTGCCAACTCTAGGGTCTCAATTCTGGGTGAGATTAGGTGCAAATAGGAAAAAATTCAGAGTAATGGAGAGGTGTTTGGGGGGGGGGGGGTTACTGACTTCCTGTGTATGGGGAGTCCGCCTGTGACAAGTTCCCCAATGAAGTTGCCTGCTCCCCAATGTGGCATACACCCCTAACGATGGGCTCCATCTTCAGTGAATGTGTGACCGCTTAGAGAAGAAGCACTTGGCAGCATGCTTCTCCCCAATGCTTTAATGATTTGTGAGGGTCTCAGCACCCTGACCCCCCACCAATGAAAACCTTTGAAAAGTTTTCTAAAATGATGGTTACACTTTAAGAAACTAATCTGCAGACAAGAATAGGAGCCACGTATAGGTCGTCCCCTATAGAGGGATGTAATATTAAATTTCCTGAACGGTCTCAGGTATTCTCAGTTTGTTGCAATACAGGGATTCCTTGTCTCTTTGCTTAAAGGGGTACTCTCCTGAACACATTTTATCCCCTATCCAAAGGATGTCTGATCGCGGGGGTCCCGCTGCTGACGACCCCCACGATCTTCGGCGCGGCATCTGGTGCACGCAGCAAACTCCACTCCGTGCTGGATGACTGGCGACTACAGCCGCCACACCCCTCCAATCATGTCTATGTCCCCTACTAGCCGTCACGCCTCCTCCAATAGACATGAATGGAGGGGTTGTGGCGTGATATCACGAACGTGGAAACTCCAAGCTTCATTGTTCTACTGGTCTACAATCAGTCACTCTTCCTACTTGTGTTCTATGTTCCAGAGTATAGAGTATAAGTGTCTGATCCCTGGGGTTCCGACCTTTGGGATGCCTGCAATCTCCAGAATAGGGCGAGTGATTGCCAACGTAGACTATCACTTCCGAGACCAGTTCTTTTTGGAAAGTGGGGACCGAATCACTGGGGCCTTTTTCTGGAGATCACAGGGTTCCCCGCAGTCAGAACCCCCCCCCCCCAATCAGACATTAATCGGACCCCCCTTAATCAGTCACTAATCAGACCCACCCTTAATTAGACACTAATCGGACCCCCTCAATCAGACACTAATCAGACCCCCCTTAATTTGACCTCTAATCGGACCCCCCCTTAATTAGACACTAATCGGACCCCCTCGATCAGACACTAACTGGACCCTTCTTAAATCAGACACTAATCGGACCCCCCTTCAATCAGACACAAATCGGACCCCCCTCAATCAGACACAAATCAGAACCCCCCCCTCAATCAGACACTAATTGGACCCCCCTCAATCAGACACTAATTGGACCCCCCTCAATCAGACACTAATTGGATCCCTCCTCAATCAGACGCTAATTGGACCCCTCCTCAATCAGATACTAATTGGACCCCTCCTCAATCAGACGCTAATTGGACCCCCCTCAATCAGACAGTTATCCCCTGTCCTATGGATAGGGGATACATTTTATTTACTGGATAACACCTTTACTACCTCAAAATATTTCATCTGCACACTTTCATTATTTCTGTAATTTATAATATACGTATGGTCCCATTTATTCCCCCACAGTTTGGCGAGCCCAATTTAATTGTAATTTTTTTGTAAAAGGTTTGATACATTAAGATTAGGCAGCAGAAAACCACTAATAGATGGCATTGTGCATGAGCCACAGGGGCTGCGCGCGCTGAATTAAGCCACCAAGGCGTCCGCCAGTATTAAAGGGAACCAATCATCTGATTTTACCCTATATAACACTTGGCAAAGCGTTATATAGGGTAAAATCTTTATTTTCGCCATTCCCGGGGGACGCTCCTGCCCCCATGGATGGTGAAGATATGAACTTATAAACTAGTCACCGCCGGCCCCGTAAGTAGTCACCGGGGCGGGGAGCTCTTCTCATCTACTCCCGTTCTTCGGCCGGCAGCGACGTCCACTCCGCTTGATTGATGGGCCGCAGAGTGGTGACGCGGCCCATCAATCAAGCGGAGGGGGCGTCGCTGCCGGCCGAGGAACGGGAGTAGATGAGAAGAGCTCCCCGCCCCGGTGACTACTTACGGGGCCGGCGGTGACTAGTTTATAAGTTCATATCTTCACCATCCATGGGGGCAGGAGCGTCCCCCGGGAATGGTGAAAATAAAGATTTTACCCTATATAATGGTTTGCCAAGTGTTATATAGGGTAAAATCTGATGATTGGTTCCCTTTAATCTGAAGGGATAGAACTCCTATTAGTGGAACATGCTGCAGAAATTCTCCTTCATGGAATGTTTATCAGACCTCCTGGAGTCTGAATGGGACAGGGACCGGGATTGTGCTGGTTAATACCTGGCGGACATTAAGATAGTGATTAATATTCAAATAACTGGACAATAAATGCAAAAGGAGGATAAAGCCAAACAATATACAGGTCTGTCCTATTAGGATTATCTATCTATCCTCATATCTATATATCTATCTATCTCATATCTATCTATCTATCTATCCTCATATCTATATATATATATCTATCTCATATCTATCTATCTCATATCTATATATATATATATCTATCTCATATCTATCTATCTATCCTCATATCTATATATCTATCTATCTCATATCTATCTATCTCATATCTATCTATCTCATATCTATCTATCTCATATCTATCTATCTCATATCTATCTATCTATCTATCTCATATCTATCCTCATATCTATATATATATATCTATCTCATATCTATCTATCTCATATCTATCTATCTCATATCTATCTATCACATATCTATCTATCTATCTCATATCTATCCTCATATCTATATATATATATCTATCTCATATCTATCTATCTCATATCTATATATATATATATCTATCTCATATCTATCTATCTCATATCTATCTATCTATCTATCTATCTCATATCTATCTATCTATCTCATATCTATCTATCTCATATCTATCTCATATCTATCTCATATCTATCTCATATCTATCTATCTATCCTCATATCTATATATATATATCTATCTATCTCATATCTATCTATCTATCTATCCTCATATCTATATATCTATCTATCTCATATCTGTCTATCTATCTCATATCTATCTATCTCATATCTATCTATCTATCTCATATCTCTCTATCTATCTCATATCTATCTATCTATCTATCTCATATCTATCTATCTATCTCATATCTATCTATCTCATATCTATCTATCCCATATCTATCTCATATCTATCTATCTATCTATCTCATATCTATCTATCTATCTATCTATCTATCTCATATCTATCTATCTATCTATCTATCTCATATCTATCTATCTCATATCTATCTATCTCATATCTATCTATCTATCTATCTATCTATCTCATATCTATCTATCTCATATCTATCTATCTCATATCTATCTATCTCATATCTATATATCTCATATCTATCTATCTATCTATCTATCTCATATCTATCTATCTCATATCTATCTATCTCATATCTATCTATCTCATATCTATCTATCTATCTATCTATCTATCTCATATCTATCTATCTATCTATCTATCTCATATCTATCTATCTCATATCTATCTATCTATCTCATATCTATCTATCTATCTATCTATCTCATATCTATCCCATATCTATCTATCTCATATCTATCTATCTCATATCTATCTATCTCATATCTATCTATCTCATATCTATCTATCACATATCTATCTATCCTCATATCTATCTATCTCATATCTATCTATCTCATATCTATCTATATCTATCTATCTATCCATCTCATATCTATCTATCTCATATCTATCTATCTCATATCTATCTCATATCTATCTATCTATCTATCTATCTCATATCTATTATATATCTCATATCTATCTATCTCATATCTATCTCATATCTATCTATCTATCTATCTCATATCTATCTATCTCATATCTATCTATCTATCTCATATCTATCTCATATCTATCTATCTATCTATCTCATATCTATTATATATCTCATATCTATCTATCTCATATCTATCTCATATCTATCTATCTATCTCATATCTATCTATCTAATATCTATCTCATATCTATCTATCTATCTCATATCTATATCATATCTATCTCATATATATCTATCTATCTCATATGTATCTATCTCATATCTATCTATCTATCTATCTCATATCTATCTATCTATCTCATATCTATCTATCTATCTATCTCATATCTATCTATCTATCTCATATCTATCTCATATCTATCTATCTATCTATCTCATATCTATCTATCTATCCATCTATCTACATATCCTAGCTCCTGATAGACATACCTACAACTAGGCCACATGCCTTATACCTAGGTCTACAACAGTGGTCTCAAACTGTGGCCCTCCAGATGTTGGGAAACTTCCCCCCCCCCCCCCCCCCCCTCCATCATGCCCGGACATCCTTTATAAAGTAAAGTGTAGCAGCTCATAGTAATGTATCACGCGCCAATCAGATTGTCTCCTTGAGCCTTTAACAGGCACCTACTGGCCAAGTGCTGGCTGCCCCCGATGCGTCGGACTCCAGGTAGGTACTAAAAGCTCCACAACCATCACAGAAGACAAAGTAAGAGAACGGAGCCGCTATTTTTTCCGCTTGTCCTCTGACATTCCATTAGGCTAAGTCCAGCTGCACGGCCACTCCAAAGGATTAAGGGAATTTACCGGATTCCAACATCGGCGGGAATGTCATTGATTGACATTGCGCACAGAACAGGCCTAGCGCGTTTCCCGCCGACTGTGATTAAAAAAGAGACTTTTTATGGAAAGGGATTTGGAGCTTGACGTTTGGCTTTGAGACTAAAGACCCCGCCGCGCCCCGAGATTGACATCGGCATTTTATATATGCGACTACCACCTATTAGTCTGTGGCTACCGTGTCCTTTGAGCATTTTTATTTAAAATAAAAAATAAAAAGAAAATTAAAAAATAAATGGGAGACCGGCACATTAATTTTTTTTTTAATAAAACACAGTATATACACACAGTATACACATAATATATACACACAGTATACGCATAGTATATACATAGTATATGCATAGTATATACGCACAGTATACACATAGTATATACACACAGTATACACATAGTATATACCCACAGTATACGCATAGTATATACACAGTATATGCATAGTATATACACACAGTATACACACAGTATATACACAGAGTATACACATAGTATATACACACAGTATACACATAGTATATACACACAGTATATACACAGAGTATACACATAGTATATATATATATACACACAGTATATACACACAGTATACACATAGTATATACACACAGTATACACACAGTATATACACACAGTATACACACAGTATATACACACAGTATACACATAGTATATACAAACAGTATACACATAGTATATATATATATACACATAGTATATACACAGTATACTGTGTAAATACACACAGTATATATACACAGTATACATATAGTATATACACACAGTATGCACACAGTATAAACACAGTATATTCTGAGTATATACACACAGTATACACACATTATACACATAGTATATACACACAGTATATACACACAGTATACACATAGTATATACACACAGTATACACAGTATATACACAGAGTATATTCACACAGTAGACAAAGAGTATATACACACAGTATACACAGAGTATATACACACAGTATACACATAGTAACGGGGATCAGGAAAAAGCAAATATATTAAACAAATTCTTCTCAACTGTGTTCACCAGGGAAAATGAAATGCCAGGGGAAATACAGTGTGATAAGATAAACTCCCCAGTACAGGTCACCTGTCTAACCCAGGAAGAAGTACAGGTCACCTGTCTAACCCAGGAAGAAGTACAGGTCACCTGTCTAACCCAGGAAGAAGTACAGTGCCACCTACAAAAAATCTAAATAGACAAATCACCAGGTCCAGATGGCATTCACCCGTGTTCTAAAGAAATTAAGTATTGTAATAGACAGACCTCTATTTTTAATATTCAGGGACTCTATAGTAACAGGGACTGTTCCCCAATACTGGCGCATGGCAAATGTGATGCCAATATTTAAAAAGGGAACAAAAGGTGACCCCGGGAATTATAGACCTGAATATCTTGATAAAAATAAATGTATGACCCCCATATCAGCATGAGTTTATGAGGGATCGGTCCTGTCAAACTAACCTGATCAGCTTTTATGAGGAGGTGAGCTCCAGACTGGACCAGGGGCAATCGCTGGATGTCGTATATCTGGATTTTTCCAAAGCATTTGATACGGTGCCACATAAAAGGTTGGTGCATAAAATGAGAAGGATTGGGCTTGTTACGCCTAGCGCTCCGGGTCCCCGCTCCTCCCCGGAGCGCTCACGGCGTCTTTCTCCCTGCAGCTCCCCGGTCAGTCCCGCTGACCGGGAGCGCTGCACTGTCATGGCCGTTGGGGATGCGATTCGCACAGCGGGACGCGCCCGCTCGCGAATCGCATCCCAGGTCACTTACCCGTTCCCGTCCCCTGCTGTCATGTGCTGGCGCGCGCGGCTCCGCTCTCTAGGGCGCGCGCGCGCCAGCTCCGCTCTCTAGGGCGCGCGCGCGCCAGCTCCCTGAGACTTAAAGGGCCAGTGCACCAATGATTGGTGCCTGGCCCAATCAGCTTAATTGGCTTCCACCTGGTCCCTGACTATATCTAACCTCCTCCCATGCACTTCCTTGCCGGATCTTGTTGCCCTTGTGCATAGTGAAAGCGTTTTGTGTGTTTAAAGCCTGTGTACCAGAACTTCTGCTATCCACCCTGACTACGAACCTTGCCGCCTGCCCCCGACCTTCTGCTACGTCCGACCTTGCTTCTGTCTACTCCCTTGTACCTCGCCTATCATCAGCAGTCAGAGAGGTGAGCCGTTGCTAGTGGATACGACCTGGTCACTACCGCCGCAGCAAGACCATCCCGCTTTGCGGCGGGCTCTGGTGAAAACCAGTAGTGACTTAGAACCGGTCCACTAGCGCGGTCCTCGCCAATCCCTCTCTGGCACAGAGGATCCACCTCCTGCCAGCCGGCATCGTGACAGGGCTGGGGGAGAATGTGTGCAAGTGGGTAAGTAACTGGCTCAGTGATAGGAAACAGTGGGTGGTTATTAATGGTACTTATTCTGATTGGGTGACTGTTACTAGTGGGGACTACAGGGGTCAGTCTTGGGTCCTGTTCTATTTAATATATTTATTATTGACCTTGTAGAGGGGATGAATAGTAAAGTAGCAATCTTTGCAGATGATGCTAAACTCTTTGAAGCGGTAAACACTATAGAGGACAGTGCACTGTGTATAGTAGATAACACTATAGAGGACAGTGCACTGTTACAAATGGACCTGGATAGGTTGGAGGTTTGGGCTGGGAAGTGGCAGATGAGGTTCGACACTGATAAATGTAAGGTAATGCACATGGGGAGGAAAAATCTGGGCTGGGATTATGTGTTAAATGGGAGAACACTAGGGACGACTGACGTGGAAAAGGACTTAGGGGTCTTAGTTAACAGTAAATTTAGCTGTAGTGACCAGGGTCGGGCAGCTGCTGCCAAGGCTAATAAAATCAATAGGGGCATAGATGCCCACGACAAGGAAATGATTCTACCGCTGTACAAATCACTAGTCAGACCACACATAGAATACTGTGTACAGTACTGGTCAGACCACACATAGAATACTGTGTACAGTACTGGTCAGACCACACATAGAATACTGTGTACAGTACTGGTCAGACCACACATAGAATACTGTGTACAGTACTGGTCAGACCACACATAGAATACTGTGTACAGTACTGGTCAGACCACACATAGAATACTGTGTACAGTACTGCTCAGACCACACATAGAATACTGTGTACAGTACTGGTCAGACCACACATGGAATACTGTGTACAGTACTGGTCAGACCACACATAGAATACTGTGTACAGTACTGGTCAGACCACACATGGAATATTGTGTACAGTACTGGTCAGACCACACACGGAATACTGTGTACAGTACTGGTCAGACCACACACAGAATACTGTGTACAGTACTGGTCAGACCACACACGGAATACTGTGTACAGTACTGGTCAGACCACACATAGAATACTGTGTACAGTACTGGTCAGACCACACATAGAATACTGTGTACAGTACTGGTCAGACCACACATAGAATACTGTGTACAGTACTGGTCAGACCACACATAGAATACTGTGTACAGTACTGGTCAGACCACACATAGAATACTGTGTACAGTACTGGTCAGACCACACATAGAATAATGTGTACAGTACTGGTCAGACCACACATAGAATACTGTGTACAGTACTGGTCAGACCACACAGAGAATACTGTGTACAGTACTGGTCAGACCACACATAGAATACTGTATACAGTACTGGTCAGACCACACATAGAATACTGTGTACAGTACTGGTCAGACCACACATAGAATACTGTGTACAGTACTGGGCAGACCACACATAGAATACTGTGTACAGTACTGGTCAGACCACACATAGAATACTGTGTACAGTACTGGTCAGACCACACATAGAATACCGTGTACAGTACTGGTCAGACCACACATAGAATACCGTGTACAGTACTGGTCAGACCACACATAGAATACCGTGTACAGTACTGGTCAGACCACACATGGAATACTGTGTACAGTACTGGTCAGACCACACATGGAATACTGTGTACAGTACTGGTCAGACCACACATAGAATACTGTGTACAGTACTGGTCAGACCACACATAGAATACTGTGTACAGTACTGGTCAAACCACACATAGAATACTGTGTACAGTACTGGTCAGACCACACATAGAATACTGTGTACAGTACTGGTCAGACCACACATAGAATACTGTGTACAGTACTGGTCAGACCACACATAGAATACTGTGTACAGTACTGGTCAGACCACACATAGAATACTGTGTACAGTACTGGTCAGACCACACATAGAATACTGTGTACAGTACTGGTCAGACCACACATAGAATACCGTGTACAGTACTGGTCAGACCACACATAGAATACCGTGTACAGTACTGGTCAGACCACACATAGAATACTGTGTACAGTACTGGTCAGACCACACATAGAATACCGTGTACAGTACTGGTCAGACCACACACAGAATACTGTGTACAGTACTGGTCAGACCACACATAGAATACTGTGTACAGTACTGGTCAGACCACACATAGAATACTGTGTACAGTACTGGTCAGACCACACACAGAATACTGTGTACAGTACTGGGCACCAGTGTACAAGAAAGATATAGTGGAGCTGGAGAGGGTTCAAAGACGGGCAACCAGAGTAATACAGGGAATGGGAGGACTTCAGGACCCAGAAAGATTATCAGAATTAGGGTTATTTAGTTTAGAGAAAAGAAGGCTTAGGGGCGACCTAATAACTATGTATAAATATATCAGGGGGCAGTACAGAGATCTCTCCATGACCTATTTATACCCAGGACTGTATCTATAACAAGGGGGCATCCTCTACATCTAGAGGAAAGAAGGTTTCTACACCAGCACAGACGGGGGTTCTTTACTGTAAGAGCAGTGAGACTGTGGAATTCTCTGCCTGAGGAGGTGGTCATGGGGAACTCTGTAAAAGAATTTAAAAGGGGTCTGGATGCATTTTTGGAGAATAATAACATCACCGGTTATGGATATTAGATTTATAGGGACAGAACGTTGTTCCAGGGATTTATTCTGATGCCATATTTGGAGTCGGGAAGGAATTTTTACCTCTAGTCTGAGGTTTTTTGCCTTCCTCTGTATCATCTCACTAGGGACTCATTAGGGTTATAGGTTGAACTTGATGGACTCTGGTCTTTTTTCAACCTTATGAACCATGTTACTACGTTACTATAGTATATACACAGAGTATACACATAGTATATACACACAGTATACACACAGAGTATACACATAGTATATACACACAGTATACACATAGTATATACACACACAGTATACACATAGTATATACACACAAAAAAATTGCGCAAAAAAAGGGCTTGCGCAAAATTTTGCGCAAAAAAATACACACAAAACAGGGGTAAAATCTTTTATACATGTCCCCCATAGTATATATATATATATACACACATAGCATATACACACAGTATACACACAGTATATACACACAGTATACACATAGTATATACAGTATAAAGCAGAGATTTGAATGAATTATATACACGTTATACTGAATCTATTCCCATAACACTAGATTTCCGTATACTCCGCTCTCCTTGCCCTATAGGATGGTCGCTCACACCATGACAGGGCCCCTTTAAGAGTTTTTCTCACTACCAGGATCTCTCACCCAAATAAACGTTCCAGATGTGCTGACATAATACCTGTTATTTTCTAGGAACCGTTCCGTCCTGGTCTCCAGCACTTATCTCCCGTATTCCATCTCCTATTCTCTTTTTATTATTTTATACAGCGTGCTCCCTGGTGATCCCCGGCCATATACGCTGTATACATCTTTTCCTTCATAGAAAAAATAATAATAATAATGTACGAAGACCATTGAGGGAAAAAAATGAAATAAAGTTGATTGTCACCGGGGGGGAGATGTGTGTCTCCTTGTCCTCTGGGTTATTGTACAGATTCGGCTCCTGGGCCCCGGTATAAATAATACACAATGATGACCCGTCTGTTGACTTCTACATATCAGGACTGAGCCTGAGAGATAAGCGGACTCACAGCCTCCTCAATCATTCATGGAGGACATTCCCTTTCATTGAAACAAATAAGAAAGAGGTCAAAGTGCCCAGTGACCCCTGACCCCACCATGGAGAAGCTCAGTGTACAGAACAGTAACATAGTGATATTACACCACAATGACTGGAGAGAATAGAAGCTGCTGTCCTTATAGTCCTTGATGTTTTACACAATGGAATATTTAAGGAGAACTCAGGGCTGGTCCTGCCTATAGGCAAAATAGGCAACTGCCTAGAGCCCATGCTTGATGGGGGCACCGCTCTGCCTGCTGCAAGAAAGTGAGGAGACAACCAGCATCCGAAGCACCCACCCAGCCAGCACCATCACTATAATGTATGTTTGTTACAGTGTGTCACCCCAGTAGTAAGGTGATTACATGAGGAGGAGGTTTGTTACAGTGTGTCACCCCAGTAGTAAGGAGATTACATTAGGAGGAGGTTTGTTACAGTGTGTCACCCCAGTAGTAAGGATATTACATTAGGAGGAGGTTTGTTACAGTGTGTCATCCCAGTAGTAAGGATATTACATTAGGAGGAGGTTTGTTACAGTGTGTCACCCCAGTAGTAAGGAGATTACATGAGGAGGAGGTTTGTACAGATTCGGCTCCTGGGCCCCGGTATAAATAATACACAATGATGACCCGTCTGTTGACTTCTACATATCAGGACTGAGCCTGAGAGATAAGCGGACTCACAGCCTCCTCAATCATTCATGGAGGACATTCCCTTTCATTGAAACAAATAAGAAAGAGGTCAAAGTGCCCAGTGACCCCTGACCCCACCATGGAGAAGCTCAGTGTACAGAACAGTAACATAGTGATATTACACCACAATGACTGGAGAGAATAGAAGCTGCTGTCCTTATAGTCCTTGATGTTTTACACAATGGAATATTTAAGGAGAACCCAGGGCTGGTCCTGCCTATAGGCAAAATAGGCAACTGCCTAGAGCCCATGCTTGATGGGGGCACCGCTCTGCCTGCTGCAAGAAAGTGAGGAGACAACCAGCATCCGAAGCACCCACCCAGCCAGCACCATCACTATAATGTATGTTTGTTACAGTGTGTCACCCCAGTAGTAAGGTGATTACATGAGGAGGAGGTTTGTTACAGTGTGTCACCCCAGTAGTAAGGAGATTACATTAGGAGGAGGTTTGTTACAGTGTGTCACCCCAGTAGTAAGGAGATTACATGAGGAGGAGGTTTGTTACAGTGTGTCACCGCAGTAGTAAGGAGATTACATGAGGAGGAGGTTTGTTACAGTGTGTCACCCCAGTAGTAAGGAGATTACATGAGGAGGAGGTTTGTTACAGTGTGTCACCCCAGTAGTAAGGAGATTACATGAGGAGGAGGTTTGTTACAGTGTGTCACCCCAGTAGTAAGGAGATTACATGAGGAGGAGGTTTGTTACAGTGTGTCACCCCAGTAGTAAGGAGATTACATGAGGAGGAGGTTTGTTACAGTGTGTCATCCCAGTAGTAAGGAGATTACATTAGGAGGAGGTTTGTTACAGTGTGTCACCCCAGTAGTAAGAAGATTACATGAGGAGGAGGTTTGTACAGATTCGGCTCCTGGGCCCCGGTATAAATAATACACAATGATGACTTGTCTGTTGACTTCTACATTTCAGGACTGAGCCTGAGAGACAAGCGGACTCACAGCCTCCTCAATCATTCATGGAGGACATTCCCTTTCATTGAAACAAATAAGAAAGAGGTCAAAGTGCCCAGTGACCCCTGACCCCACCATGAAGAAGCTCAGTGTACAGAACAGTAACATAGTGATATTACACCACAATGACCCCAGTAGTAAGGAGATAACATTAGGAGGAGATTTGTTACAATGTGTCACCCCAGTAATAAGGTGGGGCATGTCAAAGGGCAAAGCCAATGGGAGGGGTCAAGGGGTGGCAAAATTAGCTTTTTGCCATATCCCTATTAAGTGTCTGAACCCAGGGTTCAGACACTTAATAGAGATATGGCAAAAAGCTAATTTTGCCACCCCTTGACCCATCCCATTGGCTTTGGCCTTTGATACGCCCCACCTTACTACTGGGGTGACACATTGAAAAAATCTCCTCCTCATTTAAAGGGGCATTCCGGGATTTTACTGATCTACAGGGGCTGTAAAGTTAGTGTCGTTCATAATATAGTGTCTGTACCTGTGTTTGATGGATGGTCCTGCAATTCTTATGTGATCTTTGCCACAATGTTCCTCTTTAGCAGCATACAAAATGAACGTTCTCAAGCTTTCCCAGGTTGCAATGCGGCCCAAGACATTACATCACTAGTCAGGTGTTGAAAGGGAGTCTGTCTGTGCTTCAATAAGTGGAACGACTGTTAAGTGGAAGGGGGAGATCATTTTCCACAGGGCTGCAGGGAATTGTAGTTTCATGCACAGCACAGCATGGAAGGGAGCCTAGCTGTGCTGCAATTGGTGATGTTTGGGAGGAGATAAGTCACTTCCCACCCTGAAACAAGAGATCCTGGGGATTTTAGTTGGAGAAGGGGAACACAAACAGGAAATAGCCAGTTCAAGCAAACAAGCCAGCAGCAGGGGGACACAGGACACAGGACACGACCATTTACCACCAACACAAGCACAGATCCCTATCGAGCATGTCCATTACTCTCTGGCAGGTGCGTATTAAAGTCACCTTATGTTGGATAACCCCTTTAAGGTCAGAAAGGCGGCCATGAAAATTTGGAGTTTACCCTTAGATTTCCATTTTCACCCACCAGAATTTTGTTCTTGACATGTGACCACGTAATGGACAATTATGGTTAACCCTTTACACTAAAGCAAATCTATGCAAATTCTTACCTGCTAATAGCTTAGTGTTTTTCAAATAGTATGTACCCAGCTGTAGCAAAACTACAACTCCCAGCATGCCCGGCTGGCCGGGCATGCTGGGAGTTGTAGTTTTGCTACAGCTGGAGACACACTATTTTGAAAATACTATACCAGCTAATAGGTACGGGGATGTGTATTTTAGACTGCAGTAAAGGATATCGGGGATGACCTTAATTTTTTGCTGCGTAGACACTAAAGCGCGCAAAATAAATTATTAGTTTGTTTCTTTTCTTTTTCCCGAAAAGTGCTCTAAAAAAAACAAAAAAAGTTGCCGCTTCATTACTTGTGGTGACAGTGGAGGATAGATGGGTTGTTGAATGCAGATAGCGAGTGTGTGTATATACAGAAGGTCATAAATATATATTGAGTTAGAACGGCTTCATCTCGAAAAGATCGCCAGGCACTTTGTGGAGAGAGAGAACAAAAACGCCAGATGTTCCCAATATTTGGAGATTTAGGAAAATCAAAGAAACAGTTCTGGAGCAGCGCGGGTAAATAGAGTCCCCTCTATGAAGCGGAGATGGATAAGGAGGGCCTCCGAGGAAATGGGAACATGTGCCTTAAAGGGGTACTCCGCTGGAAAATATTTATTTCTTAAATCAACTGGGGCCAGAAAGTTAAAGAGATTTGTAAATTACTTTTATTAAAAATCGTCATCCTTTTAGTACTTATAAGCTCCTTTATGCTCCACAGGAAGTTCTTTTCTTTTTGAATCTCCTTTCTGTCTGACCACAAACATATCTGTCTATTTTAGGAACTGTCCAGAGTAGGAGCAAATCCCCATAGCAAACCTCTCCTGCTCTGGACAGTTCCTGACATGGACAGAGGTGTCAGCAGAAAGCACTGTGGTCAGACTGAAAAGAAAAAAAAAAAAAAAAAAAAAGAACTTCCTGTGGAGCATACAGCAGCTGATAAGTACTGGAAGGATTAAGAATTTTTAATTTACAAATCTGTTTAACTTTCTGTCACCAGTTGATTTAAAATAAAATGTTTTCCAGTTAAAGGAAATGCATATTCACCTGTCTGATCCCCTGATGGGGCCCTGTCCTCACCGCTTCCTGGTGATGTCAGCAAAAATGGCAGAAATATTGCCATAACTTTTGCCTGCTTTTTAGCCATTTTTCTTTTTTTTTTTGGTGTTTTTGCTGATTTGTGGCGATCTTTAGGGTACCACTCCCTGGGTCGGATGCAGAGCGCCCAGCCTACGGAGTGACGCATGGCATCGTATAGTATACAACGGTGCATAGTGCAGTAGCCGGGACTCCCCTAACTATACTGATAGGGGTACCTGCTCCTAGCGGGGCTGAACTGTGCTGTGCAGTGCAACTTAACTATTTAATTACCATACAGTAATTTAGTGTATAGATCACTAAATTACCAATGACATTATCACTAGGGGGGGCTACACCAGTCCAGGCTGCAGCTGAAGCCAGGTTGGGGTAGATTGACATCTAGCTGCTGTATCCAGTACATCAAGGGTCTCAAACTCCCGGCCTAAAACACTAAATTACTGAACCAAATTTTGCGGCCCGGGCGCTGGACAGGTGATTTCTTCAGGCATTTAACTCGACTTCGGACAAGCAGCGGTAAATGCCGGTAGACTTCACACACATCAGCACACACTGCTACTGTACCTATATCTCCCTGCTGCAGCCTATAACCAGCCTTCCTGGAGGGGCGCGCGCGATTGGTGACGTCATCGCATCTGCAACGCAGGACACTCGGGACACTGACATCCTGTGCGGCGCATGTGATGATGTCATCAAACGTGCGCATCCCTGCAAAAAATGCTTGTTATAGGCTGCAGCAGGGAGATGTAAGAATTGTAGCTGTGAAACTTAACTTGCCTAATAAGGGAGGAGCTGCTTATCACCAGGGGCTAACCAATCTTCTTAGGGGGGGGGGGGAATTGCTTAAATAGGAGCCCTACCTGTCAGGGTAATATCTATCTGGGGGCCTGTACACCTACTGGGAACCCCTATCTATCATCAGGTAGGGCTCCCCAGTAGGTAGACAGGCTCCCAGATAGATATTACCCTCATCAGTGATGGGATCATATCTATCTGGGGCCTCTATACCTACAGGAGAGCCCTACCTGATGGGTTCATATCTATCTGGGGGCCTATGTACCTACTGGGGGGCCCTACTAGATGGGGATCATATCTATCTGGGGCCTCTATACCTATTAAGGAGCCCTACCTGATGGGGGTCATATCTATCTGGGGGCCTGTGTACATACTGGGGGGCCCTACCAGATGGGGGTCATATCTATATGGGGGCCTTTGTACCTACTAAGGAGCCCTACCTGATGGGGGTCATATCTATCTTGGGGCCTGTGTACCTACTGGGGGGGCCTGCCATATGGGGGTCATATCTATATGGGGGCCTGTGTACCTACTGGGGAGCCCTACCTGATGAGGGTCATATCTATCTGGGGGCATGATGGGGCCATTATATGTGAGGGGCGCATGATGGGAGCATTATATGTGAGGGGCGCATGATGGGGGCATTATATGTGAGGGGCACATGCGGCCCAGCCTCACCCAGCCTCTACCTCCAGTGGCACCATATAATTTGAGTTTGAGACCCCTGCAGTACATATATATACTGGGTACCCCACAAAAAGTTTATTAGAACTGCTGAGCAGTGCTACTTAACTCTTTCTTTGCTGATCTGGTGCGTAATGCTCAAAAAAGAGCAGCGATATACACATTACTGTTATACTGTATATACTTGCGGGCTTTAGATATATGATGTATATGTATATCTACTGCTCAGCATCAGCTGTGCTCGCAGCCGTACAGCAGCAGGCACAGCTCACTCCCCATCTCTGCAGGGACAGTATACAGCACTGCGCTATGCAGAACTCTATATTGTATGGCTGCTACATCCCCTCTGAGGATGTTGAAACTACGGTGGCTTTGATTAAAAATAAATAAAATACACCATAGTCTCAGGATGCTGCGATTTGGGTCAGAGCAAAAAACGCAAAAATGGACTCCCTGCTAACATCTTGCCATAGTGTTTAACCCGCGGAAAAACAATGTGGGGCAGTTTGGGTGTTTTTTACGTTCCCAAAAAACCAAGTGGATAACTAGTAATTTGAGAGATGTAGACATCAGTGGTCTAAACCATTTGGGATTTACCGTATATTTTCAGATAAGTTCTATAATAAAATCTCCCCCTGTAGAGGTATTGGGGTTAATACTAAGACGTCATTATATTATTATATTACTATTAAAGGGGTACTCCGCTGCTCAGCGTTTGGAACAAACTGTACCGAACACTGGAGCTGGCGGTGGGAGCTCTTGACGTCATAGCCCCGCCCTTTCATGACATCACATTCCGCCCCTCAATGCAAGTCTATGGGCCCATAGACTTGCATTGAGGGGGTGGGAGGTCATGAAGGGGCGGGTCTATGACGTCACAAGCTCACGACGTCGGCTCCAGCGTTCAGTACAGTTTGTGTGCGGAGTACCCCTTCAAATTCAAGAAGGACAGATGGACCATGGTTGGGTGATACTAGTGGCCAGTATGCAGGGCCGTTTGAAGGAATTTGGGGGCCCCAAGCAAAATGGACATGGAGGCCCCCCCCCCCCCCTTTGATGTTCACGCACGTCACACTCTAGGGCCGGCGTCAAGACATAGTAACGCCGGCCCTTGAATTCTGGGAGCGCAACGTGAGTGAACGTCGATACGACGCACATTAGGTGCAGCAGAGTTCCCCCCACATTAGGTGCAGCATAGTTCTCCCCACATTAGGTTGGCAGTGTTCCCCACATTAGGCAGGCAGTGTTCCCCCTTAGTAGGCAGGCAGTGTTCCCCCACATTAGGCAGGCAGTGTTCCCTACCCATAACCCCTGTCCACCCCCCACCCCCCCCCCCCCCCCAGGGCCATTTTTTTTTGGTGGGGGTCTGACTGCTGAGACCCCCGCTGATCACCCATCATGTCTGAAGAGCCTCTGGCAATGAGAGTTGAAGTTTTGTAACAGCTGGAGAGACACAGATTGGACACAGTTTTACCCATCATCACTGCAGAACTTACAAGTGACTACAGCTCTGATGGGACAGTCAGGAGAATACACAATGATATCAGTGACCTGAGTGACGTCTTCTGCCTTGAGTGACATCTTCTCTGTTATCTTTTCTTCTTCATCGGGTCCAGAGACCAGGTCTTCCTCCAGCTCCATCTTCTCTGCAGAGTCTGACATCCAGACATCATTGGATCCTCACGGTCAGCAGATCCTCATCCTCTGCATGAAGACAGTAATCATTATAACCTTGCCAGAAAGTGAACCCTAAATATAATACTGCCCCACACTGTACCCTGAATATAATACTGCCCCACACTGTACCCTGAATATAATACTGCTAAACACTGTACCCACTAAATATAATCCTGCCCCACACTGTACCCTGAATATAATACTGCTATACACTGTACCCACTAAATATAATCCTGCCACACAATGTACCCTGAATATAATACTGCTATACACTGTACCCTGAATATAATACTGCCACACACTGTACCAACTAAAATTAATACTGCCACACACTGTACCCTGAATATAATACTGCCACACACTGTACCAACTAAATATAATACTGCCTCACACTGTACCCTGAATATAATACTGCCCCACACTGTACCCTGAATATAATACTGCCCCACACTGTACCCTGAATATAATACTGCCACACACTGTACCCTGAATACTGCCACACGCTGTACCCTGAATATAATACTGCCCCACACTGTACCCTAAATAAAATACTGCCACACACTGTACCCTGAACATAATACTGCCACACACTATACCCTGAATATAATACTGCTATACACTGTACCCTGAATATAATACTGCTACACAATGTACCCACTAAATATAATCCTGCCCCACACTGTACCCTGAATATAATCCTGCCACACACTGTACCCTGAATATAATCCTGCCCCACACTGTACCCTGAATATAATACTGCCACACACTGTACCCTGAATATAATACTGCCACACACTGTACCCTGAATATAATACTGCCATACACTGTACCCTGAATATAATACTGCCACACACTGTACCCTGAATATAATACTGCCACACACTGTACCCTGAATATAATACTGCCATACACTGTACCCTGAATATAATACTGCCATACACTGTACCCTGAATATGATACTGCTATACACTGTACCCACTAAATATAATACTGCCCCACACTGTACCCTGAATATAATACTGCCACACACTGTACCTTGAATATAATACTGCCATACACTGTACCCTGAATAAAATACTACTATAACCAGAGGGGGTTATGGGGGGGGTGATGAGGAGAGGTGCAGGGGGGGCACCTCTCATCACCCCCATAACACCCCTCCCTGCATCTGTTATCACCCCCATAACACCCCCTGCACCTCTCATGACCCCCATAATACCCCCCTGCACCTCTCATGACCCCCATAACACTCCCCCCTGCACCTCTCATCACCCCCATAACACCCCCCATAACATTCCCCATAACACCCCCCCTGCGCCTCTCATCACCCCCATAACACCCCCCCTGCACCTCTCATCACCCCCATAACTCCCCCCCTGCGCCTCTCATCACCCCCATAACACCCCCCCTGCACCTCTCATCACCTCCATAACACCCCCCCCGCATCTCTCATCACCCCCATAACACCCCCCTGCACCTCTCATCACCCCATAACACCCCCCTGCACCTCTTATCACCCCCATAACACCCCCCTGCACCTCTTATCACCCCCATAACACCCCCCCCGCACCTCTTATCATCCCCATAACATCCCCCCTGCACCTCTTATCACCCCCATAACACCCCCCCCTGCACCTCTCATCACCCCCATAACACCCCCCCTGCACCTCTCATCACCCCCACAACACCCCCCATAACATTCCCCATAACACCCCTGCACCTCTCATCATCCCCATAACACCCCCCCTGCACCTCTCATCACCCCCATAACACCCTCCATAACATTCCCCATAACACCCCTGCACCTCTCATCACCCCCATAACACCCCCCCCTGCACCTCTCATCACCCCCATAACACCCCCCATAACATTCCCGATAACACCCCTGCACCTCTTATCACCCCCATAACACCCCTACTGCACCTCTTATCACCCCCATAACACCCCCCTGCACCTCTCATCACCCCCATAACACCCCCCCTGCACCTCTTATCACCCCCATAACAACCCCCCCCCCCCCCCACACACACACACCTCTCATCACCAATGTAGTCCCCTAACCACCATACAATCCCCCCCCCCGGGCCAGTTTACTTACCCTGCCGTGGATCGTTGCAGCGGTGTGAGTCTTCTGCTGCTCCTGTCACTGCATGAGGAGGATGCTGGAGGTTCGCGTAGGGACGGAAGCAAGGACAGGTCAGGTGATCGGAGTGGACGTGCGTGCCTGCGCGGGGCACGTGACGTCTCTACTCCCATCAGCCCCTGACCTGTCCGGTGCCGGCCCTGCGCTTTGTTTCTTAAGGGGCCCGCGCCCTACAAAGGTAATTTAATTGAAATGTGCGGGCCCCCCGAAGTGCCCCGTCGCTACTGGATGTGCACCAGCTCTGCTCGGGGCCCCAAGCAATTGCTTGGTTTGCCGGTCCGGTAGCGACGGGCCTGCCAGTATGGAGGCCTAAGGAGCTGCAGGAACACCCAGGATAAACACATAGAATTATACCAAATATAATACATGAAAAGTACAAAAACTACAATGACACAATGATATGTTTTACGGGGAATTAATTTTTTTTTATTTTTATATTTTTTATATATTTTTTTTTATTTTTTATTTTTATTTTTTTTGTTGTAGACAAGGTAAGGAAATGTATAGGGATGAGGGGGAGGTAGGAGCGGGGATTGGGGAGGGGGTGTGAATTGGGGAAGGTTAAGAACAGGGATGATGGGGTGGGCAATGGAATACATTTTTTTTTTTCTTTCTTTTTTTTCTTCCGGTCTAGAAGCCAAGAAATTTTTTCATCTTCTCCACTTTGGTCTGTGGCCAATGCACCTCCATGGTCTTTTCATTGTACAACACATGGACCCGGGTCTCCGGTTTGGAATCTGTGGCTGTAAAATAAGAATAGTTATAAACCAATTAACTACATCTCAGCTGATAGATATTGTGCATTCTCCATCCCCATCCATCTCCCCATCATGTCCTCCAGCTGTACAACTCTACTGCTATGGTGTTTGCTTCTCTCCCCCCAGACTGGGTGTGTGGTTACTATGTACTATGAGAATTGTCTTATTCTTACCCGGCAGGAAGACTTCTACCTCCTCCAATTCCCCTTCTTCCATCTGTTTCTTATTTTCCTTTTTCTTTCTAAAATGGTGAAATAGTAAAAGATTAGTGTAATATTAGGGTATAGAAGACGATGCAGAAGTGTAAGGAGGGGAGAAGGTGGAGATCTCTGTTCTGTAAGGAGGGGAGAAGGTGGAGATCTCTGTTCTGTAAGGAGGGGAGAAGGTGGAGATCTCTGTTCTGTAAGGAGGGGAGAAGGTGGAGATCTCTGTTCTGTAAGGAGAGGAGAAGGTGGAGATCTCTGTTCTGTAAGGAGAGGAGAAGGTGGAGATCTCTGTTCTGTAAGGAGAGGAGAAGGTGGAGATCTCTGTTCTGTAAGGAGAGGAGAAGGTGGAGATCTCTGTTCTGTAAGGAGGGGAGAAGGTGGAGATCTCTGTTCTGTAAGAAGGGGAGAAGGTGGAGATCTCTGTTCTGTAAGGAGGGGAGAAGGTGGAGATCTCTGTTCTGTAAGGAGGAGAGAAGGTGGAGATCTCTGTTCTGTAAGGAGGGGAGAAGGTGGAGATCTCTGTTCTGTAAGGAGGGGAGAAGGTGGAGATCTTTGTTCTGTAGGGAGGGGAGAAGGTGGAGATCTCTGTTCTGTAAGGAGGGGAGAAGGTGGAGATCTCTGTTCTGTAAGGAGGGGAGAAGGTGGAGATCTCTGTTCTGTAAGGAGGGGAGAAGGTGGAGATCTCTGTTCTGTAAGGAGGGGAGAAGGTGGAGATCTCTGTTCTGTAAGGAGGGAAGAAGGTGGAGATCACTTACTTTATATAACGGTACACGCCGTACCCAACCCCTCCGGCGATCACCAGCATCAGAAGCACAATAGTGATAATAATTTTCACATTCACTGAAACTGCAGAAGAAAAGGAATCTGTATAAATGATCTGTATCCATTTACCGATATATTATATACAAGAGAGTCCTGGAGCTTCACCGTCTGTAATAACCGATCCCTACATAGACCCCCGCCGGCACTTATTGGGGATCTAACTGGGTCCAGGAAAAGATTTTTAAGGGGAAATGGGGCAACTAGAAAACTATAATGGTAATAATAATGGTCTGTACCATTAGATATATATTATGGGGGGGGGAGAGGGCACCAAAAGGACCAGAAATAAACCCGTCTTTCTGTGACATTGGTTCTGGATTGGTTCTAGGATTTCCCGGATCAGAGAAGGAAGAAGAAGGAGATAGTGCGGAAGACTGAGCGGAAAATACAGCGACCGCCATCGTCACCCAACGGAAGAGGAGAAATAGAAGTATAAATTCTAGGACTTACGGACGCCCATCCTTCCTCTTCGCCTTTACTCTCTATCAAAGGGATTTTTCCCCTGATCGGCCTTTACAGGACATACACAGCATTGTGACATCACTTGTGTGAGCAAGGATGACATCATCACTCCTGTGTATTCAGATCCCCAGTATTATACATTGGAGAGATTAATGGAGCAAAATGCACCAAAATTGTAGTGTTTGTTTTTTGTTTTGAGAATTGAAAGGGAATTGGAATAAAATACAGAGTGACCCCATTATACGGGTTCATGTCAAATCACAGCGACTGTCACCTCATCTCTGGGAAACAAGTTCTTCTGATCCCTCCATGTTAAGGACATCTTAGAGCGCACGGATACACCCTTGCCCCCTGGTACTTAAGGACCAAGTATGCAGAATAAAGGAAGCAGATATTTGAGGCGCAACAATGTGCCGCCGTTACCTTAGCAACCAACTTGTTTGTAAGAGATAACGGTCGTGCTCACCTTTTGGTCTTGTACTTTGAGCGCAGTTTAAGTGACTTTAAACCAAGACACTCTCTGGTAATGATGGGCAGCGGCAGAATCATTCAACCCCTTAAAGGGGTACTCCGCCCCTTGACATCTTATCTTCTATCTTGAACCCCCACGATCTCCGGGCCGACACAGCGAACGTACGGAACAAGGAAGCTTGGGGCCTCTGTGTTCATGACGTCATGCAGCGCCCCTTCCATTCAAGTCTATGGGAGGGGGTGTGACAGTGCTAGTACACGGCTGACGCGCCCTCTACCATTGACATGAATGGAGGGGGTATGACAGCTGTGGTCGCCTGCATCAGATTACAGGGTGCTGCGCAAAATTTCCGTTATGCGGCAAAAATGATGTTATTTGTATTCAGTGAGTCGGTACAATTATGGCGATGCCCAATTTATATAGTTTTTTTGATCTTCTTTTACATTTTCATAAAATCCTTTTTATCCCTTTTTTTTGTGTTGCCATGTTCTGGCAGCCATAACTTTTATATTTTGCGTCCAACGCCATTGTGTGAGGGATTATTTTGTGCGATACGAGCTGTACTATTTATTGGTACCCTGTGAACTCCTCAGTTCATCTTCTTTATTTCAAACTTTGGACCAAAATTTGTCATTTTTGTGCTTTTTGTGTTTGTTGTTCTTTTGCTTTTTTTTGTTTGTTTTTTATGGCGTTCACCGTGTAGATAAAAAACATTATCATTTCATTGTACAAGTCGTTAGAACGTGGCAATACCTACTATCTATAGGTTTTTATTTATTCTTTTTATTTATTGGGCTTTTTGGAGAAAGGGGCATTTATTTAATTTTTTATACCTATTATTTATTGATAACCCTTTTATTTTATATATAAAGTTATAATATCCTGTAACAGTCACTACAAGCCTATGGCTGGACCTCACAGGCCTCCATACTAGGCAGACAGGAAGCATCAGCTGACCGGCTGCCATGGCAACCAACATGGCTGATCAGGACCGGTGCTAGGCCAGCTTTATCTTCATTTGTTCTGCCTATAAAAGAACAGATATGGAGGGAACAGGCTGCAGGCTGTGGATAGTATTTACCAGTGTTTGGCTGTCCAGGCATGCTGGGAGTTGTAGCTTTGAAACAGCTGGAGGCACACTGTGCATTCCTGGTATATACTGTAATATATACAGCAGACTAAGGAGACCTAAATAAGCCAATGGTCTTTTCATTGTACAACACATGGACCCGGGTCTCCGGTTTGGAATCTGTGGCTGTAAAATAAGAATAGTTATAAACCGATTAAATACATCTCAGCTGATAGATATTGTGCATTCTCCATCCCCATCCATCTCCCCATCATGTCCTCCAGCTGTACAACCCTACTGCTATGGTGTTTGCTTCTCTCCCCCCAGACTGGGTGTGTGGTTACTATGTACTATGAGAATTGTCTTATTCTTACCCGGCAGGAAGACTTCTACCTCCTCCAATTCCCCTTCTTCCATCTGTTTCTTCGTTTCCCTTTTCTTTCTAAAATCATAAAATAGTAAAAGATTAGTGTAATATTAGGGTATAGAAGACAATGCAGAAGTGTAAGGAGGGGAGAAGGTGGAGATCTCTGTTCTGTAAGGAGGGGAGAAGGTGGAGATCTCTGTTCTGTAAGGAGGGGAGAAGGTGGAGATCTCTGTTCTGTAAGGAGGGGAGAAGGTGGAGATCTCTGTTCTGTAAGGAGGGGAGAAGGTGGAGATCTCTGTTCTGAAAGGAGGGGAGAAGGTGGAGATCTCTGTTCTGTAAGGAGGGGAGAAGGTGGAGATCTCTGTTCTGTAAGGAGGGGAGAAGGTGGAGATCTCTGTTCTGTAAGGAGGGGAGAAGGTGGAGATCTCTGTTCTGTAAGGAGGGGGAGAAGGTGGAGATCTCTGTTCTGTAAGGAGGGGAGAAGGTGGAGATCTCTGTTCTGTAAGGAGGGGAGAAGGTGGAGATCTCTGTTCTGTAAGGAGGGGAGAAGGTGGAGATCTCTGTTCTGTAAGGAGGGGAGAAGGTGTAGATCTCTGTTCTGTAAGGAGGGGGAGAAGGTGGAGATCTCTGTTCTGTAAGGAGGGGAGAAGGTGGAGATCTCTGTTCTGTAAGGAGGGGAGAAGGTGGAGATCTCTGTTCTGTAAGGAGGGGAGAAGGTGGAGATCTCTGTTCTGTAAGGAGGGGAGAAGGTGGAGATCTCTGTTCTGTAAGGAGGGGAGAAGGTGGAGATCTCTGTTCTGTAAGGATGGGAGAAGGTGGAGATCTCTGTTCTGTAAGGAGGGGAGAAGGTGGAGATTTCTGTTCTGTAAGGAGGGGAAAAGGTGGAGATCTCTGTTCTGTAAGGAGGGGGAGAAGGTGGAGATCTCTGTTCTGTAAGGAGGGGAGAAGGTGGAGATCTCTGTTCTGTAAGGAGGGGAGAAGGTGGTGATCTCTGTTCTGTAAGGAGGGGGAGAAGGTGGAGATCTCTGTTCTGTAAGGAGGGGAGAAGGTGAAGATCTCTATTCTGTAAGGAGGGGAGAAGGTGGAGATCTCTGTTCTGTAAGGAGGGGAGAAGGTGGAGATCTCTGTTCTGTAAGGAGGGGAGAAGGTGGAGATCTCTGTTCTGTAAGGAGGGGAGAAGGTGGAGATCTCTGTTCTGTAGACCCTCGGCTGCTTCTACTAGAGATGGGGAGGAAAGTGTTTGTAGGACAATATTGTGTCGTGTGTAGAACATTCACTTACTTTATATAACGGTACATACCGTACCCAACCCCTCCGGCAATCACCAGCATCACAAGCACAATCGTGATAATAATTTTATCCTCCACTGAAACTGCAGAAGATAAGGAATCTGTATAAATGATCTGTATCCATTTACGGATATATTAAATACAAGAGAGTCCTGGAGCTTCACCGTCTGTAATAACTGATCCCTACATAGACCCCCGCCGGCACTTATTGGGGATCTAACTGGGTCCAAGAAAAGATTTTTAAGGGGAAATGGAGCGTCTAGAAAACTATCACGGAAATAATAATGGTCTGTACCATTAGATATATATTACAGGGGGAGGGGGCACGAAAAGGACCAGAAATAAAACCCGTCTTTCTGTGACATTGGTTCTGGATGGACAAACACCAGTTTTATCTCGGATTTCCCATCGAGTCTCCGGGTCAGAGAAAGAAGAAGAAGGACATAGGGGGAGATTTATGAAAACCTGTCTAGAGGAGAAGTTGCTGAGTTGCCCATGGCAACCAATCAGATCGCTTCTTTCATTTTTCAGAGACCCCGCATCGGTCTCCTTTTCTCCTGCATTATAACGCACTGTATCGGCTTATAGTGCGGGTGAACGGGTGACCGCTTTCCTTTAACTAGATCAGTGGATCGCCGATCACACTGTGTCATGCTATACCATAGGCCTAGCATTATACAGTGAATGAAATCTAATGATTGCATATAAAAGTCCCCCTATGGGGACCTAAAAAGTGTCAAATAAAATTATTCAATTATATAAAACCCCTCCCCTAATAAAAAATAAAATCACCCTTATTTTCCCATTTTACAAAAAAATTTACATATTCGGTATTGCTGCATGCATAATTGTCCAAACTAAGGTAAACGGCATAAATGTTAAAGGGGTAATTCGTGCAAAAACATTTTATCCCCTAACCAAATGTTAGGGGATAAGATGTCTGATCGCGGGGGCCCCGCTGCTGGGACCCCCCGCGATCTCCCTGCAGCACCCGCATTCTATGCGGGTGCTGAATCTCCAGTTTCAGAAACCTCTGGACTGGGGACGTGACGTCACGCCACTCCCCCTCCATTCATGTCTATGGGAGGGGGCGTGACGGCAGTCACGCCCCCTCCCATAGACATGAATGGTGGGGGTGTGGCTAATAATTCAGGTGCTGCAGGGAGATTGCGAGGGGGTCCCAGCAGCGCCATTTGGATAGGGGATAAAATGTTTTTGCCCGGAATACCCCTTTAACCCCTTAAGGACGCAGCCCATTTGGGCCTTAAGGACGCAGAAAATTTTATTTTTACGTTTTCATTTTTTCCTCCTCGCCTTAAAAAAATCATAACTCTTTTAAATTTCCATCCACAGACTAGTATGAGGGCTTGTTTTTTGCGAGACAAGTTGTCCGTTGTTATGCCATCACTCACCTTACCATAAAATGTATGGCGCAACCAAAAAAATACTATTTGTGTGGGGAAATTAAAAAGAAAACCGCAATTTTGCTAATTTTGGAAGGTTTCGTTTTCACGCCGTACAATTTATGGTAAAAATGACGTGTTCTTTATTCTTTGGGTCAATATGATTAAAATGATACCCATTATTATACACTTTTCTATTACTGTTGCGCTTAAAAAAAATCGCAAAATGTTTAACCAAATTAGTATATTTAAGATCATCCTATTTTGAAGACCTATAACTTTTTCATTTTTCCGTATAAGCGGCGGTATGGGGGCTCATTTTTTGTGTCTTGATCTGATCTTTTTATTAATACCATATTTGCTTATATAAAACTTTTAATACATTTTTTATTAAATTTTTTAAAATAAAATGTTATAAAAAAAAAAAAAGCAGCTATTTTGGACTTTTTTTTTCTACGTTCACGCCGTTCACCGTACGGTATCATTAACATTTTATTTTAATAGTTCAGACATTTACGCACGTGGCGATACCAAATATGTATATAAAATATTTTTTTAACACTTTTTGGGGGTGAAATAGGGAAAATGGGGCAATATACGTTTTTATTGGGGGAGGGGGTTTTTCACATTTTTTTTACTTTATTTTTTAACTTTTTTAACTTTTATTTTTACACTTTAATAGTCCCCATAGGGAACTATTTTTAGCAATCACTCGATTGCTAATCCTATTCAGTATTATGTATAGGACACAGCACTGATCAGGGTTATCAGTCATCTTCTGCTCTGGTCTGCGGGAAGGCAGATCAGAGCAGAAGACTCCCGGAAGGCAGCGGAGCCAAGTGAGGGGACCTCCATCTGCCGTGCAGGATGATCGGATCGCCGCGGCAGCGCTGTGAACGAACCAATCATCCAATTAAGTGACCGCGATCCTGCAGATGCCGTGATCTGTATTGATCATGGCATCTGAGGGTATAATGGCGGACATCTGCGGGATCGCGGGTGTCTGCCATTACCGACGGGTCCCTGGCGGCGATCAACAGCCGGGACCTGCCGCGCATGATCCGGGCATTGCTCCGATGCCCGCGGTTATGCTTAGGACGTAAATGTACGTCCTGGTGCGTTAAGCACCGCATCACCAGGACGTACATTTACGTCCTTCGTTGTTAAGGGGTTAAATATACAACACACCAAAAAAACTGATTTCTTATCACATCAAATATCAGAAATGTTTTTTCAAAAAACGATCAAAAAGTCCCATTATGACAAAAATGGTAGTGAAAGAAATGAAAGATGTCATTACCAAGTACAACTGGTCTTGCAAAAAAAAAAAACAAGCCCCATATGGTTCTGTAGATGGAGAAATACATGCACCGGACAGTTCCTGACACGGACAGAGGTGGCAGCAGAGAGCTATGTGGTCAGAATGGAAAGAACTACACAACTTCCTGTGGAGGATACAGCAGCTGATAAGTACTGGAAGGATTACGATTTTTATACAGAAGTCATTTACAAATCTGTAGATCTTTTTGCAACACCAGTTGATTTGAAAATCTTGTCTTTTTCCCCGGAGTACCCCTTTAACTTTTGGATTATTGTAGTCTTGTCTTTTACACTAAAGATTTTTTTTTTTTTTAAATAGTTTTTCCAAAACGTGTCGACTCCAATTTATCAGGACGCTAAAATAATTTTACCATAGAAATTAAATCTAATTTAGGGGAAAATCGAAGTTGACTGGTGCTGGGTTGAGGTAGACCGGTACTGTCTTTATGTCACCATGCTCCTGTCACCCTCCACGACTACTGCCACCTCTATCCCCAAATCGATTAACTTTACAGAAAAACGTAACATTCATCATTTCAGGCACCTAAAAAAATATATATTTTTTAATAATTGAATATTTCATCTCTCATTACCAATTTCATAGAGCAGATCTTAGCAGAAATCATTGTCATTCCATTAAAGGAGGAAGGAAATAAATTCTGTATTGAGCGTAGAAGACGACTAAAAACGTACCTGTCATTTTTTGTGTCTAGCTTCTGTATTTGGCTCACAAATCCCTCCGTTCTGCTGCTCACTCATTCTGACATCCACTGCTCAAAAAGGGGTGTGTCCAAGGCAAGCACCGAACCCGTCCTCACTCACCATGCATTCACTCCCTCCCTGAGTCTGCTGTTCTGGGCTTCTTCATCCAATCAATGTAGGCTGCTCTGTAACCCCCTCCTCTCTGGTTTCATGCTGCAGTCTGATAGGACAGGAGTGAGCACAGAGGAGTGCTAGTCCCGCCCTCACTTTCATGGACATTGTCCCGGCCTGTGCTTCAGCTGGGACAAAGATAATACCGCAGCCGGAAATTCCGCTATGTGAACCGCGCAGCAGAATACCATACAGAATTCCAGTGCGTAATTCCGCCCTGAGAAATAACTTTTGATTTATGGCAATATTTCTCTAAAAAAAAACTGCATCAAAATTGCACGAAATGTGAACTGAACTCAACTAACTTATGAATCTAATCAGTTCACCTGAGAAAACTTCAGCACAGAAAACTTCAGTATTAGCAGTGATCAAACACCACACCCTCAGTCAGAGAATTCATGGGAAATGTGTGCACTAGGCAGCATTACAGAACCATTTCAGTGATGGAATTGCAAACCAACATGGAGCCTATCCCATGCCTGCTACATGAGCCCAAACAGGTAAGCCAAGGCTTACACAAGAACCTCTACATTATTCTTTAATAACAGCCTATCCTGCATTATATAAGCAAAAAAAAATTCCAGAGTGCTTCTTTAACTTTCAATGTCTATTGCATAATGCATAGATCCATGGCTTGATCCTCTCAGATTATATTAATAGTAGAATGTTTAACAGCGAGCTGTAAACCACACATCTCAGCGTGTCAGCAGGATTCGCTTACTTTACTACCTCTATTTATAGGACTACTGTGTCATCCAGGCAAATTAAAAAGGAACTGTCAGGGATCTTAAAAAGGATTTTCCAGGAATATAAAAATAATGTAACACGGTGATAGTCGCGATCACACGTCTGCCGGATGATATTCCCCATGGTCCCTATATACCGGGAGCAATGAATGAGAAATGTTAGGACACAATGCTGGGTGGTGTACAGTAACTTTTACAGGGGGTTTCCAGGACTATAAAAATGGAGGTGATTTAAAGGAGTACTCCACTGCCCCAGTGTCCAAAACATTTTGTTCCGAACGCTGGGTGCGGGCTATGGGGTCGTGATGTCACGGCCACGCCCCCCTTAGTGACACCATGCCACGTCCCCTCAATGCAAGTCTATGGGAGGGGGCGTGGCAGCTGCCACGCCCCCTCCCATAGACTTGCATTGAAGGGGCGTGTACATGACGTCACGACCCCCATAGCCCACACCCAGCGTTCAGAACAAAATGTTTCGGACACTGGGGCAGTGGAGTACCCCTTTAATGTACAAAAAAAATGTACAAAAAAAAACCTCAAAATTGTTTTTTATTTTTATTTTTTATTATAGACAGACAAACAGAAGGGAAAAGGAGGCCCTCGGGGGCAGACACTGGTTATTATTATTGTTCTTTATTTTTATGGACACCGCCCTGGAACTAATGATACGACAAGCACAATAGGCCTAAACAGTAAGTGACAGACTGATGAGAGGTGGAGAGGGCCCTGCCCAGGAGGGCTCACAGTCTACAAGGAGAGGGAAATAGCTGGTCATCTGGGAGGAGTTAGGGATGCAGCCACATATAGGGTAATACAGTGGCAGGAGGGTTGTTCTCAGCTTTTCTTTTAAAAAGATGGGGTTCCAGGTTCCTCTTGAAGGTCCTGATCGTGGGTTGGAGCTTCCTCTGCACACGTTTTGAGAAATCTCCCCCGTAATGTTGTTCCTGTCCACCCGATGTCACGTATGGGCAGGGAACAGTGAAGCCCTAACTCCCCCACAGCCACTGTCCCTACCTATTGTGTATCTGCCCTAAGCGACGGACCGACAACCACGATGACAAATCCTCCCTGCTAAGAGGTGGGGCAGTGTTGTCAAAATAAAAAAATACAAAAACAGAAGGAGTCGGGGAACAGCTGGAGGCACACAAACTAACAGAGATACACTAAGACACACACATGGTCAATTCAATGTCAGTCTAGCCAAGTTCTGCACCAGGAGATAGCAGAGTACAGGAATGCAGAGTCAAGGGAAAAGCCAAAGATCAATAAACAATCAGTAAGCAGGAGGTCCTAAGGTATAACCTATCACAGACAATGACCTGATCTCTGCTCCTAGCTTATATAGGCAGGTGATCAGGAATACACCTTCCTGATAGGTAGAAGAGCTAAGAACCACACCCAGACGACACAGGTGAGTTCCAAGCATCTCCAGCCAAACTAGAGTAATTTAACTCTTTGTGTTCGTCCAGAGCCAGACATTACACCCATCCACAGAAGACATCAATCAGATTCCACACTCTCCACCATGGCCAAGACCAAAGAGCTCTCCAAGGATGTCAGGACTGTAGAGCTATACAAGGCTGGAATGGGCTACAAGACCATCGCCAAGCAGCTCGGTGAGAAGTTTACAACAGTCGGTGCCATTATTCACAAATAGAAGAAACACAAAATAACTGTCAATATTCCTTAAAGAGAGTGCTCCTAATCTCAGCTCATTACCTGTATAAAAGACACCTGGGAGCCAGAAAGCTTGCTGATCGCACAATATACAAATGAAGTTTGTAGGGAAACCCCCTTTAAAGGAGTACTCCACTAAGTGCAGGAGCCAGGGCTTGTGACATCATGGCCACGTCCCCCTCAATGCAAGTCTATGGGAGGGGGCGTGACAGCCGTCACGTCCCCTCCCATAGACTTGCATTGAGGGGGCATGGACGTGACATCACGAGCCCTGTTGCCTGTACTCAGCGTTTGGAACGCTGAGGCAATGGAGTACGCCTTTAACACAGTTTTGCATAATAGTTGTCTTTCATTGATTTCCAAAATGATGACAGTATTTATGTATAAAATATATAACACATTGTAACAAAGTGCACCCCCCCCCCCCCCCCCCACTGAGGAATATATACATATTTATGTGTTTATGCATCTGGTCCCTTTGATTTCTCTATAACGGTGTTTGTTCTCCGCTCAGAATCCGACCCATCTATTTTATCCGGAGAGGTATTTACTCCGCTCCTCCGAGAGCACCGCAACGCTTTTTCGACAAGTGAAGTTTACCAACCGCGGTTTAATGAGATGTATCCATATGTTTCCGAGATGTCTATAACAATAATGAACTGTTAAGAAGTTAGCGCCATGTTGCTCTGTTTATCCTTCCCCGACACCTCCCTGTCAGGACCCCGACTGCTGACGCTACCAAGATAATGTCTCTTCCAGTTGTTCTTCCTTCTATCTTTATGCCAGATTGACACCAGATCCTAAAGTGCGCGCAATCTGTCACACAAGAGAGTCACTATTATTAAATAAGAGACATATTTATTAAACTGTGTTTGTAAATATACAAAAGTGATTTTTTTGTTAGATTTTTTAATATTTTTAATTTTACATTCTGAATTTTATATGCTTGTGTTCATGACAACTCCATGTGAACTCTGACCTTAGGTTTGGTGGTCCCTTAGGAAGCAGAAGGACCTCCCCATCCGAATTTACTGTGTACTTTACTCCCCCAGTCGACACTTGATCTAACTGGGCTCAAGTCTCAAGTCCATGAAGCCCATCTCTCGCAATAAGTCAGATCGTGGGGCAAACCGGGAGTGAAGTTGGCAGCTGAGCTTTTCTCCTGGTCACATCGTGGGACCCTGACCAATCAAAACTTTTTATATAGTTGGGAGAAGCATGCAGCTGTGTACTTTACTCCAGTCGACGCTTGATCTAACTGGGCTCCATCCTCAAGTCTATGAAGCCCATCTCCTGCAACAAGTCAGATCAAGGAGCAAACCGGGGAGTGAGGTTCAGAGCTGCGCTTTTATCTTTTGATCATTGGGGGGTCTTAACGTGAGACCCTAACCAATCAAAACTTTTTATATAGCTGGGAGAAGCATGCGGCTGTGTACTTTACTTCCCCGGTCGACGCTTGATCCAAATGGGCTCCATTCTCAAGTCCATGAAGCCCATCTCCTCCAATAAGTCAGATTTAGAAGATGGAAGTTTGCAGCTGATCTTTTCTCCTGGTTATATCTTTTGATCACTGGGGCTCTCAACATGAGACCTTGACCAATCAAAACTTTTTATATAGTTGAGAGAAGCTTGTGGCTGTGTACTTTACTCCCCCAGTCGACACTTGATCTAACTGGGCTCAAGTCTCAAGTCCATGAAGCCCATCTCTCGCAATAAGTCGGATCGTGGAGCAAACCGGGAGTGAAGTTGGCAGCTGAGCTTTTCTCCTGGTCACATCTATTGATTATTGTGGGTCTCAACGTGGGACCCTGACCAATCAAAACTTTTTATATAGTTGGGAGAAGCATGCAGCTGTGTACTTTACTCCAGTCGACGCTTGATCTAACTGGACTCAATCCTCAAGTCTATGAAGCCCAACTCCTGCAATAAGTCAGATCAAGGAGCAAACCGGGGAGTGAGGTTCAGAGCTGCGCTTTTATCTTTTGATCATTGGGGGGTCTTAACGTGAGACCCTAACCAATCAAAACTTTTTATATAGCTTGGAGAAGCATGTGGCTGTGTACTTTACTTCCTCGGTCGACGCTTGATCCAAATGGCCTCCATTCTCAAGTCCATGAAGCCCATTTCCTGCAATAAGTCAGATTTAGAAGCAAACCAGGGAGGGAAGTTTGCAGCTGAGCTTTTCTCCTGGTTATATATTTTGATCCCTGGGGATCTCAACATGAGACCTTGACCAATCAAAACTTTTAATATAGTTGGGAGAAGCATGTGGCTGTGTACTTTACTCCCCCAGTCGACACTTGATCTAACTGGGCTCCATCCTCAAGTCCATGAAGCCCATCTCTCGCAATAAGTCGTATCGTGGAGCAAACCGGGAGGGAAGTTGGCAGCTGAGCTTTTCTCCTGGTCACATCTATTGATTATTGTGGGTCTCAACGTGGGACCCTGACCAATCAAAACTTTTTATATAGTTGGGAGAAGCATGCAGCTGTGTACTTTACTCCAGTCGACGCTTGATCTAACTGGACTCAATCCTCAAGTCTATGAAGCCCATCTCCTGCAATAAGTCAGATCAAGGAGCAAACCGGGGAGTGAGGTTCAGAGCTGCGCTTTTATCTTTTGATCATTGGGGGGTCTTAATGTGAGACCCTAACCAATCAAAACTTTTTATATAGCTTGGAGAAGCATGTGGCTGTGTACTTTACTTCCTCGGTCGATGCTTGATCCAAATGGGCTCCATTCTCAAGTCCATGAAGCCCATCTCCTGCAGTAAGTCAGATTTAGAAGCAAACCAGGGAGGGAAGTTTGCAGCTGAGCTTTTCTCCTGGTTATATCTTTTGATCCCTGGGGATCTCAACATGAGACCTTGACCAATCAAAACTTTTTATATAGTTGGGAGAAGCTTGTGGCTGTGTACTTTACTCCCCCAGTCGACATTTGATCTAACTGGGCTCAAGTCTCAAGTCCATGAAGCCCATCTCTTGCAATAAGTCGGATCGTGGAGCAAACCGGGAGTGAAGTTGGCAGCTGAGCTTTTCTCCTGGTCACATCTATTGATTATTGTGGGTCTCAACGTGGGACCCTGACCAATCAAAACTTTTTATATAGTTGGGAGAAGCATGCAGCTGTGTACTTTACTCCAGTCGACGCTTGATCTAACTGGGCTCCCTCCTCAAGTCTATGAAGCCCATCTCCTGCAATAAGTCAGATCGAGGAGCAAACCGGGGAGTGAAGTTCGCACCTGAGCTTTTATCCTGGTTATATCTATTGATTATTGGGGGTCTCAATGTGAGACTCTAACCAATCAAAACTTTTTATATAGCTGGGAGAAGCATGCGGCTGTGTACTTTACTCCTCCAGTTGGATCTACCTCGCCGCTTGATCCAACTGGGCACCAGTCTCAAGTTCATGAAGCTGAACTCCTCCAATAAGTCAGATCGAGGAGCAAGCTATGGAGTGTTATGCTTTTCTTCTAGTTATATCTATCGATCAATAGGGGTCTCAACGTGAGACCTGACCAATCAAAACTTTTTATTTAGCTGTGTGACATGTCAAAAGGTTCTTTTTTTTAGGTGACAGTAACGTTTTAAAGTAGTGGGAGGCAAATACACCCATAAAACCCCAAACTATAGTGCCTCATTAACCCTCCATAATCCCAACATCGAACCCTCCCCCCGCCCCCCTCCCCCAGCTGTTTTCTTATGTCCCCTTCCCTTTATGTATTTTTCCACTTATCTCTTTTCTTTTGGTTGGTTTGGAGACTGTAACACAAATGATTTAAAAAAATCAAATGCTCCCCAAAAAAGTAATTCTAAGTATTATTCTTCCCTTTCTGCTGCATACAAGGAATCTAGGAATACGACTCTCTCCAACAATCCAATAAAGTTTGTAAACGAGGAGTAGCTGCCATAATTTGTTGCCGTCATGAGCGTTGTCTACAATGCAGTAAATTAAAATGCACTGCAAAATTTTAGGACCCCCGATAGAACAAATAGAAGCTGATTACAATGGCTCAATCAATTGTGCAATACTGCCATCTGGTGGTCAATATATTCACTGCAATAACATGTAATTAAAATACTATTACCCACCATCTTGAGATTGTAACAGGTAATGTACATTTTGTATTTAGATCTTTTATATTATATGATAAATATTATTTTATTACTATTTTATATTTAACTGTTTCTAGGAATATAGGCTAAAGCCTGCCCCCTTTCTAGGATCGATAACATTATTTTTCAGTTAGAATAAATAACAAATATTGATACAATTCCAGTAAGCAAATTGTTGTTTTACTTTTATATTATATTTTATATTATATAATAATATAAATATATATATTAGAATATTATTATTGTTATTATTAGTATTATTATTATTTATTTTTATTATTACTATATATTTAACCGTTTATACTTAGCCTGTCCCCTTTCCAGGATTGATGTCATCATTTTTCAGTATTGATACAATTCCTGGAAGCAAATTGTTGTTATACTTTTTATATTACATTATATTATAAATATTATTGTTGTTGTTATTATTATTATTGTTGTTGTTATTGTTGTTTAGATTATTATTATTAATAATACTAATATTATATTCAGCCTGTCTACTTTCCAGTATTGATGACATCATTTTTCACTTATATCAAAAAACAAATATTGATACAATGCCAGGAAACAAATAGTTGTTATACTTACACAATGCACAACATTATCAAGAAGTTTACAACCCATGGCGCTGTAGATAATCTCCATGGCCGTGGATGGAAGAGAAAAATTTATGAAAGGTGTCAACACAGGATAGTCCGGATGGTGGATAAGCAGCCCCAAACAAGTTCCAAAGATATTCAAGCTGTTCTGCAGGCTCAGGGAGCATCAGTGTCAGCGCGAACTATAAGTCGACATTTAAATGAAAAGAAACACTATGGCAGGAGACCCAGGAGGACCCCACTATGGCAGGAGACCCAGGAGGACCCCACTATGGAGGAGACACAGGAGGACCCCACTATGGAGGAGACTCAGGAGGACCCCACTATGGAGGAGACCCAGGAGGACCCCACTATGGAGGAGACCCAGGAGGACCCCACTATGGAGGAGACCCAGGAGGACCCCACTATGGAGGAGACCCAGGAAGACCCCACTATGGAGGAGACCCAGGAGGACCCCACTATTGAAGAGACCCAGGAAGACCCCACTATGGAGGAGACCCAGGAGGACCCCACTATGGAGGAGACCCAGGAGGACCCCACTATGGAGGAGACCCAGGAGGACCCCACTGCTGACACAGAGACATAAAAAAACAAGACTACATTTTGCCAAAATGAGCTTGAGTAACCAAAATCCTGATTTCAGTTATTTAACCCAAAGGGTGAGCAACCAAATATTAAGTTATGAGTGCCAATAATTTTGTCCAGACCATTTTTGGAGTTTGGTGACATTATGTCCAATTTGAATTTTTTCCCCTTTTTTTGGTTTAGTTCCAATACACACAAAGGGAATAAACATGTGTATAGCAAAACGTGTGTTACTGTAGTCCTTTTCTGTGAGAAATATTTAATTCTCTTATAAATTTCAGGGGGTCCAACATTTACGGCCATGACTGTATATATTATTATTATTATTATTGTTGTTATTGAGATTATTATCCCCTTAAGGACATGCACCATAACATGCGTAGTTGCGAGCCCAGGAGCTGCGCTCGATTTATGCACAGTGGGTCCCGGCGGCCGTCAGCAGCCGCAGAGCCAGCAGTAATGGCGGATATCAGCGATCACTCTGATGTCCACCATTAACCCCTTAGATGCTGTGATCAAAGCAGATCAAGTTATCTGCGGCAGTGTGGCACTTTAAATGGCTGATCTGATCCCCCACGACACTGCCACAGGGACCAGATCAGCCAAGATGGCGGCCAGAGGTCGCCCTCACCTGCCTCCACCGCTCTCCTGCGATCTTCTGCTCTGATCTGCCTTCCTGCAGACCAGAGCAGTAGATCACTGATAATACTGATCAGAGCTATGCCTATGCATAACACTGATCAGTATCTGCAATCTAAGGATTGCTATAGATAGTCCCCTATGGGGACCTAAAAAAAAAGTGTAAAATAAATGTAAAAAACAAGTTTTAAAAATTTGAAAAAAAAGTGAAAAATCCTCTTTCCCAATAAAGATTTTCCCCATTTTAATAAAAAAAAAAGCATAAATAATGATAAACAATAATTACATCTGGTATCCCCGCATTCGTAAATGTCCGAAACTATAAAAACTATAAAAACTATTTTTATTTTTTTTTATGTTTTGTTTTTTAAGTCCCAAATTTCTGGTTTTTGGACACATCACATTGCAAAAAAAAAAAAAATTCAAAAAGTTACATATACGCAGAACTGTTTATATATTTAGCCGGTCCCCCTACCAGGATTGATGACATCATTTTTTCAGTTATATCAAATACAATTGATACAATTCCTGGAATCAAATTGTTGTTATATAAGACGATTATTTTGGGCGGCAGATTTTAGCTGATCTCCTATAGGGGGCGGTAGTGAGACTCCTGTATCTTCTACTAGACTAGGATAAAGCCTGGGAGAGTCACAATGGATGGAAATGTTTTACATCAAGCTGATGTTTTTTGGACATTTTACAATTTCTAGAACTTTTTTCCCGCTCCTCATAGTTGGCGGCCAATGAAATATCTGGTATCTGATTGGTTTTCTTTTACCATCACAAGTACAGAAAGTTCTAGTTTATAGAATAGAAAAGAATAGAAACATTTTTACATTATAAATCTGGGGCTACATTGAAGCGGCTTTATAGCTTCTGTCTATGTCAGTGGTCTTCAACCTGCGGACCTCCAGATGTTGCAAAACTACAACTCCCAGCATGCCCGGACAGCCGTCGGCTGTCCGGGCATGCCGGGAGTTGTAGTTTTGCAACATCTGGAGGTCCGCAGGTTGAAGACCACTGGTCTATGGGATGTCAGCAGCAGCGAGCCCATACACTGAAACATTCACAGCCAGTATAGGAGAACCAATCACAAATTGTACTGGCTTCAGCATGCAGGAGCATATTTCACCCATGACAGGAAGTTGTGTAGTCCTCTAATTGTCAGTGTGGTGTTGTCTCAGCAACTGCCCACCTCCTCCCCCTGTCCTGACAGGTAGTTGTGTAGTCCTCTAGTTGTCAGGGTGGTGTTGTCTCAGCAGCTCCCAGACTCCTCCCCCTGTCCTGACAGGAAGTTGTGTAGTCCTCTAATTGTCAGTGTGGTGTTGTCTCAGCAACTCCCTGACTCCTCCTCCTCTCCTGACAGGAAGATGGGTAGTCCTCTAATTGTCAGTGTGGTGTTGTCTCAGCAGCTCCCTGACTCCTCCTTCTCTCCTGACAGTAAGATGGGTAGTCCTTCCATTGTGAGTGGGGTGCTGCCTTAGCAGCTCCCCGGCTCCTCTTTCTCTCCTGACAGGAAATTGTGTAGTCCTCTCATTGCCATTGTGGTGTTGTCTCAACAGCTCCAGGTTCCTCACATTTTCTTGACAGTAAGTTGTGTAGTCCTCTTATTGTCAGAATGGTGTTATCTCAGCAGTTTCTGGCTCCTCCCTCATTCCTGACAGGAAGTTGTGTAGTCCTCTTATTAACAGAGTGGTGTTGTCTCAGCAGCTCTTAGCTTCTCCTTCATTCCTGAGATGATGCATCATCATCTTGTGTTTCAGGAGGCCTGGCTGGATCTGGTCTCTGAGCTCAAGTTCTACTTCCTACGTGATGTCATCACCTCTGACCAGCCCCTACAGCCTATATCACCATCTTTCTCTCATATACACATAAATATATGTATTTATATATCTTCATTGGGACATTGAGGGAGAATGAGGTGTGGTTACAGCATGCCACCTTGTGCTGTACAATGCAACAGACAGAGGAGCAGACAGGGAATGCATAGCAGGTGCTGTGAAATGCAAAGCAACAAAACAAATGGATTCTCTATTATTATTTTCTAGGAAATGTTTCCTTCACTTTTTGATTCCTATCACTTTATCTGCAACCACACAACTACATTTACATTCTGTCTGTTACCGTCTTGAGGAGTGCACCCTTCGTTGCCCAGCTTTCTAGTTTCAGCCATTATCAAGATCGCCCGTGCATCCCAGTTCACTGATGAGAAGTCACAGAGAGAAACACGTCTTCATTTGTTTCGCTGCCGTGCTCTTCTTCATTCCCTCGAGTTCAGCACAGCGGCTTCTGACTGAATTATTTAAAACCCGGATGGTCGGCTTGGCTGTTCGTTTGCATTCTCGAAACCAGCATTTCCCCAGTCAAGGTGCCTCCAGCTGCTGCAAAATTACAACTCCCAGCATGGTGTAAGTTGTACTTTTGCAATCGCTGTGGGCATGCTGGCTGGGTAACTCTCTTGGCTATATAATGTATACATCAATAAATAACTCATGAGAAATCCCCTGATGAAACCACGGTGCATGTGATAGAAATGTGTTGGGAGTTGTAGTTTTGCAACAGCTGGAGGCACGCTGGTTAGGAAACTCTGGCATAAGGGGTCTCTTGTCTATATAATGTACAGTATATGTCAATTACTGAGTATTGAAAAAAAAACTGATGAAATAATGGTACACGTGATAGAAATGTGTTGGGAGTTGTAGTTTTGCAACAGCTGAAGGTACGCTGATTGGGAAACTCTGGCATAAGTGCTCATTTGTCTATGTAATGTATATGTCAATGGCACACTTAAAGGGGTACTCCTTTAAATCAACTGCTGCCAGAAAGTTAAACAGATTTGTAAATTATTATCAAGGTAGAGGTGCAGGGAGAGCACACATGGGGAACAATATCACCTAATGGCGTCTGCAGCAAGGTCCGCGGTGACCTCCGAGACCAGTCTCCTGCGGGGTGCACGTACAAGATATGAAGTATCAACTAGAACAACAATAGGAGACGTAGGTGCGCTCACAGCAAAGTTAAGACTGTCGCATCTTGGTGTTGGGTAGCCGGGTCACGGCATTCGGCACTGGAATCTTGTGGCGCTCAGAGGCTACGCTGGCAGTTTCGCACGTAAGTGCGTGCTTCTTCCGGCCTCATGAGGCCGGAAAAAGCACGCACTTACGTGCGAAACTGCCGGCGTAACCTCTGATTTCCACAAGATACCAGCGCCGAATGCCATGACCCGGCTACCCGACACCGGACACCGAGATACGACAGTCTTAACTTTGCGGTGAGTGCACCCACGTCTCTTATTGTTGTTTTAGATTTGTAAATTACTTCTATTAAAAAATCTTAATCCTTCCAGTACTTATTAACTGCTGAATATTACAGAGGAAATTATTTTCTTTTTGGAACACAGTGCTCTCTGCTGACATCATGACCACAGTGCTCTCTACTGACATCTCTGTCCATTTTAGGAACTGTCCAGAGCACCATGTTTTCTATGGGAATTTTCTCCTACTCTGGACAGTTTTTAAAATGGATAGAGGTTTCAGCAGAGAGCACTGTGGTCATGATGTCAGCAGAGAGCTCTGTGTTCCAAAAATAAAAGAATTTCCTCTGTAGTATTCAGCAGCCAATAAGTACTGGAAGGAATAAGATTTTTTAATAGAAGACATTTACAAATCTGTTTAACTTTTTGGCACCAGTTGATTAAAAAAAAAAACAATTACGTTTTCCACCTTAGTACCCCTTTAAGAGAAATCCCCTGATGAGATCACAATGCATGTGATAAAATGTGTTGGGAGTTGTAGTTTTGCAACAGCTGAAGGTATCCTGGTTTGGAAACGCTGGCATAAGGGTTCTCTTGTCTATGTAATGTATACTTCAGTGACTGACTGATGAGAAATCCCCTGATTAAATTAAAGCGCACTGGATAGAAATGTGTTGGGAGTTGTAGTTTTACAACAGCTGGAGGCACCCTGGTTGGGAAACACTGCTCTAAACCTCCGAGCTGGACACAAGCACGAGATTGGCTGAATTACTAATGCACATGTTGGCATTGTATACGGTCTCCACCGTGACTCATCTACTCTTATAAAAGCCCTTTAATAAAACTTAACGACAGCGCGCCAGAAATGCGCATCGCCGAGGCACGCTGATAGCAGTTATCTCTTAACAGGAAACTAAACCTGGGATATTTATGGAGAAAATAATTTATTTATACAGCAGCATAAAAACGTAAGTCTCTGGCTGAAAAAAACACGAACAAACAATATAACCCTGCTGATAATAGCGAGTACCGGGAGCCGCCACGGAAAGAGCGCTAAAAGGCTTCTCCTGAGCCGTGCCGGGAGATCTAAGTGATTGGGAAGATACGTGAAGAACAATGGCGCATTGATTATCCATACGACACCTGTGGTCACCGCTATATAACCGAAAAGCCTGGACCTAATCCCAAACCGGGAAACAAAATGGAAAGGACATCTGAGGCCACAAATGTTCTGGATTTATCTAAAGCTGATGAGAGATTATTCCGTCCCCCGCAATGTCCGAATATTCTTCACTGTCCAAATGTTGTTGGAAAAGAGTCAAGGATAGAAAATTATGTTATATACAAAAGTTCAGCAGCCCCCTTTAAAGGGGTACTCGGGTGAAAAATAATTTATTTCAACTCAACTGGTGCCAGAAAGTTAAACAGATTTGTAAATTACTTCTATTCAAAATCTTAATCCTTCCAGTACTTATCAGCTGTTGTATGATCCACAGGAAGTTGTGTAGTTCTTTCCAGTCTTACCACAGTGCGTTCGGCTGACACCTCTGTCCCTGTCAGGAACTGTCCGGAGCAGGAGAGGTTTGCTATGGGGATTTACTCTTACTCTGGACAGTTCCTGACATGGACAGAGGTGTCAGCAGAGAGCACTGTGGTCATACAGAAAAGAAATTAAAAAAGAAAATAACTTTCTCTGCAGCATACAGCAGCCGATAAGTACTGGAAGGATTATAAGAGTAATTTCAAAATCTGTATAACTTTCTGGCACCAGTTGATTTAAAATAAATTGTTTTCCACCAGAGTACACCTCTAAGCAGTTGTACTACAGCCACTATTGTTAAGATAATTTAAAAAAAAACATACTAACCTGGCTCACCTGTAGTCCTCAGCAGGGCCTCTCTTCTTGCCTTCTCCTCCGATCATGAGCCAGAGCACAGACCACAGAGGGAGGGCGCTGGGGCCTCTTGTGGTTGCCTGCATAATGTGGGCAGCCACAAGAGTGATTGACAGGGTGAGTAGACCTCTGCTCTATACCACTCATATAAAGATCTGGACTGTTGGTGGTCTCTGCTCTATACCAATCATATAAAGATCTGGACTGTTGGGGGTCTTGAGGACTGGGTTGGGGACCTCTGCTCTATACCACTCATATAAAGATCTGGACTGTTGGTGGCCTTGAGGACTGGGTTGGGGACCTCTGCTCTATACCAATCATATAAAGATCTGGACTGTTGGGGTCTTCAGGACTGGGTTGGGGACCTCTGCTCTATACCACTTATATAAAGATCTGGACTGTTGGTGACCTCTGCTCTATACCACTCATATAAAGATCTGGACTGTTGGTGGTCTTGAGGACTGGGTTGGGGACCTCTGCTCTATACCACTCATATAAAGATCTGCACTGTTGGTGGCCTTGAGGACTGGGTTGGGGACCTTTGCTCTATACAACTCATATAAAAATCTGGACTGTTGGTGGTCCTTGAGGACTGGGTTGGGGACCTCTGCTCTATACCACTCATATAAAGATCTGGACTGTTGGTGACCTTGAGGACTGGGTTGAGGACCTCTGCTCTATACCACTCATATAAAGATCTGCACTGTTGGTGGCCTTGAGGACTGGGTTGGGGACCTCTGCTCTATATCACTCATATAAAGATCTGGACTGTTGGTGGCCTTGAGGACTGGGTTGGGGACCTCTGCTCTATACCACTCATATAAAGATCTGGACTGTTGGTGACCTTGAGGACTGGGTTGAGGACCTCTGCTCTATACCACTCATATAAAGATCTGGACTGTTGGTGGCCTTGAGGACTGGGTTGGGGACCTCTGCTCTATACCACTCATATAAAGATCTGGACTGTTGGTGGCCTTGAGGACTGGGTTGGGGATCTCTGCTCTATTCCACTCATATAAAGATCTGGACTGTTGGTGGCCTTGAGGACTGGGTTGGGGACCTCTGCTCTATACCACTAATATAAAGATCTGGACTGTTGGTGGCCTTGAGGACTGGGTTGGGGACCTCTGCTCTATACCACTCATATAAAGATCTGGACTGTTGGTGGCCTTGAGGACTGGGTTGGGGTCCTCTGCTCTATACCACTCATATAAAGATCTGGACTGTTGGTGGTCTTGAGGACTGGGTTTGGGACCTCTGTTCTATACCACTCATATAAGATTCTGGACTGTTAGTGGCCTTGAGGACTGCTCTATACCACCATATGGAGGAAATGTGTGATGTCATCATGTCCATATGGAGGGAAATCTCTGAGGAATGTCTTTAAACCTTGTAGAAAGTATTCCAATTGAGTTACTGTAATTGTATACAGTTCACACAATCTCAACACATTTCCCCCTCTCCAAATAGATCAGGTTCATCAGGGGATTACAGACACAGGATCGTACATAAGACTGACACTCAGGACAACCTGGCTCCAGATTGTTACTGCACACAGTTAACACAATCTCGACGCATTTCCCCCAACTCTAGATAGATTGGGTTCATCAGGGGATCATTTACTGTATCTTTATTTGAAGACTTTAGTAAGGTATAACCGTCCTATAAACAGTGTATCTGATTCTTTTTCTGCACTTCTACCGACACTAATATATCCAGCCGTAGACGCGTTGCCGGTGAGAGTGCTGGCACATTGAAACATCGTAACATCTCACATCGGCATACAAATAAGAAGGTTATTAGACGACGCGGCGATGGAGCGGGGACCGCAGGCAGGTCCTCTGGTTAGATGTGTGAGTGTGCATGTCTGCCCGGAGCGGCTGTTTTGAGGGAAGACAGGCCGGTTACTAATACACTTAGTCAAGTGCTTGTGAACCTGTCAAATTAGGCCCAGTTAGTGAACATGTTGCAGGATACAACCGGATGACTTGTCAGGGAAGCGCGCGCGGGCGGCTGAATTGTGATGAATGCGGCGCTCATGCACTTGACAATAGGCAGTGAATCACGGGGAGATGCAAGGGCACGGATCAGGCGATGGTTAAAAATTAATGGTGGCTTTGTAGCCCCCGCTCGCAGCTCCATCCAAGGTCTCCTTAACAATTGGGACTGTGTTAGAGTATTAGACGAGCGGATTTATTATTTATATATGGACTTTTTTAAACTTAAATCAGTGTCTCCCAATCAGGGTGCTTCCAGCTGTTGCGAAACTACAACTCCCAGCATGCACGAACAGCCTTCGGCTGTTCGTGCATGCTGGGAGTTGTAGTTTTGCAACAGCTGGAGGCACCCTGTTAGGAGACCCTGAGTTATTGTTTTGAAATCAGATGGTGCCAGAAAGTTAAACAGATTTGTAAATTAATTCTATATAAAAATCGTAGTCCTTCCAGAACTTATCAGCTGCTGTGTGCTCCACAGGAAGTTGTGCAGTTCTTTCCAGGGGGCTGCTATCTTGTCAGATTGAGATGCCGCTGTCCACTTTGGCAGCTTCATCTAAATGGTTAATGGTGGTCGAACGAAACATCTTAAAATCAGTGCGATAAAAAAACATCTCAGCAGGACAGGAAAAAGCTTGACGCGTTTTGGGAGAGTGAAGGCACCCCTTAGTCATACACAAGCATGCATAGGACTAACGGGGTCTCCTAATACGTGTCAAGCTTTTACCTGTCCTGCCAACCTCATAGCTCATCCTCATATGGCATCATAATAACCTGATCTCCTATCTCGTTCTCATGTCCTGTTCTCGTGTCCAGTCATCCTATCTCATCTTTGCATCCCGTCCTCATATACTGACCTCATACCCCGTCCTCATATCTCGTACTTATATCCTGTCCTGATATCCTGACCTTTTATCCCAACCTCTTATCCAGTCCTCATATCCCATCCTCATATCCCGACCTCATATCCCGTCCTCATATCCCATCCTCATATCTGGACCTCATATCCTGTCCTCATATCCTGACCTCATATCCTGTCCTCATATCCCATCCTCATATCCGGACCTCATATCCTGTCCTCATATCACGTCCTCATATCCCATCCTCATATCTCGTCCTCATATCCCATCCTCATATCCCGTCCTCATATCCCATCCTCATATCCCGTCCTCATATCTCATCCTCATATCCTGTCCTCATATCCTGTCCTCATATCCTGTCCTCATATCCTGTTCTCATATCTTATCCTCATATCCTGACCTCATATCTCATCCTCATATCCTGACCTCATATCCTGTCCTCATATCTCTTCCTCATATCCCATCCTCCTATCCCAACTTCATATCTCGTCCTCATATCTCGACCTCATATTTCGTCCTCATATCCCGACCTCAAATCCTTTCCTCATATCCCGTCCTGATATCTCGTCCTCATATCCCGTCCATCTATTGTGACCTATTTCTCGACCTTATATCCAGTCCTCATATCTCAAGCATAGGTAGAACTCCAAATATATTAACTCAATGGCTGTCCGGGCATGCCGGGAGTTATAGTATTGCAACAGCTGGAGGCTGTTGGGAAACACTGCTGTAATGGCTGAGTCAGTGTAGGTCAGTGAGAATACAGACAGGGAAGAGAAATATTGAAAAAGGCCAAGAAGTCCGTAAAAAAAAATGACGAAGCGATGGAATCTATATTCCATTTACTACTCATAGGTGAGCGTTCCCCTTTAAACCTTGTCTTCTTTGTCTTTCAGCACCGCACTCCGCCTTTTTTTGTGTGCAGAACAGTCTCTATTGATTTCTTTTTTTTTCTGGAGCATTTGATCATGGGAGCCGCAGCGCGGTAAATGACATTTCATAAATATAGAGTAAGCAGCGCGGGGTCCGCCGGGAGCACCTTTAACACTTCTGTGGCCCAAGGATAACTCCCTTCCCTGTTCTCATCTGTTATATGGTAAGTAGATCCACAGTGATGGCCAGAGGAAACCATTTAGCCAAAAGGGACATGCAGCGGAGACCTTCTAATTTAACTATGGATGTCGCTGGAATACTGAGCAGTGTGGAGACTGTGAACCGGGCGAGTGCCACTGCTTTATCTATACAGCAGTGTTTCCCAACCAAGGGGCCTCCAGCTGTGGCAAAACTACAATTCCCAACACTCTCATCCTCATATCCCGTCCTTATATCTCATCCTCATATCCCGTCCTCATATCTCATCCTCATATCCCATCCTCATATCCCGACCTTATATCCCATCCTCATATCTCATCCTCATATCCCATCCTCATATCCCATCCTCATATCCCATCATCATATCTCATCCTCATATCCCAACCTTATATCTCATCCTCATATCCCGACCTTATATCCCAACCTCATAGCTCATCCTCATTTCTCATCCTCATATCTCATCCTCATATCCCATCCTCATATCTCATCCTCATATCCCGTCCTCATATCCCGACCTTATATCCCGTCATCATATCTCATCCTATCTTGTCCTCATATCACAACCTCATATCTCATCCTATATCCCGTTCTCATATCTCTTCCTCATATCCTGTCCTGATATCTCATCCTCATATCCCGACCTCATATCTCATCCTCATTTCCCATCCTCATATCTCATCCTCATATCCCGACCTTATATCCCGACCTCTTATCCCGTCCTCATATCTCATCCTCATATCCCGACCTCTTATCCCGTCCTCATATCTCATCCTCATATCCCAACCTCATATCCCGACCTTATATCCCATCCTCATATCCCGACCTTATATCCCGACCTCTTATCCCGTCCTCATATCTCATCCTCATATCCCGACCTCTTATCCCGTCCTCATATCTCATCCTCATATCCCAACCTCATATCCCGACCTTATATCCCATCCTCATATCCCGACCTTATATCCCGACCTCTTATCCCGTCCTCATATCTCATCCTCATATCCCGTCCTCATATGCCATCCTCATATCTCATCCTCATATCCCAACCTCATATCTCATCATCATATCCCAACCTCATATCTCATCCTCATATCCCAACCTTATATCTCATCCTCATATCTCATCCTATCTTGTCCTCATATCACAACCTCATATCTCATCCTATCTCATCCTCATATCACAACCTCATATCTCTTCCTCATATCCTGTCCTCAAATCCTGTCCTGATATCTCATCCTCATATCTCAACCTCATATCTCATCCTCATCTCCTGTTCTCATATCTCATCCTCATCTCCTGTTCTCATATCTCTTCCTCAAATTCTGTCCTGATATCTCATCCTCATATCCCGACCTCATATCTCGTCCTCATATCTCATCCTCATATCTCAACCTCATATCCTGTCCTCATATCCCGGCCTCATATCCCATCCTCATATCTCATCATCATATCTCATCCTCATATCCCATCCTCATATCCCGCCCTTATATTCTGTCCTCATATACTGTCCTCATATCCCGGCCTCATATCCTGTCCTCATATCCCATCATCATATCTCATCCTCATATCACATCCTCATATCCTGTCCTCATATCTCATCCTCATATCTCATCCTCATATCCCATCCTCATATCCCATCCTCATATCCCGACCTCATATCCTGTCCTCATATCTCTTCCTCATATCCTGTCCTCAAATGCCGACCTCATATCACATCCTCTAAACGAGCTGTTCTCTGCACCTGCCAAACAGTCGGGAGTTGCGTGATCAGGAGATGTGCCAGGGACTTTAGGGGAAAAAAAACACCCTTGTAACACCCTCCCATGTTCCTGGGACTTGTATTTGGAGGGAGGGAACTCCAACAGGAAATAGCCATTTCACAAAATGATAGCAGAAGTGTTATGGTGGACTCACAATATAGCCATTTAGCCACAAAACAAGTGCAGATGTTTCCTAAACATGTCCATTAGTGTCTGGCAGGTAAGTACTTAAGTCACCTTATGGTGGAGAACCCCTTTAAGTTTTGACTATGGGCAACCTCCTTGAAGATCATCTCAGGTTTGTGGAACAGAACATCTTCTTTGCACAAAAAGTACAAGACCATTGTTTTCCAAAGTTGTATTTTAGGCAGAAGACAGGTGTAGAAATAAAAGATGAAATATGGCAACAAAGATCCATCCTGATACCAAACACAATGTACAGTTGTGAAAGCAGTTTTTGGTAATACGTGGGAATGAAATGTCTGAGCGCAGACGGCGCGCGCGCGTATAATCCGTCAGGCGTTTGTGAGCTTTTCCAGCTAAGTCTGTTTATTAAAAATATGGCATGGCGCACAGCTGGTGGGGCTGTCAGGCAGAACGGGGGCCAGATGAATTCATGTCAATTTCTCCCTTCTGATTCTTGGCAAACCATGTAGTGTATCCGATACGCAGGCACCAAAGAGCATTATCCAGTATTAGGGATTTAGGCCGACGTCCAAGAGGAAACTCCACATATTGTTTTGAAGAAGGCCAAACACATGTTGACTTGTATCTGAAGTCCTCTACAGGGAATCGGCATTCAAGGCTGAAACGTTTAAAGCCCGGTCAGGGGCCACGCTGTGTCTGCAATGGCATTTACCGGCGTTAACTACGATTAACACAATCTGCCAGCGGAATATATTACCCACGCTGGGGTGTCTTAAAAGGGGTACTCCGCTGCTAGACATCTTATTCCCACGGTCTACTGCTGCACCCAGCATTCTAAATAATTGCCCGGTTCCTGCGGCAGTGGTCGTGATGTCACCACCACACACCCTCGTGATGTCCCATGTATATGTAGGAGGCGTGTCTCATGAGCACAAGAGGTTTGCTATGGGTATTTGCTCCTACTCTGGACAGTTACTGACATGGACAGAGGTGGCAGCAGAGAGCACTGTGGTCAGACAGAAAAGAAACTACACAACTTCCTCTGTAGTATACAGCAGCTGATAAGTACTGGAAGGGTTAAGATTTGTAAATAGAAGAAATTTACAAATCTGTTTAACTTTCTGCCACCAGTTGATGTTGAATGTTTTCCACCGGAGTACCTCTTTAATCCTAAATTGTACCACCAATGCTCTACTGGTTCAAGCTACATTCAAGTATATGTATTGTACTGTAATGCATTAAGAGTAAAATTCCAGCTGTTTCACAGAAAAAAAGCAACGTTTTGGCTCCTCACTAGAGCCTTTCTCAAGCATAACACTCTGTGCAGTGGATTACATATATATAGGTGTGATGTCCCAGCCCTGTCAGGTTGAGTCCCTCTGTGCCCTAAGGGCTCTCCTGCAGCTGATTCATTGCTTTTAGATCCTGAGGTCAAGTCCAGTCCAGACGTCTCAGAGCACCACATAGGCCTCCAATTACACATTCAGATGAGGGGGGGTCACTCAAATGTCAAAATAAATTACAAGGATACTCAAATATCAGTGATCATACATATTCAAAGCGTGAAAATACATCAGTGAAGTACTGTACACATATTCTACACTCCATATATCATATCCTGTGCATATAGTGGATCATGTATTTATATCATATTCATTCAGGGCCCGGTTCAGGAGGGCGGCACTCACTTGTTCTCGGGGAAACTTGTAGCCAATGTCCGTCCTTGTTCAGTTCTTCATAATATGATTCTTCGGAAGTTAGATTTATACTTAGAGCCATTACTATTTGTATAGACCTTTCTTTTTTGTCATCGTTCCCCAACGATAGCGTTCCGCGACTTTTCGGTGTTACTTTGTGAGTCTTCCCCTGTCCTGGGTCAAAGTCATCTACTTTCCAAGTATCCGCTCCTACCAGGTTTTCCATGTGGGACTCGTGGATGACCTGGTTGTGATTTTATTTTGCAGATGGAAACAGATTTTAATACAAATTAGAATTATCCCGGTCCCTGTAATGAAATGTACTATCTGCATCTATTACATGTATAGGCCATATCAGTTAACCACCCCAAACCTGAAATCTCCATCTGTGGACAGATCTGAGGAATATGGGAATATGGTTGGCATTGGAAAAAAAGATTAACAACCCCAAATGCATCCCACGGAGCGACACATTTCTAGACAAATAAAATGTAGCGCGTTTCGATCACTTACCCTTTTGAAAAGTAGAGTAAGAACCCGACACGTCTCAAGACTCAAGAAATTTGGCCACATGCGACACATTTTGGGCTGTTACTCATTTCAAAGTATTTTTAAAAAAGGAAGAGGATTGCAAGGGGTGACAGATCTCAAGTCGCATCGAAAATTGTGACATGCGACACGTTTCAAGTTGTCACCCGTTTTCCAAGCATTTGAAAACAGGGTAACAACCTGAAACACTTTGCATTTGGTGACAGGATGCTGATCGCCGGGGGTTCGATCACAGGGACCCGGCTCCGAGTTAGGAGCAACTGTGGTAGACAACACACGCTCCATTGTTTTCTTTGGGAGTTGTGAAGAGATCTAAGTCCAGCACTCGGGCATCATCGGCGCTTCAATAGAAATTAATAAAGCATGACGGGGTCCCGTTACATAGATCGCAGAGGGAGATCGACCCCCAGCGATCAGCTACTTATTCCCAATCCTGTGGATAGGGAATACGTTCATTTTGTCTGTAGTACCCCTTTAAAGTGTTGATTACTATGTCATGTGAGGTGTTCAAGAGGCCTTGATAAAGTCCCAGGATGAGCTTAATATCGGCTCCTTAGGGTTGTTTCCTCACATGGCTGCCAAATGTTACATAAATAACTTGCAGTGTTGGAGAGGGGAAGACAATGGTCTAGAAGATGTTTTTGCAAAGTCTTAGCTGAAAGAACATGAACCATGAAGCTCTAGTTACAGATCCATGTAAGCACTAGATTGATCTTAGTTTTTTTTCCCCTCTTTTTCTTAATGTTCCCCCATTGATGTGTCTTTTCTTAGGACATTTATAGTCACTGTTGTGCATCACTTCCATTGACATTTACTGATGACACTGAGAAGTATCAGTCAAGGTTTTCATCTCTTGCTGTAGGTTTGTGGTCTGAGCTTCTACATATGATGTGGATGACCAGGGTTCTAATCCTGCTCCCCCATTATGTTACAATGTAAGTCATTTATTTAGCTCACAACCTGTTCTCATCCATCTCGATAATGACATTGGAAAACGTTCATGTATCTCTCATATCAGGAGGTGGCTCAGAGGTTAAGGAGCCAGGAAATAAATCTGAGATGCTGTTTCTAATCTTTGTGACCGTGGTTCAGACTGTCCATAAATACAGCTAAAAATCTTCATACAAACACTGAGGTTATTTTTAACTTAGTAATATATGAAAAATCCTCATCTGTTAAGGTTTTTTTCTAAAGTGATTAGAAGGAACATGAAGTTCTGAGGTGAAGATCTGTGTAGACACTTGATTGATCTTTCTATTTTTTTTTTTCTATTCTTTTTCTTAATGTTCCCCAGTGATTTGTCTCTTTTTAGGACATTTATAGTCACTGTTGTATTTCACTTCCATTGTTATTTACTGATGACACTGAGACGTAGCAGCAAAGGTTTTCAGTTCTGTCTATAGGTCAGTGGTATTAGCTTCTACCTATAATGTGGGTGGACCAGGGTTCTAATCCTGCTCATCCCTTTTGTTACAAGGTAGGTCCTTTATTTAACCTGTTCTCCTCCTCATTAATGACATTGGGAAAGCTTCACTTACTCAGATCAGGATTTAGCTCAGAGGGGTAAAGCACCAGATGACACAACTGAGATGCTGGAGTCCCTAGTTCAAATCCTGGAGTCCCTGGTGTAAGCACAGTGAGTGCTAAGTATAGTATTTAAGCTATTTGTGCTTGGGACTCTTTTCATATATTAAGTATTTACAGTTGGGTAAATTTTGTAAAACCCACCTTGCTCTCTCTGGATCCTCTAAAGGCTTTTTACTTCTTGCTATAATTTTTATTAGCACCACCCAGTGTGTAAGCCCACTCACATCCTTAGCTGTAAGGATTTGCCAACACTCACTGGACCTTACAGGGATTGAACGTGGGCCTCCAGCATAATCAGCAGCATATACTACCTGACCTGTCATGATGCTCACTGACAGATGCTACATTTTGGTAAACATGACATTTAGATGTGACCCCGGAGAACCATACATTCCAGCCCTGAAGAGGATGACTCTATATGGTCTGCTAACAGGAGGCATCACAGCCAAGGAGTTGTGTGTGCTGCCTCTCGTGCTGGAGACCCAGGTTCAAATCCTCAAGATGAGTTGAGTTTGACCTGAGAAGAAAGAGCATTATAGCTAAGGATACAAAACATATGAAAGGAACACATTATCACATTAGTTCTGCCTGTAGCTCAATGCAATGCCTGTATTCAATATATGAGGGAGACCAGGGTTCTAATCCCCTCTCTTTCCCTCATTTTGACCACAACCTTGTGAATTATTCTCTTCCATCTCGATAATGACATTAAGAAACCTTCACTTATCTCTCAGAGCAAGAGCTGGCTGAGGGGGTAAAGTGCCAGGGATAACTGGATAATAGATGCTGGTAGACCCTGGTTCACATCCCAGTGCTGGCTCTGTAGTATAGGAGCTCAAAGTCCCCATTATGTGGGACTTCCAAGTTCTATACATTAGCCAGCTGTCTCATGAGGCAGCTGGTTATAACAAAATCCACAATTTCCCCTGGTAGGGCTTTATTCTACAGCTGAGATTCAAGTGACCTTAGAAGAGTTGAAGCTGGGTCTCCAGCATGAGAGGAAGAGCAGATATCCCCTGAAATATCATGCTGCCCATTATAGTAAAGTTCATGATCAAGCTCTAGAGATGAGGGAACTTCGGTTGCTGACTTATCCTGCGTAAATTAGTTCAGCCTTCAGGTGCTTCGGTGGGCTGGAAAAGGTGGGTACATTCCTAGGAAAGCTGAACTAATTTATCAACTGCCGAGCTGAGAAGTTTGTGACAAATCGCTCATCTCTAATCAGCTCCTCTGAGTTGTTTCTTCACTTGGCTCTGTTTTGCCGATAATGGTACATAAATAATGTTGTTGCTCCATTAGGATCATTCTTTTGTCAAATGTCTTGTTTACCAAATTGTCTCACTTTTAATGGGCAGCATGATAGCTCAGGGGATATCTGCTCTGCCTCTCATGCTGGAGACCCAGGTTCAAATCTTCGTAAGGTCACTTTATCACTTGAATCTCAGCTGTATAAAAAGCCCTACAACTGAGGATTCAAAGAGGGTGAAAAATGGTGGATTTTGTCTAGTGAGGCAGCAGGTTTATGTATAGTACTTTGAAGTCCCACAGAGCCAGCACTGGGATGTGAACCAGGGTCTACCAGCATCTATTATCCAGTTCTCCCTGGCACTTTACCCCCTCAGCCAGCTCTTGCTCTGAGAAATAAGTGAAGGTTTCTTAATGTCATTATCGAGATGGAAGAGACTAATTCACAAGGTTAGGGTTAAAATGAGGTAAAGAGAGGGATTAGAACCCTGGTCTCCCACATATTATGTACATAACCATTGCACAACCATTGTACTGACCTACAGGCAGGATTGGAAGCCTTGGCTGATACTTCTCAGTGTCATCAGTCAAGTTACTTATAATTAATCACATAACACATTCTCTTCCATCTCGATAATGACATAGGGAAACCTTCACTTGGTCTCCAGTGTCATGGTTGGCTGAGGGGGTAAAGTGCCAGGTACACACAACTCAGATGCTAGAGACCCTGGTTCAAGTCCTTATCCCTATTGTGAGTTGGATTCTCAATAGTATACCTAGCTGGCAAGTGTGTGCTTTATGCAAACATTTAGATTAGGACTATATAACAAATCATCAAACATAAAGAGTTTTTATACAGCTTAGATTAAAGCAACTTTAGTAGATTTGAACCTGGGTCTCCAGCATGAGAGGCACAGCAGATATCCCTTGAGCTATCATGCTGTCCATTAGAAACAAACTACAGCCGGGGTCTACATGGCTCTCAGCAAGCCGTTGCACTGAAAAGTGAAGGTTTACTTAAGGTCATTATCAAGATGGGAGAGACTGGGTTGTGATGACACTGAAAAGTATCATCCAAGACTTCCAGTCTTGCCTGTAGGTTAGTGCAATGGTTATGTACATAATATGTGGGAGACCAGGGTTCTAATCCCTCTTGCTCCCTCATTTTGACCACAATCTTGTGAATTATTCTCTTCCATCTCAAGAATGACATTAAGAAACCTTCACTTATCTCTCAGAGCAAGAGCTGGCTGAGGGGGTAAAGTGCCAGGGATAACTGGATAATAGATGCTGGTAGACCCTGGTTCACATCCCAGTGCTGGTTCTGTAGTATAGGAGCTCAAAGTCCCCATTATGTGGGACTTCCAAGTTCTATACATTAGCCAGCTGTCTAGTGAGGCAGCTGGTTATAACAAAATCCACAATTTTCCCCTTGTAGGGCTTTATTCTACAGCTGAGATTCAAGTGATAAAGTGACCTTAGAAGAGTTGAACCTGGGTCTCCAGCATGAGAGGAAGAGCAGATATCCCCTGAAATATCATGCTGCCTGTTAATAGATAAGATGCCAGAAACTTATTAGTTAACAGCTCTTGATATTGGCACTAGAGATGAGCGAACAGCGAGTGTTGCAACAGCTGGATATTTGTCTCTTAACCACCTGAGGACGTGGGTCTTACCACGAAACATGTAGGGGAGACAGATTGATTACATTTTATTTGCAGCACTTTCCCCAATCGACAGTGGTCTACAGCCACTGTCAAGTACATATTACTGTGAACTCCAGATAGGAGAAGTTACACTAGTTGAGGGCCTGCTAATTTTATTCACTACAGGGGACTTTTTTAATAATAGTGAAATAAAAGTGAAGTTACAGTCTTGTATAGTATTTACTAGAGATGAGCGAACTTACAGTAAATTCGAGCATGAGGAATATCATGCTGCCCATTAAAAGATAAGACAATTATGGTAAACAAGACGTTTAGATTTTATAGGAATTAACGCACTCTTGTTCCAATCAATTCCTTACTAAGCCATTGCTTGTTAGTAACGCTCTTGATATTGGTTCCATATAGGGCTGTTCCATGATGATCCACCTTGCCATCAACATGGATCTTCAAGATGTTTTTATGAATGTAGGAACATGAGGGCTGAGTTGATCCACCTCACCAATCAGTGTAGGTCATCCTCAGGTCTATGAGGGTAATTCCTTTAGAATCTAAATGTCTTGTTTACCATAATTGTCTCATCTATTAATGGGCAGCATAGGAGCTCAGTGAACTCTGCCTCTCATGCTGGAGACCCAGTTTGTAATCTTCTAAGGTCACTCTATCACTTGAATCTCCGCTGTAGAACATAAGCCCTACTGAGAATTCAAGGGAGTGGAAAATGGTGGATTTTGTTATAACCAGCTGCCTCACCAGACAGCTGGCTAATGTATTGAACTTGGAAGTCCCACATAATGGGGACTTTGAGCTCCTATACCACAGAGCCAGCACTGGGATGTGAACCAGGGTCTACCAGCATCTATTATCCAGTTATCCCTGGCACTTTACCCCCTCAGCCAGCTCTTGTGATGAAAGCTAAGTGAAGGTTTCTTAATGTCATTCTTGAGATGGAAGAGACTAATTCACAAGGTTGTGGTCAAAATGAGGGAAAGAGAGGGGATTAGAACCCTGGTCTCCCACATATATTGAATACAGACATTGCATTGAGCTACAGGTAGATCTGGGATTCTAAAGTGATAATTTCAGGGGGTGTTAATACAAACTGTAGGAAATAAAGGGGCTTTGGTGGATCCAGAGAGCATAATGTGGGGTTTTGCCTAAGTGTGAACACTAAGTTAATTGAAGTAGAGTATGAGAGTCCCAAGCACAAACAGGACCCATAGCTTATATGCTATACTTGGCATTCACAGTGTTTAGACCAGGTACTAAGTATTCACTGTGCTTAGAGCAAGGACTCAAGGATTTGAACCAGGGACTCCAGCATCTCAGCTGTATCATCTGGTGCTTTACCCTCTGAGCCAAACTCCTCATCTGATAAGTAAGTAAAAGTTTCTCAATGTCATTATTGAGGGGGAGAAGAGGACTTACCTTATAACAAAAGAGAAAAACAGGATTAGAATTCTGGTCACCCACATCATATGCAGAAGTTCTGACCACTGACCTATAGACAGAAGTAAAAACCTTGGCTGAAACTTCTCAGTGTCATCAGTAAATAACAATGGAAGTGATACACAACAGTGACTATAAATGTCCTGAGAATAGACACATCAATGGGGAACATTAAGAAAAAGAAGGGGGGGAACTACTAAGATCAATCAAATGTCTACACAGATAACCTCAGTGTTTTCATGAAGACCTTTAGCTGTATAAGGTTTGAACTAAGGTCATAAGGATTAGAAACAGCATCTTAGCTTTATCTCCTGGCTCCTTAACCCCTGAGCCACCTGCTGATGTGAGATAGTTATGAAAGTTTCTCAGTGTCATTATTGCGATGGATGAGAGCAGGTTGTGAGCTAAACAATGGGAGAGCAGGATTAGAACCCTGGTCATCCACATTATATGTAGAAGCTCTGACCACTGACCTCCAGACAGAACTGAAAACTATGGCTGATACTTCTCAGTGTCATCAGTAAATAACAATGGAAGTGATACACAACAGTGTTTATCTTTTAAAAATAGACACATCATGGGGGAACATTAAGAGAAAGAGGGGGAAAAAAAAATACTACTAAGATCCATCAAGAGTTCTCACATGAACGTTATGTTTCAGGTTCCTTCACCTAGTACTGTGCAAAAACATCTTCTATCTATCTATCTCATATCTATCCATCTATCTCAGTATGTACACAGTGCTGCAGAGTAATATCCTCCCCCTTTAGGTTATATCTATCTATATCTATTTATCTATCTCATATCTATTATCTATCTATCTTATATCTATCTATCTCATATCTATCTATCTATCTATCTATCTCATATCTCTCTATCTCATATCTAGCTATCTCATATCTATCTCATATCTATCTATCTATCACATATCTATCTCATATCTATCTTATATCTATCTATCTCATATCTATCTATCTATCTATCTCATATCTATCTATCTATCTATCACATATCTATCTCATATCTATCTATCTCATATCTATCTCATATCTATCTATCTATCTATCTATCTATCTATCACATATCTATCTCATATCCATCTATCTCATATCTATCCATCTATCTCACATCTATCTATCTCATATCTATCTATCTATCTCATATCTATCTATCTATCTATCTATCACATATCTATCTCATATCCATCTATCTCATATCTATCCATCTATCTCACATCTATCTATCTCATATCTATCTATCTATCTCATATCTATCTATCTATCTATCTCATATCTCTCTCACATCTATCTATCTCATATCTATCTATCTATCTATCTCATATCTATCCATCTATCTCATATCTATCTATCTCATATCCATCTATCTCATATCTATCCATCTATCTCACATCTATCTATCTATCTATCTATCTATCTCATATCTCTCTCTCACATCTATCTATCTCATATCTATCCATCTCATATCTATCTATCTCATATCTCTCTCTCACATCTATATATCTCATATCTATCTATCTATCTATCTCATATCTCTCTCACATCTATCTATCTCATATCTATCTATCTATCTATCTCATATCTATCCATCTATCTCATATCTATCTATCTCATATCCATCTATCTCATATCTATCCATCTATCTCACATCTATCTATCTATCTATCTATCTATCTCATATCTATCTATCTATCTCAAATCTATCTATCTATCTCATATCTATCTATCTATCTATCTATCTCATATATATCTATCTATCTATCTCATCATTCTCCCACTCTTTCCATCTGTCAGCCTTTGTTTTGTCTGTCTCTTCCTTGCAGATCACTGCTGGATAGTAATAATAATAATAATGACCCCGCCATCCTCCGGTCCCCTCTGCACCACAGTGGACGCTTTGACATCTGTACTTCTTCTGCCACTAGGTCAGCTCTGCTGCGTCTCCGGGCCCTGTCATCCGTACACTTGCACATTTTAATAATTCAGTGCGGGTTATGGCACATTCAATCATTCCTGAGTGCACGGACTGCGCTTCTCTTCGGAATCTACACGGCCTCCCTCTCCCTCTCTACTGATTCTGACAGCCAGAGAAAAAAGCAGATGGCTGGGTTGTAATGGGAAGAAAAAAATAAAAAATGATATTGCCATGGAAATGGAGGCAATCTGATACCTTCACTCTGCAGGGACCGAATAATAAGATGGAGTCCCGTCCTGCGCCGCGATGGCTCCGACACGTGTGGCCATTTTAAACAAGCACCAGGGACTATGGCAGAGACACAGAGAGAATTTTTTTTCGGCAGATGGGAATCGTGTGTCTTGGAACGGTGATTGGCATCTCGGCCCGGTAGAACTATCTGGCCTATATATTTTTTGCAAAAAACTGTATATTTGATGCCGAGCCAGAAATATATTACCTTGGGCGAGCAGGCGCTGTCGTAGTCAGAAAAACGAATGCAAAACCTGACAGGGGAAATGTGTTTCTGTACAAATCTGTGTCTCCACACCAATGTGATGTGAGGGAGCCCGCCGCCACCGCGTATAAATAACGAAAATTAAAAATTGTGTTTTAATTAAATTCTGCTGGAAGAAAAAGTAACAGGTTCGCCCCGGTTGGGAAGTGTTAGCGAGGAAAATGAAAAGCCGACCGGATCCCAAATGATGCCGAGATGAACGGAAGGGTCTCGTTGCGACTAAAAACTTGGCGACTGCCGTCGCTGCCGTCTTTCACCTCTGAAATTGGAAAAGACAGATTAGAGGATGTAACATTGCAAAACTACAACTCCCAGCATGGTGGAACGGCACACTCTGGGCTGCAGAAAATAGAAAGAAATTAGGAAAAAAAGAACACGTTTCAATATCTGTCAATAATCAGGAAAAAAAAACCTGGTTGATACGTTACCTTGAAAATTTTGACTCCCGACACATTTCTATCATATGCGACATGATTTCATCAGGGGATTTCTCATACGTCAGTAACAGTTTTTCCCAAGCAGTTTACCTCCAACTGTTGCAAAAACGTGGTGTGCATGCACCCTAACTTTTCTCTCAGCCCACAATAAATCTTCCCCCCCCCCCCCACTATTACCACAATCACCACAAGTATTTACTTACCAGATTGAATGTATATGTGTGTAAGTATGTTTTAGCAACAAAGGCATGTAAATGGTTTATCTTTCATTTACATGTGTTTAATGTTTGCCTTGGAAACTGTTTGAGACTGAACCTCCTGTTTGAAGCCAAACTTCCTGTTTTAGGCTGAACTTCCTGTTTGGGACTGAAACTACTGTTAGACGCTTAAAGGGGTATTCTGCCCCTAGACATCTTATCCCCTATCCAAAGGAATTGCATTGAGGGGGCGTGGTTGTGACATCATCAGTGGGGCGTCGCCGTGATGAGCCTCCGCCCCGAAGTTCGCTCCATGCACCAGATGTCTGGGGTGCCGCAGCCGAGATAGCGGGGGTCCCCAGCAGCGGGACCCCCGCGATCAGACATCTTATCCCCTATCCTTTGGATAGAGGATAAGATACCTAGGGGCGGAGTACCTAGGAAACTGCAGGAGGGCCTGGCACCAGTTCTTTTTCATTGCCCCCACAGAAGAAATGAAGCATTTCATAGTGTTTATAGGGTTATCCATGTAACACACATCGGCACTGGGTCCTCCAGTAGGGGACAGGATTTTGGTAACCACCATCTGCTCTATCTAACTGATGAATAAGGATCCCATCTATTACCTCAAAAGGCCTTCAAGGGATGTCCAGCACCACAATTTATTATGGGCTGGAATAAAAAGAGAAAATAAGTTATACTCACCTGCCTGGACCCCCAGCACTGCCCCAATGGAGTCCGATCCGCACTTAGTACTTTCCTCCAAACATACATCCATGCGGTGACCCACCAGTGATTGGTTGAGAGAGTATTTCCTGTACATTGGGTCACAAGCAGAAGGGGTTCTTACCACACACATGTACACTCGGCTCAGAAAAGTATATAATCATAATCACTAACTTGTGTTATCATTTAGGGTCATGGCCTAGTCCTATAGGTAAGACCCTCCCCCCCCCCCCTTAGGAAGTTTGGCCCCTGCAGGTAGTTTGCCCTTTGTATTTAGGATACCTCCTGTAGGTAATTCACCCCCTGTAGATTGTTTGCCCTTGTATGTAGGACCCCCTGTAGGTAGTTTACTCCCTTTTTGTGGAACCTTTCTGTAGGTAGTCTGCCCTCTGTATGTAGGACCCCCTCCCCCGCCCCCCTTCCTGGAGGTAGTTTGTCCCCTCTATGTAAAAACCCCCTGGTAGGTAGTTTGTCCCCTGTAGGGAGTTTGCCCCCTGTATGTAGGACCCCTGTAGGTACTTTGCCCCTGTATGTACGACCCCTGTAGGTAGTTTGCCCCCTGTAGGTAGTTTGTCCCCTGTATGTAGGACCTCCTGTAGGTAGTTTGTCCCCTGTATGTAGGACCCCTGTAGGTAGTTTGCCCCTGTATGTAGGACCCCTGTAGGTAGTTTGCCCCCTGTAGGTAGTTTGTCCCCTGTATGTAGGACCTCCTGTAGGTAGTTTGCCCCCTGTATGTAGGACCCCTATAGGTAGTTTGCCCCCTGTATGTAGGACCCCTGTAGGTAGTTTGCCCCCTGTATGTAGGACCCCTGTAGGTAGTTTGCCCCCTGTATGTAGGACCCCTGTAGGTAGTTTGCCCCCTGTATGTAGGACCCCTGTAGGTAGTTTGCCCCCTGTATGTAGGACCCCTGTAGGTAGTTTGCCCCCTGTATGTAGGACCTCCTGTAGGTAGTTTGCCCCCTGTATGTAGGACCCCTGTAGGTAGTTTGCCCCCTGTATGTAGGACCCCTGTAGGTAGTTTGCCCCCTGTATGTAGGACCCCTGTAGGTAGTTTGCCCCCTGTATGTAGGACCCCTGTAGGTAGTTTGCCCCCTGTATGTAGGACCCCTGTAGGTAGTTTGCCCCCTGTATGTAGGACCCCTGTAGGTAGTTTGCCCCCTGTATGTAGGACCCCTGCAGGTAGTTTGCCCCCTGTATGTAGGACCCCTGTAGGTAGTTTGCCCCCTGTATGTAGGACCCCTGTAGGTAGTTTGCCCCCTGTATGTAGGACCTCCTGTAGGTAGTTTGCCCTTTGTATATAGGACCCCCCCTGTAGAGAGTTTGCCCCCTGTATGTAGGACCCTCTGTAGGTAGTTTGCCCCCTTTATGTAGTACCCCCCCCCCCCCGTAAGTAGCTTGTCCTCTATTTGTAGGACCTCCCTTTAGGTACTTTGCCCCTGTATGCAGAACCTCAAGAAAGTGAAGCACACTGTATGTGGCCCCTGTATGTAAAAATGTGTTACGTTACATGTAGGGGCCCTGAGTGGATGGCAGCTGGGTCCAGACCACAGTCTTCCTATTAGTGGCCTTGGCACTACCTGGAGGAGTCCGCACACCCCATACATTAGATAGTCCGCCAGTCCTGCCACACTCTGTGGGTTCTTTTTCTGCTCAGTCCTATGACAGGGCTCAGGAATGGTAGATATGGCGACATGAACACATATACACTTCAAGCCGGCATTCCAGAGACAACTTAATGGTAAACAAATGAATGGGAACACTTACCTCAACTCTATTGTTAAGCCTCGGAGTTTCTGAACATCTCACAGCGCCCTCTAGCTCCAGCAATGGGAATAACACATCTTTACTCACAATAATTTACTACGGGAATATAAACAAAAAGAACAAAAAAAACAAACAAACAACAAACAACAAACACTGCTTTACATGAGCTTCAATTATTTATGAAACAAAGACAAAAAAAAGTGGCCAAATCTTTTCCTCTAGTAAAACAAACAAAAAACATGTCATTGGGCGAGATAAATGATAAGACGCGAAAATACATTACACGCAAATAAATATCACAGCGCCTTTAAGCGGCGGCGCCCAACGCATCATTTGACAATTTATACGCTACTTGAGCAAGTACCATGGCAGAATTATGTAAAAATATGTGCAGCTGTTGTAACATTTGGTCTCCTCGGATTATTGCAATATAAAGCTAAAGATAAGCTGAATTATTTACACGCACTTTATGAAGACCTGGAACAATAGAGAATAAAACCTCTACCTGGATCGGACAAGGCGCTGTAACATTTGAATATTTATACATAAACACAATGGCGCAATATTACGTAGTTCCTCCCGGACATATTAACAATGCAGGGAAGACAATAATGGGGATTTGTGGTGTGTGCAGATCCGGCTGTGCTGCTTTTTATAGGTAGTTGTGGTGTTTTGTGGACTTTTATATGATATTCCTGGACTAGAGCTTATTAGGCAAATAGTGCGACAATTATATATTGCTTTTATAACAGCCGCCCTACATAGCTAAGAGGGTCTTCATGGATATTATTATGGGTACTACGGGGGACTCTAACTTATCCCGTATTCACAGGGCAGGAAAAGTGACAGAAGGCGGGCATCCTACTGCTGGGAGCCCCCATCATCTCCTATATAGGGCTCTGATACTTACCCGTTCTCGCCACGTACCGGTCCCACCCTCAGAGACAAGTGATGGCCCACTCAGCCAATCACCAGGTGGGATAGGACCCCAGTCTCAGCTGGTGATTGGCTGAGGGGGCTGTCGTTTGTGCTATCTCAGAAGGCGGGGGGCCGGAGCACGCCAACAATGGGTAAGTAGCAGGGTCTGGTAGAGGAAATCGTGGGGGCTCCCAGCAGTCAGACCCTGCGCGATTAGACACTTTTTACCTATTCAGTGTTTACACCACAGAATTACGGTCGGAGTCCCCACTGTGTGGACCCGGCCTTATGGGTCTTTGTTTCTCTCCTTATTGACAAGAAAAATGAAAATCGAACTGAAAATTCCGTGCAGACATAGCGCGAGGTTCCCTAAGGCACCTGTGTACATAGTGCAAGGCTCACTAAGGCGCGTGTGTACATAGTGCAAGGCTCACTAAGGCATTTGTGTACATAGTGCAAGGCTCACTAAGGCATTTGTGTACATAGTGCAAGGCTCACTAAGGCATTTGTGTACATAGTGCAAGGCTCACTAAGGCATTTGTGTACATAGTGCAAGGCTCACTAAGGCTCGTGTGTACATAGTGCAAGGCTCACTAAGGCGCGTGTGTACATAGTGCAAGGCTCACTAAGACTCGTGTGTACATAGTGCAAGGCTCACTAAGGCATTTGTGTACATAGTACAAGGCTCACTAAGGCTCGTGTGTACATAGTGCAAGGCTCACTAAGGCTCGTGTGTACATAGTGCAAGGCTCACTAAGGCGCGTGTGTATAGTGCAAGGCTCACTAAGGCGCTTGTACATAGTGCAAGGCTCACTAAGGCGCATGTGTACATAGTGCAAGGCTCACTAAGGCTCGTGTGTACATAGTGCAAGGCTCACTAAGACTCGTGTGTACATAGTACAAGGCTCACTGAGGCTCGTGTGTACATAGTGCAAGGCTCACTAAGGCGCATGTGTACATAGTGCAAGGCTCACTAAGGCTCGTGTGTACATAGTGCAAGGCTCACTAAGACTCGTGTGTACATAGTACAAGGCTCACTAAGACTCGTGTGTACATAGTGCAAGGCTCACTAAGGCGCATGTACATAGTGCATGGCTCACTAAGGCGCCTGTGTACATAGTGCAAGGCTCACTAAGGCATTTGTGTACATAGTGCAAGGCTCACTAAGGCTCGTGTGTACATAGTGCAAGGCTCACTAAGGCTCGTGTGTACATAGTGCAAGGGTCACTAAATCGCATGTGTACATAGTGCAAGGTTCACTAAGACATGTGTACATAGTGCAAGGTTCACTAAGGCGTGTGCATACATAGTGCAAGGCTCACTAAGGCGCATGTGTACATAGTGCAAGGCTCACTAAGACTCGTGCATACATAGTGCAAGGCTCACTAAGACTCATGTGTACATAGTGCAAGGCTCACTAAGGCTCGTGTGTACATAGTGCAAGGCTCACTAAGGCTCGTGTGTACATAGTGCAAGGCTCACTAAGACTTGTGTGTACATAGTACAAGGCTCACTAAGACTCGTGTGTACATAGTGCAAGGCTCACTAAGGCGCATGTACATAGTGCATGGCTCACTAAGGCGCCTGTGTACATAGTGCAAGGCTCACTAAGGCTCGTGTGTACATAGTGCAAGGCTCACTAAGGCTTGTGTGTACATAGTGCAAGGTTCACTAAGACATGTGTACATAGTGCAAGGTTCACTAAGGCATGTGCATACATAGTGCAAGGCTCACTAAGGCGCATGTGTACATAGTGCAAGGCTCACTAAGACTCGTGCATACATAGTGCAAGGCTCACTAAGACTCGTGTGTACATAGTGCAAGGCTCACTAAGGCTCGTGTGTACATAGTGCAAGGCTCACTAAGGCTCGTGTGTACATAGTGCAAGGCTCACTAAGACTCGTGTGTACATAGTACAAGGCTCACTAAGACTCGTGTGTACATAGTGCAAGGCTCACTAAGGCGCATGTACATAGTGCATGGCTCACTAAGGCGCCTGTGTACATGGTGCAAGGCTCACTAAGGCATTTGTGTACATAGTGCAAGGCTCACTAAGGCTCGTGTGTACATAGTGCAAGGCTCACTAAGGCTCGTGTGTACATAGTGCAAGGCTCACTAAGGCGCATGTGTACATAGTGCAAGGTTCACTAAGACATGTGTACATAGTGCAAGGTTCACTAAGGCGTGTGCATACATAGTGCAAGGCTCACTAAGGCGCATGTGTACATAGTGCAAGGCTCACTAATGCCCGTGTGTACATAGTGCAAGGCTCACTAAGGCTCGTGTGTACATAGTGCAAGGCTCACTAAGGCGCGTGTGTACATAGTGCAAGGCTCACTGAGGCGCGTGTGTACATAGTGCAAGGCTCACTAAGGCTCGTGTGTACATAGTGCAAGGCTCACTAAGGCGCGTGTGTACATAGTGCAAGGCTCACTAAGGCTCGTGTGTACAAAGTGCAAGGCTCAATAAGACTCGTGTGTACAAAGTACAAGGCTCACTAAGGCGCGTGTGTACATAGTGCAAGGTTCACTAAGGCGCGTGCGTACATAGTGCAAGACTCACTAAGGCGCATGTACATAGTGCATGGCTCACTAAGGCGCCTGTGTACATAGTGCAAGGCTCACTAAGGCATTTGTGTACATAGTGCAAGGCTCACTAAGGCTCGTGTGTACATAGTGCAAGGCTCACTAAGGCTCGTGTGTACATAGTGCAAGGCTCACTAAGGCGCATGTGTACATAGTGCAAGGTTCACTAAGACATGTGTACATAGTGCAAGGTTCACTAAGGCGTGTGCATACATAGTGCAAGGCTCACTAAGGCGCATGTGTACATAGTGCAAGGCTCACTAATGCCTGTGTGTACATAGTGCAAGGCTCACTAAGGCTCGTGTGTACATAGTGCAAGGCTCACTAAGGCGCGTGTGTACATAGTGCAAGGCTCACTGAGGCGCGTGTGTACATAGTGCAAGGCTCACTAAGGCTCGTGTGTACATAGTGCAAGGCTCACTAAGGCGCGTGTGTACATAGTGCAAGGCTCACTAAGGCTCGTGTGTACAAAGTACAAGGCTCAATAAGACTCGTGTGTACAAAGTACAAGGCTCACTAAGGCGCGTGTGTACATAGTGCAAGGTTCACTAAGGCGCGTGCGTACATAGTGCAAGGCTCACTAAGACTCGTGCGTACATAGTGCAAGGCTCACTAAGGCGCGTCTGTACATAGTGCAAGGTTCACTAAGGCGCGTGTGTACATAGTGCAAGGCTCACTAAGGCGCGTGTGTACATAGTGCATGGCTCACTAAGGCGCGTGTGTACATAGTGCAAGGCTCACTAAGGCGCGTGTGTACATAGTGCAAGGCTCACTAAGGCGTGTGTGTACATAGTGCAAGGCTCACTAAGGCGCATGTACATAGCACGAGGTTCACTAAGGTGCGTGTGTACATAGTGCAAGGCTCACTAAGGTGCCTGTGTACATAGTGCAAGGCTCACTAAGGTGCCTGTGTACATAGTGCAAGGCTCACTAAGGCGCATGTGTACATAGTGCAAGGCTCACTAAGGTGCGTGTGTACATAGTACAAGGCTCACTAAGGTGCGTGTGTACATAGTGCAAGGCTCACTAAGACGCGTGTGTACATAGTACAAGACTCACTAAGACTCGTGTGTACATAGTACAAGGCTCACTAAGACTCGTGTGTACATAGTACAAGGCTCACTAAGACTCGTCTGTACATAGTACAAGGTTCACTAAGACTCGTGAGTACATAGTACAAGGCTCACTAAGACTCGTGCGTACATAGTGCAAGGCTCACTAAGACTCGTGCGTACATAGTGCAAGGCTCACTAAGGCGCCTGTGTACATAGTGCAAGGCTCACTAAGGCATGTGTACATAGTGCAAGGTTCACTAAGGCATGTGTACAAAGTGCAAGGTTCACTAAGGCGTGTGCATACATAGTGCAAGGCTCACTAAGGCGCGTGTGTACATAGTGCAAGGCTCACTAAGGCGCATGTGTACATAGTGCAAGGCTCACTAAGGCCCGTGTGTACATAGTGCAAGGCTCACTAAGGCTCGTGTGTACATAGTGCAAGGCTCACTAAGGCGCGTGTGTACATAGTACAAGGCTCACTAAGGCTCGTGTGTACATAGTACAAGGCTCAATAAGACTCATGTGTACAAAGTACAAGGCTCACTAAGGCACGTGTGTACATAGTGCAAGGTTCACTAAGGCGCATGCGTACATAGTGCAAGGCTCACTAAGACTCGTGCGTACATAGTGCAAGGCTCACTAAGGCGCGTCTGTACATAGTGCAAGGTTCACTAAGGCGCGTGTGTACATAGTGCAAGGCTCACTAAGGCGCGTGTGTACATAGTGCAAGGCTCACTAAGGCTCGTGTGTACATAGTGCAAGGCTCACTAAAGCGCGTGTGTACATAGTACAAGGCTCACTAAGGCGCGTGTGTACATAGTGCAAGGCTCACTAAGGCGCGTGTGTACATAGTGCAAGGCTCACTAAGACTCGTGTGTACATAGTACAAGGCTCACTAAGACTCGTCTGTACATAGTACAAGGTTCACTAAGACTCGTGAGTACATAGTACAAGGCTCACTATGGTGCCTGTGTACATAGTGCAAGGCTCACTAAGGTGCCTGTGTACATAGTGCAAGGCTCACTAAGCGCATGTGTACATAGTGCAAGGCTCACTAAGGCGCATGTGTACATAGTGCAAGGCTCACTAATGCCCGTGTGTACATAGTGCAAGGCTCACTAAGGCTCGTGTGTACATAGTGCAAGGCTCACTAAGGCGCGTGTGTACATAGTGCAAGGCTCACTGAGGCGCGTGTGTACATAGTGCAAGGCTCACTAAGGCTCGTGTGTACATAGTGCAAGGCTCACTAAGGCGCGTGTGTACATAGTGCAAGGCTCACTAAGGCTCGTGTGTACAAAGTACAAGGCTCAATAAGACTCGTGTGTACAAAGTACAAGGCTCACTAAGGCGCGTGTGTACATAGTGCAAGGTTCACTAAGGCGCGTGCGTACATAGTGCAAGGCTCACTAAGGCGCATGTACATAGTGCATGGCTCACTAAGGCGCCTGTGTACATAGTGCAAGGCTCACTAAGGCATTTGTGTACATAGTGCAAGGCTCACTAAGGCTCGTGTGTACATAGTGCAAGGCTCACTAAGGCGCGTGTGTATAGTGCAAGGCTCACTAAGGCGCTTGTACATAGTGCAAGGCTCACTAAGGCGCATGTGTACATAGTGCAAGGCTCACTAAGGCTCGTGTGTACATAGTGCAAGGCTCACTAAGACTCGTGTGTACATAGTACAAGGCTCACTGAGGCTCGTGTGTACATAGTGCAAGGCTCACTAAGGCGCATGTGTACATAGTGCAAGGCTCACTAAGGCTCGTGTGTACATAGTGCAAGGCTCACTAAGACTCGTGTGTACATAGTACAAGGCTCACTAAGACTCGTGTGTACATAGTGCAAGGCTCACTAAGGCGCATGTACATAGTGCATGGCTCACTAAGGCGCCTGTGTACATAGTGCAAGGCTCACTAAGGCATTTGTGTACATAGTGCAAGGCTCACTAAGGCTCGTGTGTACATAGTGCAAGGCTCACTAAGGCTCGTGTGTACATAGTGCAAGGGTCACTAAATCGCATGTGTACATAGTGCAAGGTTCACTAAGACATGTGTACATAGTGCAAGGTTCACTAAGGCGTGTGCATACATAGTGCAAGGCTCACTAAGGCGCATGTGTACATAGTGCAAGGCTCACTAAGACTCGTGCATACATAGTGCAAGGCTCACTAAGACTCATGTGTACATAGTGCAAGGCTCACTAAGGCTCGTGTGTACATAGTGCAAGGCTCACTAAGGCTCGTGTGTACATAGTGCAAGGCTCACTAAGACTTGTGTGTACATAGTACAAGGCTCACTAAGACTCGTGTGTACATAGTGCAAGGCTCACTAAGGCGCATGTACATAGTGCATGGCTCACTAAGGCGCCTGTGTACATAGTGCAAGGCTCACTAAGGCTCGTGTGTACATAGTGCAAGGCTCACTAAGGCTTGTGTGTACATAGTGCAAGGTTCACTAAGACATGTGTACATAGTGCAAGGTTCACTAAGGCATGTGCATACATAGTGCAAGGCTCACTAAGGCGCATGTGTACATAGTGCAAGGCTCACTAAGACTCGTGCATACATAGTGCAAGGCTCACTAAGACTCGTGTGTACATAGTGCAAGGCTCACTAAGGCTCGTGTGTACATAGTGCAAGGCTCACTAAGGCTCGTGTGTACATAGTGCAAGGCTCACTAAGACTCGTGTGTACATAGTACAAGGCTCACTAAGACTCGTGTGTACATAGTGCAAGGCTCACTAAGGCGCATGTACATAGTGCATGGCTCACTAAGGCGCCTGTGTACATGGTGCAAGGCTCACTAAGGCATTTGTGTACATAGTGCAAGGCTCACTAAGGCTCGTGTGTACATAGTGCAAGGCTCACTAAGGCTCGTGTGTACATAGTGCAAGGCTCACTAAGGCGCATGTGTACATAGTGCAAGGTTCACTAAGACATGTGTACATAGTGCAAGGTTCACTAAGGCGTGTGCATACATAGTGCAAGGCTCACTAAGGCGCATGTGTACATAGTGCAAGGCTCACTAATGCCCGTGTGTACATAGTGCAAGGCTCACTAAGGCTCGTGTGTACATAGTGCAAGGCTCACTAAGGCGCGTGTGTACATAGTGCAAGGCTCACTGAGGCGCGTGTGTACATAGTGCAAGGCTCACTAAGGCTCGTGTGTACATAGTGCAAGGCTCACTAAGGCGCGTGTGTACATAGTGCAAGGCTCACTAAGGCTCGTGTGTACAAAGTGCAAGGCTCAATAAGACTCGTGTGTACAAAGTACAAGGCTCACTAAGGCGCGTGTGTACATAGTGCAAGGTTCACTAAGGCGCGTGCGTACATAGTGCAAGACTCACTAAGGCGCATGTACATAGTGCATGGCTCACTAAGGCGCCTGTGTACATAGTGCAAGGCTCACTAAGGCATTTGTGTACATAGTGCAAGGCTCACTAAGGCTCGTGTGTACATAGTGCAAGGCTCACTAAGGCTCGTGTGTACATAGTGCAAGGCTCACTAAGGCGCATGTGTACATAGTGCAAGGTTCACTAAGACATGTGTACATAGTGCAAGGTTCACTAAGGCGTGTGCATACATAGTGCAAGGCTCACTAAGGCGCATGTGTACATAGTGCAAGGCTCACTAATGCCTGTGTGTACATAGTGCAAGGCTCACTAAGGCTCGTGTGTACATAGTGCAAGGCTCACTAAGGCGCGTGTGTACATAGTGCAAGGCTCACTGAGGCGCGTGTGTACATAGTGCAAGGCTCACTAAGGCTCGTGTGTACATAGTGCAAGGCTCACTAAGGCGCGTGTGTACATAGTGCAAGGCTCACTAAGGCTCGTGTGTACAAAGTACAAGGCTCAATAAGACTCGTGTGTACAAAGTACAAGGCTCACTAAGGCGCGTGTGTACATAGTGCAAGGTTCACTAAGGCGCGTGCGTACATAGTGCAAGGCTCACTAAGACTCGTGCGTACATAGTGCAAGGCTCACTAAGGCGCGTCTGTACATAGTGCAAGGTTCACTAAGGCGCGTGTGTACATAGTGCAAGGCTCACTAAGGCGCGTGTGTACATAGTGCATGGCTCACTAAGGCGCGTGTGTACATAGTGCAAGGCTCACTAAGGCGCGTGTGTACATAGTGCAAGGCTCACTAAGGCGTGTGTGTACATAGTGCAAGGCTCACTAAGGCGCATGTACATAGCACGAGGTTCACTAAGGTGCGTGTGTACATAGTGCAAGGCTCACTAAGGTGCCTGTGTACATAGTGCAAGGCTCACTAAGGTGCCTGTGTACATAGTGCAAGGCTCACTAAGGCGCATGTGTACATAGTGCAAGGCTCACTAAGGTGCGTGTGTACATAGTACAAGGCTCACTAAGGTGCGTGTGTACATAGTGCAAGGCTCACTAAGACGCGTGTGTACATAGTACAAGACTCACTAAGACTCGTGTGTACATAGTACAAGGCTCACTAAGACTCGTGTGTACATAGTACAAGGCTCACTAAGACTCGTCTGTACATAGTACAAGGTTCACTAAGACTCGTGAGTACATAGTACAAGGCTCACTAAGACTCGTGCGTACATAGTGCAAGGCTCACTAAGACTCGTGCGTACATAGTGCAAGGCTCACTAAGGCGCCTGTGTACATAGTGCAAGGCTCACTAAGGCATGTGTACATAGTGCAAGGTTCACTAAGGCATGTGTACAAAGTGCAAGGTTCACTAAGGCGTGTGCATACATAGTGCAAGGCTCACTAAGGCGCGTGTGTACATAGTGCAAGGCTCACTAAGGCGCATGTGTACATAGTGCAAGGCTCACTAAGGCCCGTGTGTACATAGTGCAAGGCTCACTAAGGCTCGTGTGTACATAGTGCAAGGCTCACTAAGGCGCGTGTGTACATAGTACAAGGCTCACTAAGGCTCGTGTGTACATAGTACAAGGCTCAATAAGACTCATGTGTACAAAGTACAAGGCTCACTAAGGCACGTGTGTACATAGTGCAAGGTTCACTAAGGCGCATGCGTACATAGTGCAAGGCTCACTAAGACTCGTGCGTACATAGTGCAAGGCTCACTAAGGCGCGTCTGTACATAGTGCAAGGTTCACTAAGGCGCGTGTGTACATAGTGCAAGGCTCACTAAGGCGCGTGTGTACATAGTGCAAGGCTCACTAAGGCTCGTGTGTACATAGTGCAAGGCTCACTAAAGCGCGTGTGTACATAGTACAAGGCTCACTAAGGCGCGTGTGTACATAGTGCAAGGCTCACTAAGGCGCGTGTGTACATAGTGCAAGGCTCACTAAGACTCGTGTGTACATAGTACAAGGCTCACTAAGACTCGTCTGTACATAGTACAAGGTTCACTAAGACTCGTGAGTACATAGTACAAGGCTCACTATGGTGCCTGTGTACATAGTGCAAGGCTCACTAAGGTGCCTGTGTACATAGTGCAAGGCTCACTAAGCGCATGTGTACATAGTGCAAGGCTCACTAAGGCGCATGTGTACATAGTGCAAGGCTCACTAATGCCCGTGTGTACATAGTGCAAGGCTCACTAAGGCTCGTGTGTACATAGTGCAAGGCTCACTAAGGCGCGTGTGTACATAGTGCAAGGCTCACTGAGGCGCGTGTGTACATAGTGCAAGGCTCACTAAGGCTCGTGTGTACATAGTGCAAGGCTCACTAAGGCGCGTGTGTACATAGTGCAAGGCTCACTAAGGCTCGTGTGTACAAAGTACAAGGCTCAATAAGACTCGTGTGTACAAAGTACAAGGCTCACTAAGGCGCGTGTGTACATAGTGCAAGGTTCACTAAGGCGCGTGCGTACATAGTGCAAGGCTCACTAAGGCGCATGTACATAGTGCATGGCTCACTAAGGCGCCTGTGTACATAGTGCAAGGCTCACTAAGGCATTTGTGTACATAGTGCAAGGCTCACTAAGGCTCGTGTGTACATAGTGCAAGGCTCACTAAGGCTCGTGTGTACATAGTGCAAGGCTCACTAAGGCGCATGTGTACATAGTGCAAGGTTCACTAAGACATGTGTACATAGTGCAAGGTTCACTAAGGCGTGTGCATACATAGTGCAAGGCTCACTAAGGCGCATGTGTACATAGTGCAAGGCTCACTAATGCCCGTGTGTACATAGTGCAAGGCTCACTAAGGCTCGTGTGTACATAGTGCAAGGCTCACTAAGGCGCGTGTGTACATAGTGCAAGGCTCACTGAGGCGCGTGTGTACATAGTGCAAGGCTCACTAAGGCTCGTGTGTACATAGTGCAAGGCTCACTAAGGCGCGTGTGTACATAGTGCAAGGCTCACTAAGGCTCGTGTGTACAAAGTACAAGGCTCAATAAGACTCGTGTGTACAAAGTACAAGGCTCACTAAGGCGCGTGTGTACATAGTGCAAGGTTCACTAAGGCGCGTGCGTACATAGTGCAAGGCTCACTAAGACTCGTGCGTACATAGTGCAAGGCTCACTAAGGCGCGTCTGTACATAGTGCAAGGTTCACTAAGGCGCGTGTGTACATAGTGCAAGGCTCACTAAGGCGCGTGTGTACATAGTGCAAGGCTCACTAAGGCGCGTGTGTACATAGTGCAAGGCTCACTAAGGCGCGTGTGTACATAGTGCAAGGCTCACTAAGGCGTGTGTGTACATAGTGCAAGGCTCACTAAGGCGCATGTACATAGCACGAGGTTCACTAAGGTGCGTGTGTACATAGTGCAAGGCTCACTAAGGTGCCTGTGTACATAGTGCAAGGCTCACTAAGGTGCCTGTGTACATAGTGCAAGGCTCACTAAGGCGCATGTGTACATAGTGCAAGGCTCACTAAGGTGCGTGTGTACATAGTACAAGGCTCACTAAGGTGCGTGTGTACATAGTGCAAGGCTCACTAAGACGCGTGTGTACATAGTACAAGACTCACTAAGACTCGTGTGTACATAGTACAAGGCTCACTAAGACTCGTGTGTACATAGTACAAGGCTCACTAAGACTCGTCTGTACATAGTACAAGGTTCACTAAGACTCGTGAGTACATAGTACAAGGCTCACTAAGACTCGTGCTTACATAGTGCAAGGCTCACTAAGACTCGTGCGTACATAGTGCAAGGCTCACTAAGGCGCCTGTGTACATAGTGCAAGGCTCACTAAGGCATGTGTACATAGTGCAAGGTTCAATAAGGCATGTGTACATAGTGCAAGGTTCACTAAGGCGTGTGCATACATAGTGCAAGGCTCACTAAGGCGCGTGTGTACATAGTGCAAGGCTCACTAAGGCGCATGTGTACATAGTGCAAGGCTCACTAAGGCCCGTGTGTACATAGTGCAAGGCTCACTAAGGCTCGTGTGTACATAGTGCAAGGCTCACTAAGGCGCGTGTGTACATAGTACAAGGCTCACTAAGGCTCGTGTGTACATAGTACAAGGCTCAATAAGACTCGTGTGTACAAAGTACAAGGCTCACTAAGGCACGTGTGTACATAGTGCAAGGTTCACTAAGGCGCATGCGTACATAGTGCAAGGCTCACTAAGACTCGTGCGTACATAGTGCAAGGCTCACTAAGGCGCGTCTGTACATAGTGCAAGGTTCACTAAGGCGCGTGTGTACATAGTGCAAGGCTCACTAAGGCGCGTGTGTACATAGTGCAAGGCTCACTAAGGCTCGTGTGTACATAGTGCAAGGCTCACTAAAGCGCGTGTGTACATAGTACAAGGCTCACTAAGGCGCGTGTGTACATAGTGTAAGGCTCACTAAGGCGCGTGTGTACATAGTGCAAGGCTCACTAAGGCGTGTGTGTACATAGTGCAAGGCTCACTAAGGCGCATGTACATAGCGCGAGGTTCACTAAGGCGCGTGTGTACATAGTGCAAGGCTCACTATGGTGCCTGTGTACATAGTGCAAGGCTCACTAAGGTGCCTGTGTACATAGTGCAAGGCTCACTAAGGCGCATGTGTACATAGTGCAAGGCTCACTAAGGTGCGTGTGTACATAGTACAAGGCTCACTAAGGTGCGTGTGTACATAGTACAAGGCTCACTAAGGTGCGTGTGTACATAGTGCAAGGCTCACTAAGGCGCGTGTGTACATAGTACAAGGCTCACTAAGACTCGTGTGTACATAGTACAAGGCTCACTAAGACTCGTGTGTACATAGTACAAGGCTCACTAAGACTCGTCTGTACATAGTACAAGGTTCACTAAGACTCGTGTGTACATAGTGCAAGGCTCACTAAGACTCGTGCGTACATAGTGCAAGGCTCACTAAGGTGCCTGTGTACATAGTGCAAGGTTCACTAAGGCGCCTGTGTACATAGTGCAAGGCTCACTAAGGCGCGTGCATACATACTGCAAGACTCACTAAGGCGCGTGCATACATACTGCAAGACTCACTAAGGCGCCTGTGTACATAGTGCAAGTTTCACTAAGGCGCGTGTGTACATAGTACAAGGCTCACTAAGACTCGTGAGTACATAGTACAAGGCTCACTAAGACTCGTGCGTACATAGTGCAAGGCTCACTAAGACTCGGGCGTACATAGTGAAAGACTCACTAAGGTGCCTGTGTATAAGGCTCGTGTACATAGTGCAAGGCTCACTAAGGCGCGTGCATATTTAGCGCAAATGGCCAATGTAGACCGAGACTCTATTAATTACGCAACTTTCTGCTGACGGGCATGCACTGCCTGTGCCAAAGGGCGTGTTTAGTGAAGAGTGGGCGTGGTTTCACCAGTGTGACACGAGATTTATCATCTAAAAGGTGAAAATAATTGCGCAGAATATGTGCACCATGTCGAACCAAGATAATAAATCTCTGGTTTCCTGTCATTTAATGTAACTGTTTGATAAACTTTATTGGCTATTGGAAAAAGCACAAAAATTTAATGTTAATGGGGTATATAAAGGATAAAAATAAAAGATAAAAGAAAGCGCAACCTGCACTTAGAGTCAATGTAATAAAATGTGAATAATCTGGATAACCCTAATACCTTCTTCAATGATGACACTAAGTAGTCCGGCCCTGTAAGTAAAGAACAAATTTAATTTGACTTCCCCATTAATTTGCAGATTACACACTCGGCTCCAGTCTTTAGTTCTGACTATTAAATCCAATATTTGTGAATCATTTCTTAGGGTCGCAACGTATGAGAGGAACCTGAACCTGCGGCTGAATGAACCGTAATTAACTAAAAGCCAAATCCAATGTCATAGACGCTATAGAGTGCACTTTCTTAGGTAACACCCTGCTGGACCTGAGCCGACCCCCTTATATTTTATACAAGGTGCTGGAAACATTCCTTAGAGATTTCCCTTCATATGGACATGATGACATCACACAGTTCTCCATATGGACATGATGACATCACACAGTTCTTCCATATGGACATGATGACATCACACAGTTCCTCCATATGGACATGATGACATCACACAGTTCTTCCATATGGACATGATGACATCACACAGTTCATCCATATGGACATGACGACATTCCACAGTTCTTCCATATAGACATGATGACATCACACAGTTCTTCCATATGGACATGATGACATCACACAGTTCCTTCATATGGACATGATGACATCACACAGTTCCTCCATATGGACATGATGACATCACACAGTTCTTCCATATGGACATGATGACATCACACAGTTCCTCCATATGGACATGATGACATCACACAGTTCCTCCATATGGACATGATGACATCACACAGTTCTTCCATATGGACATGATGACATCACACAGTTCTTCCATATGGACATGATGACATCACACAGTTCTTCCATATGGACATGATAACATCACACAGTTCCTTCATATGGACATGATGACATCACACAGTTCCTCCATATGGACATGATGACATCACACAGTTCTTCCATATGGACATGATGACATCACACAGTTCCTCCATATGGACATGATGACATCACACAGTTCCTCCATATGGACATGATGACATCACACAGTTCCTCCATATGGACATGATGACATCACACAGTTCTTCCATATGGACATGATGACATCACACAGTTCTTCCATATGGACATGATGACATCACACAGTTCCTCCATATGGACATGATGACATCACACAGTTTCTCCATATGGACATGATGACATCACACAGTTCCTCCATATGGACATGATGACATCACACAGTTCGTCCATATGGACATGATGACATCACACAGTTCCCCCACATGGACATGATGACATCACACAGTTCCTCCATATGGACATGATGACATCACATAGGTTGCTGTAGATATGTTGGATCCATGATGAGAATCTCTGGTTCTACCACATCCCAGCAGTGATCTATTGGATGAGATCTGGTGACTGTGAAGGCCATTGGAGTCATGTGACCTCATTGTCCTGTAGGAGATTATGTCATGTGACCTCATTGTCTTGTATGAGATGATGTCATGGACAAGGTCAGTCCCCCCCCCCCCCACCATTACACCCCCACCAGCCTGACCCGCTGATACAAGTCAGGAGAGATCCAGGTTTTATGGTAGGGATCGACCGATTATCGGTATGGCCGATATTATCGGCCGATAATCACGATTTTGGGCATTATCGGTATCAGCAATTACCTTGCCGATAAGCCGATAATGCCTCGCCCCCCGCACCGCCCCCACCGCACCGCGACCCCCTCCCCCCCCCCCCGACCAACCACGTCGCACCCGTAGTGCTGGGCGGCATACCGGTATGGATTTTTGCCCTCCCCCACCCCCACCCTCCGAGTCAATAAAAAATAAATAAATAAACTTACCCGTAATGGTGGGTGGTCCGGGCCATCCATCCTTCCTGTAGTGTCCGGCGCCATTCCGGGTGGAGGGTGCACCGGTACGGGCTGTCCTCCTCCGGGGGTCCTCTTCTCCACTCTGGGCAGGCTCCGGCCTAGTACGCTGCATAGACGCCGCTACGCCGTGACGTCAGGTGCGTCGCTGTGCACGGGCTTCAATGCGTAGCGACGTCTATGCAGCGTACTAGGCCGGAGCCTGCCCGGAGTGGAGAAGAGGACCCCGGAGAAGAAGGACAGCCAGGACCGGTTCACCCTCCACCCGGAATGCCGCCGCCACTACAGGAAGGATGAATGGCCCGGACCACCCTGACAGGTAGGGGAGAGAAGCGGGTGGTGGCGGCGGCGGCCTATGGCACCGCAAAAGCCACTGCAGTGCATTGATTTAAAGCGCCCGCTTTAAATCAATGACCTGCAGCGGTGTCGCGGGGGGATAAATAGCCGATAACTTAAAAAAACCGATAACCCTAAAAAAACGATATCGGTCGATCCCTATTTTATGGTGTTTACACGAAATTCTGACCGTCATCTGAATGTCACAGCTGGAATGGAGACTCCTCAGACCAGACAACGTTCTTCCAACGTTTGAGTTACTGTTGCATTTCCGTCATCTCAAACCAGTCAGCCCATTCTCCTCTGACACCAACAAGGCATTTTCCACCACACAATGGCCGCTCACTGGATATTTTGTCTTTTTCGGACCGTTCTTTGTAAGCCCTAGAGATGGTTTATGTGTGAAAATCCTAGAAATCCTCAGACCAGCCGTCCGGCACCAACAAACATGAAATGTTCAAAGTCAATGAAATCCTCTCTCTTCCTCATTCTGATGCTTGATTTGAACTTTTTCGAATTGTCTTGATCACGTCTACATGCCTAAATGCAATGACCCGCTGCCATGTGATTGGCTGATTAGCTATTTGTGTTAATAAGCGATCGAACAGGTGTAAAGGGGCCAGTCAATGTATTTTAGATGGCCATCTCTCCACATTCCTCCAACACATGCACACTCAGCTCAGCTGAGCATGCACGTATGCGATAGTACAGGTGTGCCTAATAAAGTGGCCTGAGTGAAGATATATACATATATATCAATGAGACTAAAAATGATTGGACATTTTTGATACCGGATCATCATGGGTAAGCTTTTCCGTTGTTGCGCTCCTGCCCGCGCCATTGTCAATCTCCATTATTTATTGCCGACAGCTTTATTAACGCTTTGTCAACAGAGAAGTGACACAGTAACACCGGTTGTAGTTCATGTCAGCAGCAAATGTGCGTGTTACCTTTAAACCGCAGACAAGACCTATCCGACCGCGGTTTATAGCGTTAGCTCAGCAGCGCGGAAAAGAAGTGAGTTATGGCCGGGACTGATCTGTCTATCACCGACCGGTCGCGAGTGATCTATAACATTGTGCTTTACTGAACAGAGCGACCGTCTGATATCTAGAGGGATATTCAGTCCTGGATGTAAAGAACATAAAAAGATTCATTAGAAAACTCCAAACCAGTGAGCCTCCAGCTGTTGCAAAATTACAACTCCCAGCATGGTAAAAACATAATAAGATACTAACAAAATTTTGTAAAAAAATAAATAAAAAAATACAATCACAAAACAGTAATAAATTAGTAAAAAAAGAACATGTTTCAGTCGATAATCAGGAAAAAAAATCTAGTTGATACCTTACCTATAAAGTTTTGACTTCCAACACATTTCTGGCACATGCCCCATGATTTCATCAGGGGATTTTTCATTCATTGACGTATACATTATATAGACAGGGGGCCACTTATGCCAGTGTGCCTCCAGCTGTTTCAAAACTGCAACTCGGGGCATGCCAGGACAGCCAACAACAAGGAGTACAGTGAGAGGTACACTCAATAGCTGTTACTCACAGATCAGCCTCCCACTCCCTGTAGAATGACCTCTGAAAAGGTCACAGAGCATGCCCAGAAATATCTCCAATTCTTGTGAATAGGACAGCTCCTGTCTATTGTCTATGTCCGTTGCTGTAAAGCATATCTCTATAAAAAAGCTCAGGCAAGATGGCTGCCCCCATAATAATGTACAAAAAAATCTTGCATAAAAAAAAAATGACAATCAGAAAATAGAAATGGATCCGTAGAAAAGAACATGTTTCAATATCTGTCCCTAATCAGGAAAAAAAATCTAGTTGATATGATACCTTAATTTTAAAATTTAGACTCCTGACGCATTTCTGTCACATGCGTAATGATTTCATCAGGGGATTTCTCATAAGTCAGTCATTAACGTATACATTATATTGACAGGAGATCCCTTATGTCAGTGTTTCCCAACCAGTGCCTCCAGCTGTTGCAAAACAGCAACTGGCATGCCCGGACAGCTAACAACAGGGAGTACAGTGAAAGGTGACACCAGTAAGTTAGATACGAACAATAGCAGTTGCTCACAGACCAGCCTCCCCCTCCCTGTAGAATGACTTCTGAAAAGGTCACAGAGCACGCCCAGTAACATCTCCAATTCGTGTGAATATGGAACAACTTCTGTCTATTGTTGTCTATGTCTTGTGCTGTAAAGCATATCTCTATAAAACAGCTCAGGCAAGATGGCTTACCCCCCCCCCCCCCCCCCCCGTGATAATGGACAAAAAAAATTACCTAAAAAAAAAACTATAACAAAATAGAAACAGATTAGTAAAAAAAAGAACATGTTTCAGTATCTGTCTATAATCAGGGGAAAAAATATATAATTGATACCTTACCTATAAAGTTTAGACTCCCGACACATTTCTATCAGGTGTGCTTTGATTTCATCAGGGGATTTCTCATAAGTCAGTCATTGACCTATATAGACCGGAGACCACTTTTGACAGTGTTTCCCAACCAGTGCGCCTCCAGCTGTTGCAAAACTACAACTCCCAGAATGCCCTTACAGCCAACGGCTGTACGGGCATGCTGGGAGTTGTAGTTTTGCAACAGTTGGAGGCAGCCTGGTTGGGACAAGATTCCCACGGTGACGTTCTCTGCCCTTCTCCATCCGTCCCCGTGACTGATAAGGAGTTAACGGCGTTCCCGTCAGTCTGATTTATCGTCTCCGCCGCCTGCGAACCAATTCGAGAGACGTTGGACTTGAACTGTAGAAGTAGCCGGTTCCGTCGTAACAAATGACATTTTTATTCGCAATTTATTGTAATGTATGTAATGTTTAGGCCTCGCCGCCCGGCGTTTGTTGCCAATGCCCTGGGAGAATAAATCTCTCTAAAACGTGCGTCCAAGGCTGAATTTCAATCGCGTAACATCTTTGGCGAAAACACATCCCATCATTAAGTGCTCGGCGTCGCGGCGGTATATTCTGGAGTGGTTCAATGTCTGCCTCAAAACAGGGCAGATTAGCTCTTTTTTTTCTTAAATAGTACATCGAAATACGCGGTAATTCCAGGCCAAACTATAGCAGTTTTTTTTTTCTTTTCTTTAATGATGGATTGAGCTGTCCTAGTGAAATACAAAAAAAGGTATCGGCCGTATAACGGTAGAGCTGCAACGCCACAGTGCCACCCGGTGCCGGACTAGAGGTACTGCCTGCTTGTGACAAAGATCAATGGATACAATGCACTTGTATTGACTCCAAGCAATACCTAGAAAAAAAGAGGCATTGCGAACCTAGATGTGGGCGTGTGCCGGGCTAGGATGTAGTGGAGATGAGTGAACCCTTACCAGATGTGGTCGTGCGCCGGGCTAGGATGTAGGGGAGACGGGTGAGTGAACCCTTACCAGATGTGGTCGTGTGCCGGGCTGGGATGCAGTGGAGATGAGTGAACCCTTACCAGATGTGGTTGTGCGCCGGGCTAGGATGTAGTGGAGATGAGTGAACCGTTACCAGATGTGGTTGTGCGCCGGGCTAGAATGTAGTGGAGATGAGTGAACCGTTACCAGATGTGGTCGTGTGCCAGGCTAGGATGTAGGGGAGACGGGTGAGTGAACCCTTACCAGATGTGGTCGTGCACTGAGCTAAGATGTAGGGGAGACGGGTGAGTGAGCGAACCATTACCATTTGAAGTTGTGCATTGGCCTAAGATAGGATGTAGTAGAGATGAGTGAGCGAACTCTTTCCAGATGTGATTGTGCACCGGGCTAGGAGTAAGGGGAGATGAGTGAGTGAAGCCTTACCAGATGTGGTTGTGTGCTGAGCTAGGATGTAGGATAGACAGGTGAGTGGGCAAACCGTTTCCAGATGTGGTCTTGCGTCAGGCTAGGATGTAGGGGAGATGAGTGAGTGAACCCTTACCAGATGTGGTCGTGTTCTTGGCTAGGATGTAGGGGAGATGAGTGAGTGAACCCTTACCAGATGTGGTCGTGTTCTTGGCTAGAATGTAGGGGAGATGAGTGAGTGAACCCTTACCAGATGTGGTCGTGTTCTTGGCTAGGATGTAGGGGAGATGAGTGAGTGAACCCTTACCAGATGTGGTCGTGTTCTTGGCTAGGATGTAGGGGAGATGAGTGAGTGAACCCTTACCAGATGTGGTCGTGTTTTTGGCTAAGATGTAGGGGAGATGAGTGAGTGAACCCTTACCAGATGTGGTCGTGTTCTTGGCTAGGATGTAGGGGAGATGAGTGAGTGAACCCTTACCAGATGTGGTCGTGTTCTTGGCTAGAATGTAGGGGAGATGAGTGAGTGAACCCTTACCAGATGTGGTTGTGCATTGGGCACAACACCAACCCAGGTGCAGTCTACAATGCAGGTCAACAGCCACCAGGTTTGTCCGGACATCTGCAGACAGACAGACAATACAACAGACTGAACAGGGACTGCAAACTGGTCAAAGATTAAAAAATGAAAACTCTTTTAGTTCGGCAAGCAAGAGATGAAGAAAACTTCTTGTTTATTGTAAACAATGCGAAGAAAAGTCAGTTGACACCACAATGGAGACAGAGAACAGGTCAAGGATGGAAAATATGAAACCTTTTTTTCGGTCGCTCCCCTCAAGAACGTTCAGCAAATGAGAGATGAAGAAAACTTTTTGTTTACTGTAAACAAAACGAAGTTTTGTTTACAATAAACAAGAAGTTTTCTTCATCTCTCATTTGCTTGAAGAGCCCAAAAAAAAAAGTTTCATTTTTTTCCATCCATTGTTTTTTCCATCCGTGACCTGTTTCGGTATCCATAAAGGTCATCCTTTTGCGGTGTCCCGGTACAGGACTTAGTACTGACCCTTTGTCTGGAAGCCCCTCAGCCAGAGTCCCTCCATGCTAATGGGCTCTCCTGAAGGCTAACCCATAGTCGCCTCTAAATATGGTAATATTTTTTTTTTTTTTATACGTTTTATTGAAAAGTAAACAACAACAGACCTCAGGCCCATAAAAGTGCACACAATATACCTCCAGAAAATACAGGTAAAGGGCCATGACGCCCAGGACACAAACAGAATATGAGCGACAGAATAATCCAACTTATATCACCATGTACAGCAGATATACAATGGACATCATCAAACTGAGGTAGTAGTAACAAGGAACAAGAGGCGAATAAATGCCTACAACTATAACCTCCAACCATACATTGAGTTATGAGGAAACCACCATGATTCCTAAGGATATGTAGGTGAGCAGAAACAGTCGACCCACGCATCAAGGGGAATGACAAGGAGGTGACATAGACAAGCACAGAAAGAGGGATAGACTTGAAGGAACATCAGACAACATGCAAGACAACAGAGGGGCCGCTACTGGGCCTGAGGAGAGGACACAGCGTAAGCACATTGGGTCAATGGAGAGGAGCACCAGCCTCACCAAACAGATAGGAATTTACCAGGGCATTTCCTGTTCTTCTAGACTATATGTGAGAAAGGTAGTGTAGTATTCACGAGAGCCCTCCATTGAGACAAGGTAGGAGGGCCGGGGTCCATCCACTTGAGGGCAATAGCCTTCCTGGCCATGATCAAGGTTTCCCGCAATCCAAGACTCCAAAAAGGCAAATCAAAGGATCAAGAATATGGTAATATTTATTGTATATATTTATATATTAAATTAATCTAGGATACCTCTGTATAGGACCTTAGAGGTCACGTGCCTTTGATTTATGTTATGCTATGGTTTAAGGACCTTTGGGTCATGTGATATACCCAGAGTTCCATCAGTCAGGACTGACAGGTTTGGCTATCCAATGAGCTTTGTTCCACCCCTTTAATATATAAGGGGCTGCTGCCGCTAAATTTGCTCTCTCTTGGCTCCTACCTCTCTTCCTGGTGGATTAAAAGAGAAAGCACATCTCATAGCTCATCATTAATTCAAGCTAGGCCTGAAGCCTTATCTTCCGCAGCCACTAAACCGTGAGTCATCCAGCTCAAAACTACTAAAATCCTGTGTGACTACTGCAACTCAATTATCATAAAATCAGTAGCACAGTGGCTAGCAACCAAAGCTCATTGCATTCAGAAGTCCCAGCAAACCTGTGAGGAACCTGAACTACGGTCCTCTATATAAAGACTGTTTTGTTACCTGCAGTTGCATAAAATATGCAGTAAAGTTTATTACAGTTTTCATCAATATCTGCTGTGGACATTCCTTTATTCTTCCCTACCATTTATGGGACGGTTGGAAGGACCATTACCCTAAGGAAACCACACCCTGGCATCACGACAACAAAGGGTTAATACCAATACCCTACATTACCACTCCACAACACCCCATTGCATCCTTCCACCCCAGCACCACACTTTTTTTTTGTGATTTCCACTTATCTTGGAGTATGTGCGGTGTGTGATCCTACAGGGTCAATACAAAGTGGAAAAGAACACAAAAAAATTATATGGGGAAGGGGGCGTGTCCCGCCTTGTGGTGGTGGGAGGTGATTGGTGTGTGGTGGGAGGGGGTGTGTCCCTCCTTATGGTGGTGGGAGGGGGCGTGTCAATCCTTGTGGTGGTGGGAGGTGATTGGTGTGTGGTGGGAGGGGGCGTGTCCATCCTTGTGGTGGTGGGAGGTGATTGGTGTGTGGTGGGAGGGGCGTGTCCCTCCGTGTGGTGGTGGGAGGTGATTGGTGTTTGGTGGGAGGGGGCATGTCCATCCTTGTGGTGGTGGGAGGTGATTGGTGTGTGGTGGGAGGGGCGTGTCCATCCTTGTGGTGGTGGGAGGTGATTGGTGTGTGGTGGGAGGGGGCATGTCTATCCTTGTGGTGACGGGAGGTGATTGGTGTGTGGTGGGAGGGGCGTGTCATCCTTGTGGTGGTGGGAGGTGATTGGTGCATCTGCTCATCCAGCCTTGTCTATAAGTTATCTCTTGTCTATTACTCATGGACAAGCCTGATGCTGCTGTAGGACTAGCTAGTGTCCCCAGGGCCAGCTCTGCCTATAGGCAAAATAGGCAGCCGCCTAGAGCGCCCTCTTGATGGGGGGGCACCGCTCTGCCTGCTGCAAGAAAGTTAGACAACCAGCATCCAAACCACTTGCTCAGCCAGCAGCATGAGGAGGAGGTTTGTTACAGTGTGTCACCCCAGTAGTAAGGTGATTACATGAGGAGGTTTGTTACAGTCTGTCACCCCAGTAGTAAGGTGATTACATGGGGAGGAGGTTTGTTACAGTGTGTCACCCCATTAGTAAGGAGATTACATGAGGAGGAGGTTTGTTACAGTGTGTCACCCCATTAGTAAGGAGATTACATGAGGAGGAGATTTGTTACAGTGTGTCACCCGAGTAGTAAGGTGGGGCGTGTCAAAGGCCGTGCCAATGGGCAAAGTCAAGGGGGCAGAAAAATAAGCTTTTGCCAAGGGTGGCAAAAATCCTTGGACCAGCCCTGAGTGTCCCAGTAGGTATGGGGACCCCTAGTGGTTGGATTTTTAGAAGCCATTTTCTTTATTAAATATTCAAAGAATTTTAAACAACCATATTACAAAAGGTTTTTAATTTTCCTCAGTAACAACATCTAAAAAAAAGTTTTTGGATCTGACAGTGCCCCTTTAATGTAAACTACAGAAGTTATATGTCATGTTTAATACTGTAGCACTTATATATGTGTCCAAAGTATGAACAGGGAAGAGGGCGCTATATCTAATGCTGTTACCCTTTTATGTTTAGGAGATGGTCACTGGCATTCCTGACGCTTTTTGAATTTTACTGTTCTTTATACCTGTAAACACTGTACAAGATGTAAGAACCTGAGGAAGAGAGCAGTGTAGCTCTCGAAACGTGTTGTCCAACTGTTCACATAAAACATTTGTTTATTTTTCATATCAGTCAGGTACTTACATCCATTTTCCAAGGGGTATGTAGGCTTCATTCACACCTGGATTGGAGGTTCTTTAAAAAATATATAGGATAAAATTGTGCAGCATTTGGCACTATTTTTTATATAAATTTTTTTGCTAAATGCACCAACAAAGGTTCGCAATATGGACAACTAATAAAACTACCTACATAAAGAGACCAGTAAAGGACCATAACGAATCAATCTTTTATAAGATACAATATCACACGAATCACTATAGGGCAGATATAAGGTCTGAGATGTAGCAATTAGACAGTCTATATAAATATATAAAAGTGTTTTTCTTAGCCGGTTGGGATGATTGTAGGGGGTGATTTTAGTCCCTGCACTGGTCATACCCAAAATATTGTGTATAGAGTGCTCCCACCTGTAAGGGCGGAGTACGGAGGAGGTTGTAAAATGTTTTGAGCACAAAAAGCCCTTTTCTACAATCTGTCACAATACAGGTCACAAGACTGGACCGGAAACAGGGTAAACAACAATGGGGAAAGTCCATGACAGTATAAAGTAGAACCCCTCCTGAGCACACTATATGAATACACACAGAAGGAAAGGAATATTGATGTACAGGGTCAACGGAAAAAGGGCATACAACAATGGGGTGCACAGGGTCACCGGAAACAGGGTAAACAACAATGGGGTGCACAGGGTCACCAGAAACAGGGTAAACAATGGGGTGCACAGGGTCACCGGAAACAGGGTAAACAACAATGGGGTGCACAGGGTCACCGGAAACAGGGTAAACAACAATGGGGTGCACAGGGTCACCAGAAACAGGGTAAACAATGGGGTGCACAGGGTCACCGGAAACAGGGTAAACAACAATGGGTTGTGCAAGGTCAGCGGAAACCGGGTAAACAACAATGGGGTGCCCAGGGTCACTGGAAACAGGGTAAACAACAATGGGGAAAGTCCATAACAGTATAAAGTAGAACCCCTCCTGAGCACACTATATGAATACACACAAAAGTAAAGGAATATTGATGTGCAGGGTCACCGGAAACAGGGTAAACAACAATGGGGTGTACAGGGTCACCGGAAACAGGGTAAACAACAATGGGGTGTACAGGGTCACCGGAAAAAGGGTAAACAATAATGGGGTGCACAGGGTCACATCAATATTCCTTTACTTCTGTGTGTATTCATATAGTGTGCTCAGGAGGGGTTCTACTTTATAAAGTCATGGACTTTCCTTATGGCTGACAAGTGGAAATGTCTTGATTTATTGCCCTACATTATACAGTATATAGTGTAGGCGCCCTGGCTGGGAAACACTGCCCTAGCAATATGGGAAATTCTCCGAGCTCGCTTCCCCTCCAGCATATCTTTATTAGTGTTGAGCGGCATAGGCCATATTCGAATTCGCGAATATTCGCGAATATATGGACGAATATTCGTTATATATTCGCGAATATTCGCATATTCGTAATATTCTCGTTTTATTTTCGCATATGCGAAAAATTCGCGTATGCGAAAATTAACATACGCGACAATTTCGCATGTGCGAAAATTAGCATATGCAAATTTTCGCATGTGCGAAAAAACGCACACCTGTCTCACACAGTAGTATTAGAGCCTTCTTTGTACCACACAAGCTGGAAGCAGAGAGGGATGATCACTGTGATGTGTACTGTTAAAAAAAAAAAAACAATATTCGTAATTACGAATATATAGCGCTATATTCGCGAATATTCGCGAATTCGTGAATATGCGATATTCGCTAATAAAATTCACATTGCGAATATTCGCGAGCAACACTAATCTTTATTAACCCCAATGTTATAACTTCATCCTGATATTTCAGATCTCACCGGCAGCAGGCAGTTAAAGCGAGGTGTGAATGGGCCCTTACCTGAGGCGGACAATAATCCTGTTATTCTGCTGAGAACCAGTTAGAGACAACGTATCGATATTCAATCAATGCTACTACAAGACTGTATTCTTCGGTGTCACCCTTTGACCACTAGATGGCAGTACATGTGAAAACTGTAATATGCCAAATTGAATTTCCCATTGTCCGGCATTTATCATTGTAGGTGTAAGTGAAGCATTTATTATTGTAGGTGTAAGTGAAGCATTTATCATTGTAGGTGTAAGTGAAGCATTTATTATTGTAGGTGTAAGTGAAGCATTTATCATTGTAGGTGTAATGAAGCATTTATCATTGTAGGCATAAGTGAAGCATTTATTATTGTAAGTGTAAGTGAAGCATTTAGCATTGTAGGTGTAAGTGAAGCATTTAGCATTATAGGTGTAAGTGAAGCATTTATTATTGTAGGTGTAAGTGAAGCATTTATTATTGTAGGTGTAAGTGAAGCATTTATCATTGTAGGTGTAATGAAGCATTTATCATTGTAGGCATAAGTGAAGCATTTATTATTGTAAGTGTAAGTGAAGCATTTAGCATTGTAGGTGTAAGTGAAGCATTTAGCATTATAGGTGTAAGTGAAGCATTTATTATTGTAGGTGTAAGTGAAGCATTTATTATTGTAGGTGTAAGTGAAGCATTTATCATTGTAGGTGTAATGAAGCATTTATCATTGTAGGCATAAGTGAAGCATTTATTATTGTAAGTGTAAGTGAAGCATTTAGCATTGTAGGTGTAAGTGAAGCATTTAGCATTATAGGTGTAAGTGAAGCATTTAGCATTATAGGTGTAAGTGAAGCATTTATTATTGTAGGTGTAAGTGAAGCATTTATTATTGTAGGTGTAAGTGAAGCATTTATCATTGTAGGTATAATGAAGCATTTATCATTGTAGGCATAAGTGAAGCATTTATTATTGTAAGTGTAAGTGAAGCATTTAGCATTGTAGGTGTAAGTGAAGCATTTATTATTGTAGGTGTAAGTGAAGCATTTATCATTGTAGGTGTAAGTGAAGCATTTATCATTGTAGGTGTAATGAAGCATTTATCATTGTAGATGTAAGTGAAGCATTTATTATTGTAGGTGTAAGTGAAGCATTTATAATTGTAGTTGTAAGTGAAGCATTTTTCATTGTAGGGTAAGTAAAGTATTTTTCTACATTTTTTTGTGTGCTGGTGATGTGTAGGAGCACCAAATCTATTAAATGGTCACAGAGCAATTGATACATTTTGTGCAGGTCACATTTTCTGAAATTTCTCTCTTCACGTACAAAACGCTGAGCTAAGTCTGGGCTGGTCTAGTTTTTGCGGCCCGTCAGTGGCTTTGCACCTTTTTTGCGCCTTTTCACAAAAAAGGCGCAGTTCATAAAACCTTTCCATATCATGTGTATTGCCAAAATCAGTGGATTGCAACTCAAAATCAGCAGAAATGTGTAAACCATAAGGAGCAAAAAAGGCGCAAATAAACCCTTTTGTAGACACAAAAAAACAGTCTAAAGATAATGATAAATGTCGGCCATTGTCTTTTGGGGGAAAAACACTAAGCTGAATTTATCACTGCATGTGCCAGCACAGAGGGGCACAATTGCACATTTTCTGGTGCAAGCTCTACTTTCGCACAAAATATGTTGTGCAAAGTGTGAGTTTGCAAAACATTTTTTGCGCAAAGATAGGTCTGCTTACAAGGGGGGGGGGGACTATCTTGAGGGGTCCTATTTACAGGGGGGCAACTATCTTGAGGGGTTCTATTTACAGGGGGCAACTATCTTGAGGGGTTCTATTTACAGGGGGGCAACCGACTCCAGGGGTTCTATTTACAGGGGGCAACTAACTCCAGGGGTTCTATTTACAGGGGGCAACTAACTCCAGGGGTTCCATTTACTCCAGGGGTTCTATTTACTCCAGGGGTTTTATTTACTCCAGGGGTTCTATTTACTCCAGGGGTTCTATTTACTCCAGGGGTTCTATTTACTCCAGGGGTTCTATTTACTCCAGGGGTTCCATTTACTCCAGGGGTTCTATTTACTCCAGGGGTTCCATTTACTCCAGGGGTTCTATTTACTCCAGGGGTTCTATTTACATGGGTCAATTAACTCCAGGGGTTCTGTCAGGCCCAAGGCCTGATTATTAAAATCCTATATGTGTATTATAATTATAACTGTGTGATGTATTATCCAAGCCAGGGGTGAGAGGTCATTCAGACTGTGTTTTGAGTATTGCATTTTATTGGGGGGTCTGGCTGCTTATTTACTTCTCCTTTGAAGTCAAAGGCTCTTTTGAAGTCATACACTCTGGTCCCATCATATAATCAAACAGATAAGGGGCCAGGAAGAGAGATGCCCCACCTGGTGGGACCAGAGGGGAGGGGGAATGGAGTCTCCCTCCCAAGAAAGCAGATATGCTATTTTAAAACAATGCTAGACTAAAAGTTGGGTGTTCAATGCTGTGCAACAAGCTGACAAGACCATCCTAAGAACAGCTGGAACTCACTCATGGACTGATATCATCATGCTGTAAGAACTTCATCTTTTGTTTTCTGAACTTGCTAAACTCTTTCATATTTTTGTAACTGTATGTCATTTGTTTCTGTATTTTTATATAGTCAGCACTGTGATTGATACCTTTTACCAGATTAAATGTTTAATTAATCAGCTCTGGTCTTTGATCTCTAAATATATGAGCTCACCTTTCTGAAGGCAGCTCTGGTAAAACACGTTTATCTAAGGGTTAATTTGGTGACTTGCTGGGACTTGTAGTGGATACCCAGAGGTCTGGCGGCTTTAACCCTTGCACCATCACACTCCCTCTAGCGTCTTGGCTGGACCGATAGGGTGTGATCGTGACAGGTTCTATTTACAGGGGGGCAACTAACTCCAGGGGTTCTATTTACTCCAGGGGTTCTATTTACTCCAGGGGTTCTATTTACTCCAGGGGTTCTATTTACTCCAGGGGTTCTATTTACTCCATGGATTCTATTTACTGTAGGGATTCTATTTACAGAGGGGGGGGTTAACTCCAGGGGTTCTATTTACAGAGGGGGGGGGGTTAACTCCAGGGGTTCTATTTACTCCAGGGGTTCTATTTACTCCAGGGGTTCTATTTACTCCAGGGGTTCTATTTATTCCAGGGGTTCTATTTACTCCAGGGGTTCTATTTATTCCAGGGGTTCTATTTATTCCAGGGGTTCTATTTACTCCAGGGGTTCTATTTATTCCAGGGGTTCTATTTACTCCAGGGGTTCTATTTATTCCAGGGGTTCTATTTATTCCATGGGTTCTATTTACTCCAGGGGTTCTATTTATTCCAGGGGTTTTATTTACTCCAGGGGTTCTATTTACTCCAGGGGTTCTATTTACTCCAGGGGTTCTATTTACTCCAGGGGTTCTATTTACTCCAGGGGTTCTATTTACTCCAGGGGTTCTATTTACTCCAGGGGTTCTATTTACTCCAGGGGTTCTATTTATTCCAGGGGTTCTATTTACTCCAGGGGTTCTATTTACTCCAGGGGTTCTATTTATTCCAGGGGTTCTATTTACTCCAGGGGTTCTATTTACTCCAGGGGTTCTATTTACTCCAGGGGTTCTATTTACAGGGGAAAAAGTAATTCCAGGGGTTCTATTTACAGGGGTAAACTAACTCCAGGGGTTCTATTTACAGGGGGGCAACTAACTCCAGGGGTTCTATTTAAAGGGGGGAAACTAACTCCAGGGGTTCTATTTACAGGGGGTCAACTAACTCCAGGGGTTCTATATACAGGGGGGCAACTAACTCCAGGGGTTCTATTTACAGGGGGCAACTAACTCCAGGGGTTCTATTTACAGGGGGGGGAACTAACTCCAGGGGTTCTATTTACGGGGGGGGGGGGGGCAACTAACTCCAGGGGTCAATTTCTAGGGGGCAATAAACTCCAGAAGTTCTACATATAGGAAGGAACTATCTCCGGGGGTCTACCTATAACCTATAATAGGTCTGTACACTGTATTGATAGGTCTGTACACTGTATTGATAGGTCTGTACACTGTATTGATAGGACTGTACAATGTATTGATAGGTCTGTACACTGTATTGATGGGTCTGTACACTGTATTGATAGGTCTGTACACTGTATTGATGGGTCTGTACACTGTATTGATAGGACTGTACAATGTATTGATAGATCTGTACACTGTATTGATGGGTCTGTACACTGTATTGATAGGTCTGTACACTGTATTGATAGGTCTGTACACTGTATTGATGGGTCTGTACACTGTATTGATAGGTCTGTACACTGTATTGATGGGTCTGTACACTGTATTGATGGGTCTGTAGACTGTATTGATAGGTCTGTACACTGTATTGATGGGTCTGTACACTGTATTGATGGGTCTGTACACTGTATTGATGGGTCTGTACACTGTATTGATGGGTCTGTACACTGTATTGATGGGTCTGTACACTGTATTGATAGGTCTGTACACTGTATTGATGGGTCTGTACACTGTATTGATAGGACTGTACACTGTATTGATGGGTCTGTACACTGTATTGATGGGTCTGTACACTGTATTGATGGGTCTGTACACTATATTGATAGGTCTGTACACTGTATTGATAGGTCTGTACACTGTATTGATGGGTCTGTACACTGTATTGATAGGTCTGTACACTGTATTGATAGGTCTGTACACTGTATTGATAGGTCTGTACACTGTATTGATAGGTCTGTACACTGTATTGATGGGTCTGTACACTGTATTGATGGGTCTGTACACTGTATTGATAGGTCTGTACACTGTATTGATAGGTCTGTACACTGTATTGATAGATCTGTACACTGTATTGATGGGTCTGTACACTGTATTGATGGGTCTGTACACTGTATTGATGGGTCTGTACACTGTATTGATAGGTCTGTACACTGTATTGATAGGTCTGTACACTGTATTGATGGGTCTGTACACTGTATTGATAGGTCTGTACACTGTATTGATAGGTCTGTAGACTGTATTGATAGGTCTGTACACTGTATTGATAGGTCTGTACACTGTATTGATGGGTCTGTACACTGTATTGATAGGTCTGTAGACTGTATTGATAGGTCTGTACACTGTATTGATGGGTCTGTACACTGTATTGATAGGACTGTACAATGTATTGATAGGACTGTACACTGTATTGATGGGTCTGTACACGGTATTGATAGGTCTGTACACGGTATTGATAGGTCTGTACACTGTATTGATAGGTCTGTACACGGTATTGATAGGTCTGTACACGGTATTGATAGGTCTGTACACTGTATTGATAGGTCTGTACACTGTATTGATGGGTCTGTACACTGTATTGATGGGTCTGTACACTGTATTGATGGGTCTGTACACTGTATTGATGGGTCTGTACACTGTATTGATAGGACTGTACACTGTATTGATGGGTCTGTACACTGTATTGATGGGTCTGTACACTATATTGATAGGTCTGTACACTGTATTGATAGGTCTGTACACTGTATTGATAGGTCTGTACACTGTATTGATAGGTCTGTACACTGTATTGATGGGTCTGTACACTGTATTGATAGGTCTGTACACTGTATTGATAGGTCTGTACACTGTATTGATAGGTCTGTACACTGTATTGATAGGTCTGTACACTGTATTGATGGGTCTGTACACTGTATTGATGGGTCTGTACACTGTATTGATAGGTCTGTACACTGTATTGATAGGTCTGTACACTGTATTGATAGATCTGTACACTGTATTGATGGGTCTGTACACTGTATTGATGGGTCTGTACACTGTATTGATGGGTCTGTACACTGTATTGATAGGTCTGTACACTGTATTGATAGGTCTGTACACTGTATTGATGGGTCTATACACTGTATTGATAGGTCTGTACACTGTATTGATGGGTCTGTACACTGTATTGATGGGTCTGTACACTGTATTGATAGGACTGTACACTGTATTGATGGGTCTGTACACTGTATTGATGGGTCTGTACACTGTATTGATGGGTCTGTACACTGTATTGATAGGTCTGTACACGGTATTGATAGGACTGTACACTGTATTGATGGGTCTGTACACTGTATTGATAGGTCTGTACACTGTATTGATGGGTCTGTACACTGTATTGATAGGACTGTACACTGTATTGATAGGTCTGTACACTGTATTGATAGGACTGTACACTGTATTGATAGGACTGTACACTGTATTGATAGGTCTGTACTCTGTATTGATGGGTCTGTACACGGTATTGATAGGTCTGTACACGGTATTGATAGGTCTGTACACTGTATTGATGGGTCTGTACACTGTATTGATGGGTCTGTACACTGTATTGATAGGTCTGTACACTGTATTGATGGGTCTGTACACTGTATTGATAGGTCTGTACACTGTATTGATAGGTCTGTACACTGTATTGATAGGTCTGTACATTGTATTGATAGGTCTGTACACTGTATTGATGGGTCTGTACACTGTATTGATAGGTCTGTACACTGTATTGATGGGTCTGTACACTATATTGATAGGTCTGTACACTGTATTGATGGGTCTGTACACGGTATTGATAGGTCTGTACACAGTATTGATAGGTCTGTACACTGTATTGATAGGTCTGTACACTGTATTGATAGGACTGTACACGGTATTGATAGGTCTGTACACTGTATTGATAGGTCTGTACACTGTATTGATGGGTCTGTACACTGTATTGATGGGTCTGTACACTGTATTGATGGGTCTGTACACTGTATTGATGGGTCTGTACACTGTATTGATAGGTCTGTACTCTGTATTGATAGGTCTGTACACTGTATTGATAGGTCTGTACACTGTATTGATAGGTCTGTACACGGTATTGATGGGTCTGTACACTGTATTGATAGGTCTGTACACTGTATTGATGGGTCTGTACACTGTATTGATAGGACTGTACAATGTATTGATAGATCTGTACACTGTATTGATGGGTCTGTAAACTGTATTGATAGGTCTGTACTCTGTATTGATAGGTCTGTACACTGTATTGATAGGTCTGTACAATGTATTGATAGGTCTGTACACTGTATTGATGGGTCTGTACACTGTATTGATAGGACTGTACACTGTATTGATGGGTCTGTACACTGTATTGATGGGTCTGTACACTGTATTGATAGGTCTGTACACTGTATTGATGGGTCTGTACACTGTATTGATAGGACTGTACACTGTATTGATGGGTCTGTACACTGTATTGATGGGTCTGTACACTGTATTGATAGGTCTGTACACTGTATTGATAGGTCTGTACACTGTATTGATAGGTCTGTACACTGTATTGATGGGTCTGTACACTGTATTGATGGGTCTGTACACTGTATTGATAGGTCTGTACACTGTATTGATAGGTCTGTACTCTGTATTGATGGGTCTGTACACTGTATTGATGGGTCTGTACACTGTATTGATGGGTCTGTACACTGTATTGATGGGTCTGTACACTGTATTGATGGGTCTGTACACTGTATTGATGGGTCTGTACACTGTATTGATAGGTCTGTACACTGTATTGATAGGTCTGTACACTGTATTGATAGGTCTGTACACTGTATTGATGGGTCTGTACACTGTATTGATGGGTCTGTACACTGTATTGATAGGACTGTACACTGTATTGATAGGTCTGTACTCTGTATTGATAGGTCTGTACACTGTATTGATAGGTCTGTACACTGTATTGATAGGACTGTACACTGTATTGATAGGTCTGTACTCTGTATTGATAGGTCTGTACACTGTATTGATAGGTTTCCTGCACTGCAGGCAGATTAGCAATCTATGTAGATCATCAAACATTAGATGTATGGAATTTTCCTGTATGTAAATCTCCCAGAGCAGCGCTCCTATTATCAGAGTAGAGGACGCTCTCCCCACGTGACAGTCACAATGCCCTGTGTGTGTTACCTGCGGCTGCTTCCTGGGTTTCAGCTACACCCAGATCCTCCCCCGCCCCCTTCTCTGGAGCCCAGGTAACTTTCTGCTGAGCGCTGTTCACACTGAATGGGCTGGGAAACTTCACACGACAAATCATCGCACTAATGCATTTTACCATCACTATTCTCCGGTGAACGTTTCATGACTGCAACCATCAAGACGACGTGCAGCCATGGCCTTTGGGAAAAATGTTAAAGACCCCTTCTCTACACACTTGGGGCATCTCATCGGTAAGTGACAGCGCGTTTTATTTTTATTCCTAGGGATCATCTATCATAGTAATATATATAATATACATAGTCATATTTATATATATATATCTTATAAATAAACTAAACAAATAAATAAATAAATATTGGCAAATATTTGTATACAATGTGACAAGATGAGATACAATGTATCTTTATATTACAATACCTGAAGAGCCGGAGGTATTGCTATTGTATTATCTTAAGGCTGTGTTTCCCAACCAGGGTGCCTCCAGCTGTTGCAAAACTACAACTCCCAGCATGCCCAGACAGCCGTTGGCTGTCCAGGCATGCTGGGAGTTGTAGTTTTGCAACAGCTGAAGGCACCCTGGTTGGGAAACACTGTCTCACTCTATTCTAGCACAGTTGCATGTAAAGGTTTCATTACTGTAACTTGGTCATGTGATCACCAGTCAGACTCTCCAAACTTTCCATTGCTTAATGAGTTAGAGTCGGATGTCACTTCTAGGTCAGCTGACTTCCTGTGAGCTACAGGGTGACAATCACCTACTTATACACCTCCTCTCCAGCTATATCTGTATACTGCTGCTGCTGCTGCTATCTCCATAAGATCAGGATATATAGTAGTTATACTCCTTCCCTCCAGCTCTATCTGTATACTGTTGCTATCTCCATAAGATCAGGATATATAGTATTTATACACCTCCCCTCCAGCTCTATCTGTACACTGCTGCTATCTCTAGGGGATCAGGATCTATAATAGTTATACACCTCCCCTTCATCTCTATCTGTATACTGCTGCTATCTCTATGGGATCCAGATGTATAGTAGTTATACATCTCCCTTCCAGCTCTATCTGTATACTGCTGCTGTTATCTCTATGGGATCAGGATATATAGTAGTTATACACCTCTCTCCAGCTCTATCTGTATACTGCTGCTATCTCTATGGGATCAGGATATATAATAGTTTTACACCTCTCTCCAGCTCTATCCGTATACTGCTGCTATCTCTATGGGATCAGGATATATAGTAGTTATACATCTCTCCTCCAGTTCTATCTGTATACTGCTGCTGCTATCTCCATAAGATCAGGATATATAGTAGCTATACTCCTCCCCTCCAGTTCAATCTGTATACTGCTGCTGCTATCTCTATGTGATCAGGATATATAGTAGTTATACACCTCCCCTCCAGCTCTATCTGTATACTGCTGCTGCTATCTCTATGGGATCAGGATATATAGTAATTATACTCCTGCTCTCCCAGGTCTATCTGTATACTGCTGCTGCTGCTGCTGCTATCTCTATGGGATCAGGATGAAGAGTATGTCAAATCATTTCACCTCCGGGCAATATTTCACTACATATACCAAAAACTGCCGGGTGCACTGATCAGACACCACACTCTCACGGATTCATGTGAAATATAGGCTAATTTAAAGAACCACTTCAGTGATGGATCTACGTCCAAAGTGGAGTCTATCCCATGCCTGCCACATCAGCTAAAACGAGTAAGCACAACACGTGCACAAGAACCTCTATATTATCCTCCTTAGGGCTTCTTTAAACCACAAATTCAGCTCTGCTACATATTGTAGTTATGTTATCTGCTTCATTGACCTTCACTCTGCCATGTCATGCCATGTCATGCAGTTACTAATAATAATCAGATTATTTTTGTATAGCCTTGGACTCCAAACTGCGGACCCCCAGATGTTGGAAAACTACAACTCCCAGCATGCCCGGACAGCCGTTGGCTGTCCGGGCATGCTGGGAGTTGTAGTTTTGCAACAGCTGGAGGCCCGCCGTTTGGAGACCACTATTGTATGCCATTCATCTATATAACTGGAATAATGTATAATAATGTAAGACGAAGCTACACGCGGAGGGCGCTGCTATGGATTACATTATGGAGATTCTAGACAATTACTTACCCATAATCCTCTGCAGGAGAAAGTAGTTGTACCGGCGGTGCTTTTGTTCTTCCTTTTACTCCTGAGTGAAAAGAATCAAAACCACAGAAACGTAAGCAGGAAGGTTGTGTAAGCGTCAACAAATATGTCGTCTATGCAAATACGAATGACTTTCCCCGTAAATGTTGCGCCCCGGGGGGGATAATGAGGACCGGAATATGCGCCGTTGTGACCCCCAAGGTCATTTTTACACCCACTTGACATTTTCCTTCCTGTAACTAACTCTGAATTCTCCATTATGTTTTAAGCGCCGATACTGCTAAAAAAATATAAACTATTCGACACTAAAAACTACTATATAAACTACTATATAAACTACAATAGAAACCATCATTACAGTGTGCAGATAATTACAGTGCAGTTATATCCAGTGCCTCACAGGTGACGTCTTCTCGGAGTCGTTCTCTTTCCTTTTCTTCTCGATCTGGCCCAGACCGTCAGGAATATTTCTTCCAGCCACAACTTGTCTCCCCTTGATGGGTAGGTGCCCCCAGTAGGTATAGAATTGTCCAGGTAGAGTTGCCCTGCAATAAGTGGAGTTGCCACCCAGTAAGGAAAGAGTTACCCCTACAGTATATCCTATAAGTATAGTGCTGCACCCAGTCTGGACTGGACCTCAGGATCTAAGAGAGTGATTCTAGTACCTCCCCCTCTTAAAGGGGGCAGAGCAAGGAGCCCATAGGCTGGCTGCGGGTCATCTGGTCACCTGGTGCTCTCTGGGTAACAAAACATGTGACTTTAACATGTGACAACCATTATCATGTGATCAATAACCATGTGACCATATGAAAGGTCCTTTACACATAATATACAATTATACAGATTATAGGGGTACAGTGCAGGTGAGACCGGGGGACGTGCAGGGACTCAAGCTGATAGGACTGTGAGATGATATCCCGTATCGGGACATCACATGTCCATCACATCAGGGGTGTCCCTGCGCTGCAGCGTCCCTACCCAGTGCCCCTTGTCTGGGTCCAGCCCGGAGCAGAGAAGGGGGCCTCTCGGTGAAGATGGATGGCCCGACTCACCAGTACGTCTGATTAAATGTCTCAATTTTCACGATTATGGAGATCCAAAGTATGGACAGGGCCGGCTCTGCCTATAGACAAAATAGGCAGCCGCCTAGAGCACCCTCCTGATGGGGGCGCCGCTCTGCCTGCCACAAGAAAGTTAGACAACCAGCATCCGAACACAGTGTGTCACCCCAGTAGTAAGGAGATTACACGAGGAGGAGGTTTGTTACAGTGTGTCACCCCAGTAGTAAGGTGATTACATGAGGAGGAGGTTTGTTACACTGTGTCACCTCAGTAGTAAGGAGATTACATGAGGAGGAGGTTTGTTACAGTGTGTCACCCCAGTAGTAAGGAGATTACATGAGGAGGAGGTTTGTTACAGTGTGTCACCCCAGTAGTAAGGAGATTACATGAGGAGGAGGTTTGTTACAGTGTATCATCCCAGTAGTAAGGAGAGTACATGAGGAGGAGGTTTGTTACAGTGTGTCACCCCAGTAGTAAGGAGATTACATGAGGAGGAGGTTTGTTACAGTGTGTCACCCCAGTAGTAAGGAGATTACATGAGGAGGAGGTTTGTTACAGTGTGTCACCCCAGTAGTAAGGAGATTACATGAGGAGGAGGTTTGTGTCACACCAGTAGTAAGGAGATTACATGAGGAGGAGGTTTGTTACAGTGTGTCACCCCAGTAGTAAGGAGATTACATGAGGAGGAGGTTTGTGTCACACCAGTAGTAAGGAGATTACATGAGGAGGAGGTTTGTTACAGTGTGTAACCTCAGTAGTAAGGAGATTACATGAGGAGGAGGTTTGTTACAGTGTGTAACCTCAGTAGTAAGGAGATTACATGAGGAGGAGGTTTGTTACAGTGTGTAACCTCAGTAGTAAGGAGATTACATGAGGAGGAGGTTTGTTACAGTGTGTAACCTCAGTAGTAAGGAGATTACATGAGGAGGAGATTTGTTACAGTGTGTAACCTCAGTAGTAAGGAGATTACATGAGGAGGAGGTTTGTTACAGTGTGTAACCTCAGTAGTAAGGAGATTACATGAGGAGGTTTGTTACAGTGTGTCACCCCAGTAGTAAGGAGATTACATGAGGAGGTTTGTTACAGTGTGTAACCTCAGTAGTAAGGAGATTACATGAGGAGGTTTGTTACAGTGTGTCACCCCAGTAGTAAGGAGATTACATGAGGAGGTTTGTTACAGTGTGTCACCCCAGTAGTAAGGTGGGGCGTGTCAAAGGGTGGGCCAATGGGCAGAGTCAAGGGGAGGCAATATTAGCTTTTTCCTAGAGTGGCAAAAAAATCCTTGCACCAGTCCTGAGTAATGAGGACATATGGGAGAAATCATTGAGATGGTTGTGTGAGGAGCAGACACGGTCTTGTGATGGTCGGAGATCACATGATGGTGGGATCAGGAGATCAGATCAGGATCATTTATGGCCTGAACAGCTTTGTATGTCTGGGTTAATAACTTATACAGAATTTTCTGGGAAATGGGCAGCTAGTAAAGAGATTGGCAGAAGAGGAACCAGGAGATGGGTGAATTACCTGTCAAAGGGGCAGAAGTCCAGGCAGCGGTGAGGACACAAAGTAACATTTCTGCTCCCTCTAGAGGCCGATCAGAGAAATGCCCACGAGGTGAAGGGCTCGGGTGTGTACTTAAAAAATAACAGGGCGGAATGAAGGTTTATCCCGAGGCAGTGGACTTACATGATTACATTTCCTTGTGTTCCTATAAATGGCATAAAAGTAGATGAGTCATGTTACCCAATGCCAAACAGCGCGTCCTTTACCAAGCTGTATGTAAATAGTGGGTGGGAGCCGCGCCAACTGTTCGTACACCCAAATGTATGCAAGTAAATTTGTACTTATTAAGGTTAAAGGAGTACTCCACTGCTCAGCGTTTGGAACAAACTGTTCCGAATGCTGGAGTCGGGAGCTCGTGACATTATAGCCCCGCCCCTTCATGATGTCACGTCCCTCCCCCTCATGATGTCACGCCCCACCCCCTCAATGCAAGTCTATGGGAGGGGGCGTGACGGCAGTCACGCCCCCCCCCCCCCATAGACTTGCATTGAGGGGGCGGGAGGTGACATCATGAGGGGGCGGGGCTATGACATCACGAGCTCCTGGCACCGGCTCCAGCGTTCGGAACAGTTTGTTCCAAACGCTGAGCAGCGGAGTACTCCTTTAAGAAAGTTATGTAACAGACGACATCTCATCTGGGAGGAAATTTTACAAAAATTGTACAAAAATTTCTGCTGTGCCCTAAATGTGTCCGATGTAGTTACTGCTGAGACTAAAGGATCGAAACAATCGAAAAATATCTTCAGAGGGTCTGATAAAGTGAACTTAAAGGGGTTATCCAGGAATAGAAAAACAGAGTTAATTTCTTTTTTTTTAAAACAGCTCCATGTCTGTCTCCAGGTTGGGTGTGGTATTACAACTTGGCTCTATTCTCTTTAATGGAACTGAGCTGCAGAACCGCACCCAACCTGGAGACAGATGGGGAGCGTTTTTTTTTTTTTTTTTAAGAAATTAGCTCTGTTTTTCTATTCTTGGATAACTCCTTTAATAGAATCATTGTATCACCGTAGGCACAACAAGCATCTCAATCTACAATCCTACATTATATATTAGTCACACCAAGTCTATGGTCAAAAAGTTACATTTAGGGAAATTGCTTCTAAAAGTAATTGTTCATAATGTTGGCTTCTATTTTAAAAAAAGAACAAAAAAAAAAAACATTGCTGTTACTTAGTAGCGTACAAGGGAGGCTCCCCTATAACTATTACACCCAGTATAGAGCTCAACACAAGCATTACAAGTCTATGGAGGGGAGGAGGAGCTCAACACAAGCAATACAAGCCTATGGACGGAGAGGAGGAGCTCAACACAAGCAATACAAGTCTATGGAGGGACAGGAGGGAGCTCAACACAAGCAATACAAGTCTATGGAGGGACAGGAGGGAGCTCAAGACAAGCAATACAAGTCTATGGAGGGAGGAGGAGGGAGCTCAAGGCAAGCAATACAAGTCTATGGAGGGAGGAGGAGGGAGCTCAAGGCAAGCAATACAAGTCTATGGAGGGACAGGAGGGAGCTCAAGACAAGCAATACAAGTCTATGGAGGGAGGAGGAGGGAGCTCAAGGCAAGCAATACAAGTCTATGGAGGGACAGGAGGGAGCTCAAGACAAGCAATACAAGTCTATGGAGGGAGGAGGAGGGAGCTCAAGACAAGCAATACAAGTCTATGGAGGGAGGAGGAGGGAGCTCAAGACAAGCAATACAAGTCTATGGAGGGAGCTCGACACAAGCAATACAAGTCTATGGAGGGGGGGAGGGAGCTCAAAACAAGCAATACAAGTCTATGGAGGGGGGAGGGAGCATAACACAAGTAATGCAAGTCTATAGAGGGGGGGAGGGAGCTCAACACAAGCAATACAAGTCTATGGAGGGAGAGGAGGGAGCTCAAGACAAGCAATGCAAGTCTATGGAGGGAGAGAAGGGAGCTCAACACAAGCAATACAAGTCTATGGAGGCAGAAGAGGGTGCTCAAGACAAACAATACAAGTCTATGGAAGGGAGAGAAGACAAACAATACAAGTCTATGGAAGGGGAGGGGGAGAAGGGAGCTCCTGATGAGGAATACAACTCTATGGAAAAAGAGGAAGGAGCTCAAGACAAGCAATATAAGTCAATGGAAGGGAGAGGAAACAAACATTACAAATCTATGGGGGGGGAGAAGGGAGCTCCACACAAGCAAGCAATACAAGTCTTTGGAGGGAGCTCAAGACAAGCAATACAAGTCTATGGAGGGGGAGCTCAAGACAAACAATACAAGTCTATGGAAGGGAGAGAAGAAAAACTATACAAGTCTATGGAGGGGGTGGAGAAGGGAGCTCTTGACAAGCAATACAAGTCTATGGAGAGAGAGGAAGGAGCTCAATACAAGCAATATAAATCTATGAAAGGGGGAGAAGGGAGCTCAATATAAACAATGCAAGTCTATAGAGGGGGAAGGGGAAGCTCAAGATAAGCAATACATGTTTATGGAAGGAGGAGGGAGGAGCTCAAAACAAGTAATACAAATTTATGAAGGGGAAGGAAGGAGCTCCAGACAAGCAATACAGGTCTATGGAAGAGGGAGGAGGAAGCTCAACACAAGCAATACAAGTCTATGGAGGTTGGAGGAGGGAGCTCAAGACAAGCAATACATGTCTATGGAGGTGGGAGGAGGGAGTTTCGTCCACCAGCTCTGGGAAAACTGCAAATTACAGATGAAGCCTGCTGAGCAGAAACATGCCGAAAAATACCATTTACAAGTTATATAATGGCCAGAGATAGTGCTGCTCTTCATGTACACACAGGGCAACTTCTTAAAAAATGGACACCAGTGCAGCACTCCCAATGGCTGTTGAGGTGGACTGCATAGAGTATTTTGGAATTAGATTATTCGGCGCATCCTACGCTCTCTCTCCATGATTTCTGTAGCTCTTTTTTCTTTTATGACTGTCACGTCAATAGAAGTTATGTCATCTCCCTGCGGATCGGTGTGTAGCCTGGAGCTGCACGAAAAAAAATAGATAACCCTGGGGACAGCCGCGCTGTGGGTCACGATGAGAACAGATTGCAGGCTGCTCCTGTGTCACACAGATGGACTGAGATTCGGCTCCACTCTCCTGTACTTCAGCGATGCAAATGAAGCAAACCCCCAGATAAGGGATAGAAGCCATCGCCGCGCTCTTCTGCTGCCCTTGGGCTTTTAACAGAGCGAAGAGCATTAGTGAGTTATGAGAAAGCAGGAAGCACGAAGGACCACAATATTTATTTATTTTTTAAAGAATTTAAGTCGGTGTTTCTAAACCAAAATGCCTCCAGTTGTTGCAAAACTACAACTTCCAGCATGCCCGGACAGCCAAAGGCTGTCCGGGCATGCTGGGAGTTGTAGTTTTGCAGCAGCTAGAGCCACTCTGGTTGGGAAGCACTGATGAAAGTTAACTTCTGTCTTGTGATATTACAACATTGACTTGGATGGAACTGAGCTGCAATACCGCACACAACCTAAGGACAGGGGTGGCGCTGTTTCGGGATAACCCTTTTCAATCTGGGCCACCCTCAAAGTGTACTCATGTAATGTGTAATGCTCCTGGCTTACTCTTTACCTGGTGCTGATCCTGTCCCTGTGCTTAAATCCTGTTATTATCCTTTTATGACTCCTAATTCTCTTGCTTATATTGCTCACACTGCCTGCAGTTCACTGAGGAGGAGAGGGCATTCCTTGCATGCTGTCACGCTGCAGAGCTGTCTTCCCTCACTCCTCAGAGTTAACTCCTCTGTCTGTGTCAGGAATTGTCCAGAGCAGGAGAGGTTTGCTATGGGCATGAGATCCTACTCTGAACAGTTCCTGACACTGCCAGAGGTGGCAGCAGAGACCAATGTGGTCATACTGGAAAGAACTACACAACTTCCTGTGGAACATACAGCAGCTGATAAGTACTGGAAGGATTGAGATTTTTATATTGAAGCAAGTTAATTCTTTACCCCTGTGAAGAAGGGGAGAAGTTGTTCTCCATCTGGGATAGTGCAGTCCTTGGTTGGGGTTTAGGGCTACGTTCACACGGCGTAAGATTTGGCCATGTATTTTTCCTTTTGCATGTGCATTTTCAGCCACAATTGGTAATTGTTCGGCGGTGAAAAAATAATTTTGTGCGTACAAAAACTGTGCGTTTCAATTAAAATATGCAGCAGAATTTTACCCTGTGTAGGGGGGAAATAGCCGTAGGGGGGAAATTTTATGTTAGGTAAAATAAATAAATGAATTAATTAATCGATCAATATGTATACAAATGTATGATAAATATAAGAAAAAAGTTTGGAATAAAAATACGGTAAATAAATAGATAAATCGATCAATATTTATGGTATATAAATGTATGAAAAATATAAGAAAAAAGTTTGGAATAAAAATAAATAAATAAATAGATCAATATGTATATAAATGTATGATAAATATAAGAAAAAGTTTGGAATAAAAAAAATAAACAAATCGATCAGTATGTATATAAATGTATGATAAATATAAGAAAAAAGTTTGAAATAAAAATAAATAAATCGATCAATATGCATATAAATGTATGATAAATATAAGAAAAAAGTTTGGAATAAAAAGAAATAAATAAATTGATCAATATGTATATAAATGTATAATAAATATAAGAAAAAAGTTTGGAATAAAAAGAAATAAATAAATCAATATGTATATAAATGTATGATAAATATAAGAAAAAAGTTTGGAATAAAAATATGGTAAATAAATAGATAAATCGATCAATATCTATATAAATGTATGAAAAATGTAAGAAAAAAGTTTGGAATAAAAATAAATAAATAAATTGATCAATATGTATATAAATGTATGCTAAATATAAGAAAAAGTTTGGAATAAAAAAATAATAATAAATTGATCAATATGTATATAAATGTATGATAAATATAAGAAAAAAGTTTGGAATAAAAAGAAATAAATAAATCAATATGTATATAAATGTATGATAAATATAAGAAAAAAGTTTGGAATAAAAATATGGTAAATAAATAGATTAATCGATCAATATCTATATAAATGTATGAAAAATGTAAGAAAAAAGTTTGGAATAAAAATAAATAAATAAATTGATCAATATGTATATAAATGTATGCTAAATATAAGAAAAAGTTTGGAATAAAAAAATAATAATAAATCGATCAATATGTATATAAATGTATGATAAATATAAGAAAAAAGTTTGAAATAAAAATAAATAAATTGATCAATATGTATATAAATGTATGAAAAATATAAGAAAAAAGTTTGGAATAAAAAAAAAATCGATCAATATGTATATAAATGTATAATAAATATAAGAAAAAAGTTTGGAATAAAAATAAATAAATCGATCAATATGTATATAAATGTAAGATCAATATAAGAAAAATGTTTGAAATAAAAATAAATAAATAAATTGATCAATATGTATATAAATGTATGATGAATATAAGAAAAAAGTTTGGAATAAAAATAAATAAATCGATCAATATGTATATAAATGTATGATAAATATAAGAAAAAGTTTGAAATAAAAATAAATAAATCGATCAATATTTATATAAATGTAAGATCAATATAAGACAAAAGTTTGGAATAAAAATAAATAAATAAATCAATATGTATATAAATGTATGATAAATATAAGACAAAAGTTTGGAATAAAAATAAATAAATAAATCAATATGCATATAAATGTATGATAAATATAAGAAAAAGTTTGGAATAAAAATAAATAAATAACATTAATTGATTAATTAAGCTAATAAATAAATAAAAAAACAAATAAATAAAAATGTATATAAATGTATAATGAATATAAAAATGCTGTACGATAAAAAAAAAGTTTGGAATAAAAATAAACAAATAAAATTTATTAATTCATTAATTAAATAAATATAAAAATAAAATAAATAAAACAAATATATAAATAAACATGTATATAAATGTATTATCAATATAAGAATTCTGTAAGATAAAAAAAAATGAATAAAAATAAATAAAATTAATGAAATAAATAAATATGTAAAATTACTAGGTATATAGGAAATTGAAAGGTTCCATACTAGGAGCTTGTGTAAACAGGTGGATGTATAGATTGGATAGGTTCATAGATCTACAGAACAGTGATCTCCAATCTAGCTGCTGTTTGACTACAACTCCCAGAATGCAGCACTGCAAACAAAATGTAAAGTATAGAATCCTGGGGGAAGGAAGATATTTGGCGGTACACCATGAATTGTCATTTGGCTGCTCAAAATGGAGCTTTACGTGTATAAGAGTACAGCTTTGCAATATGGCGGCTTATTATGCATTAGGCGCTGTATTATGGCTTCATACAGATGGTAATTGTACAGACCAAGTATACGAGGCCTAATACACACTGCCAATCCATTCCTATCATACACCAGAAGGCCAATGCTTCTTTTCATATTTTCTAGTGTAGTAACTGGAGGGGGGAGAGGGGGGGGGGGTAGGAGGAATTTATGTGTTTTATTTATGTGTTTTATTTATTTATTTTATATATTTTTGCATTGCTGCAAAGATAAATATCCGATGACAGAAACAAATATACAGCTGTAATAAATGTGAGTACTTTATCCCGTCTGACATTTACAGGATGAGACGAGGACAAGGAGACAATAAATTAGGGACAAGGATTATTTTTTTCGTAAGTTTGGAATAAAACAAATTTTGATATTTTTTTGTTTTCTCTGGGGCTTTTTTTTTATTTATTTTTTTTTGGGGGGGGGAGCTAGATTTTTTTAAATTAATATGGTATATGTTCATGTATATTTTAACCCTTAAACATAATTTTACAGTTTGTTGTAGATACAATAAATGGTATATAATGCAATACTTACCGTATCTCATAAATCATTAGTAACTCAATCAGGGTGTGTTCTTAGATTCACATGTTCTTCTCTTCTAATCTGTTCTAATCTATTTATAATTTCAATTTGTTTTATCTAATTTGTTTACATTATTATGGGGCGGCTATCTTGCCTGAGCTGTTTTTAACAGCATTTAGTGCTGCAGGGCCCATAACCATAGACAACTGGTCACGTTAAAATTTATATGCAGAAGTTTCCAGAAAGGCTGTAGGAAGAATCCCTAGTTAAACCCCCATTCACCAGAGGGCTAGACCTGAAACCAGTCCAGTCAGAGATTAGCAGGTGAAGACTTCTAAGGAGGAGGTGGGTTTCAACGGCGCTGGCCAGGAACAGGCATGTCAGGAGAAGTAAAAGGATTTATTGGATAAAAGAATGCAACGCGTTTCACCGCGCAGGCTGGGTTTCTACGGCGCTGGCCAGGAACAGGCACGTCAGGTGAAGTAGAAGGATGTATTGGATAAAAGAATGCAATGTGTTTCACCGCGCAGGGTGGGTTTCAACGGCGCTGACCAGGAACAGGCACGTCAGGTGAAGTAGAAGGATTTATTGGATAAAAGCATGCAACATGTGTTCACCGCGCAGGTTGGGTTTCTACAACACTGACCAGGAACAGGCACGTCAGGTGAAGTAGAAGGATTTATTGGATAAAAGCATGCAACGTGTTTTACAGCGCAGGGTGGGTTTCAACGGTGCTGACCAGGAACAGGCACGTCAGGTGAAGTATTAAGGATGTATTGGATAAAAGAATGCAACGCGTTTCACCGCGCAGGGTGGGTTTCTACGGCGCTGACCAGGAACAGGCACGTAAGGTGAAGTAGAAGTATTTATTGGATATAAGAATCTAACGTATTTCACCGCGCAGGGTGGGTTTCAACGGCGCTGACCAGGAACAGGCACGTCAGGTGAAGTAGAAGGATTTATTGGATAAAAGAATGCAACGTGTTTCACCGCGCAGGGTTTGTTTCTACGGCGCTGACCAGGAACAGGCACGTCAGGTGAAGTAGAAGGATTTATTGGATAAAAGAATGCAACGTGTTTCACCGCGCAGGGTTTGTTTCTACGGCGCTGTCCAGGAACAGGCATGTCAGGTGAAGTAGAAGGATTTATTGGATAAAAGAATGCAACGCGTTTCACCGCGCAAGCGCGGTGAAACACGTTGCTTTCTTTTATCCAATAAATCCTTCTACTTCACCTGACGTGCCTGTTCCCGGTCAGCGCCGTTGAAACCCACCTCCTCCTTGGAAATCTTCCCCTGCTGTTGTTCGTTTGGTTGGGGAGGCTGCAGACCTAGTCTTGTTGCTCATTCACGCTGACCATTGTTATGTGTGAGCTCACACAACCTCCTATGGTAAGAGTTTCGATTCACATTGGTGGATTACCAATGGGCGGTTTTACTCTATGTTGCGCTCTTCTATTCTCTTTCAGTCAGAGATAAGTCTGGCTAAGACCAGAGCAAGTACTCTCCTAGTTCTCCTCTGGCTAGTCAGACATACACCTAGTTAGAATATTCCTGCTAGGTCCAAATAGGTTTGGCCTATCCTGTTATGCATCCTGTTCAAGTCAAAGCCTGAGTCAAGCAAGTTACAAGTCCTTTTCTCATTTCCCGTCCCGATCATAGCACTGAACAGAGTTTTGTGCACTTCATCTCCAGTCTATACTGTAACAGCATCGCATTTTCTATATCCTGTCTCCAGCTTAAAGGGGTACTCCCGTGGAAAACTTTTTTTTTTTAAATCAACTGGTGCCAGAAAGTTAACCAGATTTGTAAATTACTTCTATTAAAAAAAACTTAATCCTTCCAGTACTTATTAGCTGCTGAATACTACAGGGGAAATTATTTTCTTTTTGGAACACAGAGCTCTCTGCTGACATCATGAGCACAGTGTTCTCTGCTGACATCTCTGTCCATTTTAGGAACTGTCCAGAGCAGCATATGTTTGCTATGGGGATTTCTCCTACTCTGGACAGTTCCTAATATGGACAGAGATGTCAGCAGAGAGCACTGTAGTCATGATGTCAGCAGAGAGCTCTGTGTTCCAAAAAGAAAACCATTTCCTCTGTAGTATTAAGCAGCTGATAAGTACTGGAAGGATTAAGATTTTTTAATGGAAGTAATTTACAAATCTGTTTAACTTTCTGGCACCAGTTGATTTAAAAAGTTTTCCACGGGAGTACCCCTTTAAAGAAGGAGCATGCACTAGCCAGGTGAGCTAGCCACTAGCCACACCACAGGGGAGGAAAAAGCTAAACAAGGACCCCTCTGCATACACTGATCTTTGTAATGACCTACGGCCAGATTGTTGAGTTATGTGGTTTAACAAATGACAGATTTTACTTCAGGATATGTCCTTCACAACACCTGTGAGTATTTGCACCACAGTAGGCCAGCCTGTGTAGGCCCCTCACAGTAGTGAGCATCTGATTGGACAGTTCCTGCAACCTATCTGCAAATGTATGTGCACAAGTGCGATAGGCACACAAAGGACTTTTCAGTCAGTATATCTGCTATAACAGCAACTCTTAAAGGGACAGTGACCAAATCTTGCAACCAACCAACAATGTTTTACTTGGATTTGCACAGAACGTTCAGTAATGTTCTACATTGGAGTTCTCATTCCTGTACTTCCCAAATTTTTGGGCTCACGGGGGACACTCCGGATAGATATACCACCCTGCCATCTGACATCACCATCTAAATCCCTCAGGGACTACTATTCCAGACCAGCCAGCTCTACCACATCTCTGACCCCCTTTAGTACCATATCTGTACACCGGGCCCCCAACAATGTGTCAACATGCAATTTGCATTACTCCTATGACTAATGGGAGTTGCCTAGCACAGCAGTTTTTGACTTCCCAACCATCTCTGGCAGATGTGGAAGACCCTGTACCTACATGGGAATACCCCTATCAAGCCCAAAACAATCATACAGAGTTATGCAGGAAATTCACAGGTTGTGCCTCTCTGGCCTCATGTCACCAAAGCTTTGGGTGTGGTGCCTTGTAGCTTTGACAGCCAACATGTTCCAACCAACAGCAAATTCTATGCCAGTGGGATCTGGATATCCTGCTATACACAGCATAATAATCCCAGTTCCTGTGATGAATGAAGATATTATTCGTATATATTAAATGTAGTAACATTGTATTATGACTGTAATCTATACAGCAAACATCACATTGGAACTCGAGCCATGAAAATACCTAACCACACCCATTAACCAGATTGGGTTAAAGGGATACTCCACTGCTCAGCGTTTGGAACAAACTGTTCCAACCGCTGGAGCCGGGAGCTCGTGACATCATAGCCCTGCCCCCTTGTGACGTCACACCCCGCCCCCTCAATGCAAGTCTATGGGAGGGGGTGTGACAGCCGTCACGCCCCCTCCCATAGACTTGCATTGAGGGGCCGGGGTGTGACATCATGAGGGGGGCGGGGCTATGATGTCACGAGCTCTTGGCTCCAGCGGTCGGAGCAGTTTGTTCCAAACGCTGAGCAGTGGAGTACCCCTTTAACAGCCCATTTATTTATTTGTGTGGGGGCCACGGGGTGTTAGTAAGAGTACCTGTTCACGTTGTGACACCAGGGCATTGTTTTTTTTCGATCCACGGTCCGAAGGTTGTAGGCAGCTTCTCCTGGGCCAGACACAATGAGTAAATAAACACACCGACATCAGGTTACGGATAACTGTCTTTACTGAGCTTGTGCAGGTGGTAAAACACAGACAGCTGACCTGTCTACAAACACAAATTTCGGACCTAGATTGCTTATAGTAGCTAATTGGTTAGTGATGTTGCCTTGCAGCGCTGGAGTCTTAGGTTTAAATTCCACCCAGGACAACATCTCCAAGGAGTTTGCGTGGGTTTCCCATGGGTATCCCGTTTCCTCCCACACTCCAAAAACATACTGATAGGGGAATTTGTAACTGAGGGCATAGCCATCAGTCTCTTAACAGCACTGTTATTGTTTTACATGACTATTCTCTATAGAAAGCCTATGGCTCTCTTTGATGCCAATCACCTCATCACTTCGCGGAATGGATATACCACATGCGCTCTGTCGATGTACTCCTTAAGTGATCATTTATTGAATAGCGGAGGATTTCACTTGTATGATTCCATCTACCTACACAATTTTAAAGTTCGCTCGCGCACAAAACAATATGCGGGTGGCACTACTGTCAAAATACAGGGATAAAAGGGAGTTGCAACTGATAAGGATGGACCGAGAGGGAGCTTTCAAATGTGATTGACTGTGCTGCTATATATTTTGCTAAGTGTCGACATAAAAAATATACACCACACAGAGGATGTTGGTATACACTCTTTCTTAGCAGGAAACTCAACCGTTCCCAAAAGAGATCTGGTTTATTACAGGAAGTAGATTTGGTTTTTACATTGTACAAAGAAGAAGGGTTAATTATGACATCATAATTAGCATGTTACATTTTGATTGGTTGTTCGATTAGTGTGTCCGTATATATTAGCATATCTAGTGAACATTAATTTCGTGGCAGAAGTTCTCTGTTCGTCAGATGTTTAGTCTTTCTACTCCAGCATCAAGTAATTTCAAGGCCTAAAATCAGAGTCACGAGCAGATAGCATTCTGATGTATATGGGTTAAAGGGTAGGTAACAGATATATTTTTCCAGCAGCTATGGCATTTTAGTATTAGTATATTGATCAGTCATTAGAAACATAAGGGTCATCCCTATCACAACGAATACATTTCTCTACGTGTAGGAGGGGAAATGTAGCCGTTAGGGTGGTGCTCTCATAAACTACAGTCCAGTGTTACATAAACCAATAAATAATTATAGAAAAATAGGCACTCACCCAATTAAAACGTAGCCTTTAATTATTCATACTTAAAAAATGCTCTCATGGTAATGAAACAAAAACAGACCCGGCAGCCGCCGGGTCTGTTTTTGTTCCATTACCATGAGTGCGTTTTTAGTGTCAACAATGAAAGGCTACTTTTTTACTTTTTAACTGGGTGAGTGCCTATTTTGCTATCAATATTTCTTGGTTTACTGTTTTAAGCTGGTATAACCTAGAACCTTGATATTAAAAATATATCCGGTAAACATATGTGTCTACAGGGCAGGTTACTCCTAACTCCTAAATAATACTGTATTCTCTTATACTGAATCTAATGTTAGTCGACTGTGTTGTTCCTGCATCTGAGAAAATGAAAACTAGCCACGAAATCCCACATCCAGCCGGCCTTGTCTCTCCGAGCAAAAACAAATAAACGCCGATCGGTTTTATATTACTTTATGGCACAGAGATATGAAATTTCTCATCTTTCATTTTGTCTCCTGTGTTTGTACATATTTAGACCTTTCAGGTGTCTCAGTGGTTTGTGACTTTTGAAAAATAGAACTATTTTCTGATATTAGGAAACATTCTCTCTCGTGTTTCTCTCTGATGATGGAAATTCTGCCAATTTATTTTTGAAATTATTAGGTGTGAGTTTTTGTAAGGCCAGGGCTTATTCCACAACACATATAAAGGTTGCAGAATCTCAAAGCTAATAAATGTAAATGTGGTCACATTGCAGCACACAAGTTTCTTGGTTCTGGCACCATATTCATGTACTGAGCTTTGTTCTGGAACCATATTCATGAACTGAGATTGGTTCTGGCACCATATTCATGTACTGAGCTTGGTTGTGGCACCATATTCATAAACTGAGCTTGATTCTAGAACCATATTCATGTACTGAGCTTGATTCTGGAACTATATTCATGTACTGAGTCTGGTTCTGGAACCATATTCATGTACTGAGTCTGGTTCTGGAACCATACTCATGTACTGAGCGTCGTTCTGGAACCATATTCATGTACTGAGCTTGGTTTTGAAACCATATTCATGCATTGAGCTTGGTTCTGAAACCATATTCATGTACTGAGCATGGTTCTGGAACCATATGCATGTACTGAGCTTGGTTCTGGAACCATATTTATGTACTGAGCTTGGTTATGGCATCAGATTCATGAACTGAGCTTAGTTTTGGCACCATATTCATGACCTGAGCTTAGTTCTGACACTGGATTCATGTTCTGGGCTTGATTCTGGAATCATATTCATAAACTGAGCTTGATTCTGGAATCATATTCATGAACTGGGCTTAGTTCTGGCAATATATTCATTTTCTGAGCTTAGTTCTTAAAAAAAACATATTTATGAACTAAGCTTAGTGCTTGAACCCTATTTATGAACTGAGCTTGGTTCTGAAACCATATTCATGTACTGAGCTTGGTTCTGGCACCATATTGATTAACTAAGCTTGGTTCTTGAACTGTATTTATGCATTGAGCTTGGATCTGGAACCAGATGCATTAAATGGGTTTAGTTCTGGCATCATATTTATGTACTGAGCTGAGATTTGTCAACTGAGCTTAGTTCTGGCACAATGTTCATGAACTGGGCTAATAAAAGTGAATATGTTCGTATTGCAGCACACAAGTGACCAAGAATCCAATCCAGATGGGTTTCTGGCAAGTATTAGTCATGGCAACTTATATGTCGCACCTCAACCACATTAACAGACAGGAGATGCAAACCACATGTGTGCAGGGGCCTATAGACAAGACAGCTCCATCACCTCAAAGTAGACCTATGCCTATATATAATTCATTTATTTTTTGAGATGCTGATGTACTTGTATCTATAAAAAGCGCAAGGGTATCACATAAAAAGTTCATAAGGATGTGGTCTATCACAAGTCCTTCTCCGAAAGGAGAAAGAGCCCCCTACGGACCAGAAGGCTCCGCAAGGGTCCAGGATCAACGTTCTTCCTTTGCCAAAACACCAGGAGGACCAGCAATGCTCTCAGCTTCCACCTGGAATTTAACCCAAGCTCTAGCTGGAGAGCCCTAAAACTAGGCATGGACCCAGGGGTTGCAGGAAGGTAAGGAAAGTAAAGGTCATATACCCCCCCCTCCACCTTAAACCTCCATAGGAACACACAGAAGGGTGCCGCACCCTGAAAAAAGTCTTTGTAACGAAAACAAACACACAAAGTGGACACAGTGACAAGAAAGTGTAAATAAATAAATAAATAAATAAAATGTAGACTGTGCAAATGAGCCGGACATCTGGCCGGATCTATAAAAATTCATCATAACAAACCAGCAGCCAGACCGGGAAGTTAGAGGTGAGTGCTCAGAAGGGTGAAAGTGAAGTGCATGCAATGTGCGTCCACTCAAGTGGGGTCCTATGCCTAGTGAGTTTCGGCACCCTGGGGTTACCACTCCCTGGGCACTTCTGCACTTCGGCTCTTATCCTACCCGAAACCTTTGGGTCAGATCTGGAAGTCCAGGCTACCCTGGGGTCATCACAACTAACAGAACAGACACAACTCGACCTTAGCCAATAGGCCTTCCTTAAAGGAGTACTTAGCTACTCAGCGTTTGGAACAAACTGTTCCAAATGCTGGACCCAGCACCAGGAGCTCGTGACGTAATAGCCCCGCCTCCCTCATGACGTCACACCCCAAACCTCAATGCAAGTCTATGGGAGGGGGCGTGACGGCTGTTTTCCTGACTTATGTATACAGTGAGCTTGATGTAATGTGCTTAGTTCTGGTTTTGGTTCTGAGAATACAACCTAACTGAATGGGCTGCCAAAGCCTATGATTCTGAATGTGCACATAGAGGTGTATGAGTAATGGATAAGTGTGTCTATCAGTGTCAGCTCTATCTGTATACTGCTGCTGCTATCTCTATGGGATAAGGATATATAGTAGTTATACACCTCCCCTCCATCTCCATCTGTATACTGCTGCTATCTCTATGGGATCAGGATATATAGTAGTTATACACCTCCCTTCCATCTCTATCTGTATACTGCTGCTATCTCTATGGGATCAGGATATATAGTAATTATACACCTTTCCTCCAGCTCTATCTGTATACTGCTGCTGCTATCTCTATGGGATCAGGATAAATAGTAGTTATACACCTCCTCTGCGGCTCTATCTGTATACTGCTGCTGTTATCTCTATGGGATCAGGATATATAGTAGTTAAACCCCTCCCCCAGCTCTATCTGTATACTGCTGCTGTTATCTCTATGGGATCAGGATATATAGTAGTTATACACCTCCCCTCCAGCTCTATCTGTATACGGCTGCTCTCTCTATGGGATCAGGATATATAGTAGTTATACACCTCCCCTCCAGCTCTATCTGTATACTGCTGCTGCTGTCTCATGGCTTATTATATAATTTTTTCTATAAAGTTTTCTAAATACCATCCACTTTGCTGCCTCTGATTTCCTGTATGAAAATTCCAATGTGTAATATTTGTGGTGCTTACACTACTTGCGATCCTATCCTTACAGCATTTTTTCATGTTTGCTTTATACCTTTACACATTTGCCAACATTTGATGCCTAATGATGTCCCCCGAGAGCTCATCATGTTTTAATGGGTCGTAATTTTGCATACGGTATAACAGGAAGGGCGGCAATGTAGATTGTCGAGCTCCTGGTGTAACCAGGGTGAAGTCCAAGTGTCAGGCGCGATACGGGATTATCAGGCGGCCATAGAACTCAAGGCTTTGTGAAAGTACTACATCGCCATGGAAACCACGTCCGGGGTCAGAGGGCAGGTGGGAAAGCCGCAGGGGAGATATAATCCGCACCATCAGATCACTGCTGAATACAAGGCAATGCGGGGCAGGCACAGATCCTACAGTCATGTGGCCGTGCACAGAAATACATTAGAAAAGGACTAGAAAAACAAGAAAAACAATATTCTCTATGAAAAATAATACAGTAACACGATCGATGTTATATTTCAAAACAATGGATCTGAACTTTGAACCGTTTGTGCTGCGTTTCCACCAGACATGATGCTGCCCCCACCATGATCACTGTAGGGATGGTATTGGGCAGGTGATGGGCAGTACCTGGTTTCCCCCAGATATGATGCTGTCCCCATCATGATCACTGTAAGGATGGTATTGGGCAGGTGATGGGCAGTACCTGGTTTCCCCCAGACATGATGCTGCCCCCACCATGATCACTGTAGGGATGGTATTGGGCAGGTGATGGGCAGTGCCTGGTTTCCCCCAGACATGATGCTGTCCCCACCATGATCACTGTAGGGATGGTATTGGGCAGGTGATGGGCAGTGCCTGGTTTCCTCCATACATGATGCTGCCCCCACCATGATCACTGTAGGGATGGTATTGGGCAGGTGATGGGCAGTACCTGGTTTCCTGCAGACATGATGCTGCCCCCACCATGATCACTGTAGGGATGGTATTGGGCAGGTGATGGGCAGTGCCTGGTTTCCTGCAGACATGATGCTGCCCCCACCATGATCACTGTAGGGATGGTATTGGGCAGGTGATGAGCAGTGCCTGGTTTCCTCCAGACATGATGCTGCCCCCACCATGATCACTGTAGGGATGATATTGCGCAGGTCATGGGCAGTGCCTGGATTCCTCCAGACATGATGCTGCCCCCACCATGATCACTGTAGGGATGGTATTGGGCAGGTGATGGGCAGTGCCTGGTTTCCTCCAGACATGATGCTGCCCCCACCATGATCACTGTAGGGATGGTATTGGGCTGGTGATGGGCCGTACCTGGTTTCCTCCAGACATGATGCTGCCCCCACCATGATCACTGTAGGGATGGTATTTGGCAGGGGATGGGCAGTGCCTGGTCTCCCCCAGACATGATGCTGCCCCCACCATGATCACTGTAGGGATGGTATTGGGCAGGTGATGGGCAGTGTCTGGTTTCCCCCAGACATGATGCTGCCCCCACCATGATCACTGTAGGGATGGTATTGGGCAGGTGATGGGCAGTACCTGGTTTCCTCCAGACATGATGCTGCCCCCACCATGATCACTGTAGGGATGGTATTGGGCAGGTGATGGGCAGTGCCTGGTTTCCTCCAGACATGATGCTGCCCCCACCATGATCACTGTAGGGATGGTATTGGGCAGGTGATGGGTAGTGCCTGGTTTCCTCCAGACATGATGCTGCCCCCACCATGATCACTGTAGGGATGGTATTGGGCAGGTGATGGGCAGTGCCTGGTCTCCTCCAGACATGATGTTGCCCCCACCATGATCACTGTAGGGATGGTATTGGGCAGGTGATGGACAGTACCTGGTTTCCTCCCGTCATGATGCTGTCCCCACCATGATCACTGTAGGGATGGTATTGGGCAGGTGATGGGCAGTGCCTGGTTTCCCCCAGACATGATGCTGCTCCCACCATGATCACTGTAGGGATGGTATTGGGCAGGTGATGGGCAGTACCTGGTTTCCTCCAGACATGATGCTGCCCCCACCATGATCACTGTAGGGATGGTATTGGGCAGGTGATGAGCAGTACCTGGTTTCCTCCAGACATGATGCTGCCCCCACCATGATCACTGTAGGGATGGTATTGGGCAGGTGAATGGCAGTGCCTGGTTTCCCCCAGACATGATGCTGCTCCCACCATGATCACTGTAGGGATGGTATTGCGCAGGTCATGGGCAGTGCCTGGATTCCTCCAGACATGATGCTGCCCCCACCATGATCACTGTAGAGATGGTATTGGGCAGGTGATGGGCAGTGCCCGGTTTCCTCCAGACATGATGCTGCCCCCACCATGATCACTGTAGGGATGGTATTGGGCAGGTGATGGGCAGTGCCCGGTTCCCCCAGACATGATGCTGTCCCCATCATGATCACTGTAGAGATGGTATTGGGCATGTGATGGGCAGTGCCTGGTTTCCTGCAGACATGATGCTGCCCCCACCATGATCACTGTAGGGATGGTATTGGGCAGGTGATGGGCAGTGCCTGGTTTCCTCCTGACATGATGCTGCCCCCACCATGATCACTGTAGAGATGGTATTGGGCAGGTGATGGGCAGTGCCTGGTTTCCTCCAGACATGATGCTGCCCCCACCATGATCACTGTAGGGATGGTATTGGGCAGGTGATGGGCAGTGCCTGGTTTCCTCCAGACATAATGCTGCCCCCACCATGATCACTGTAGGGATGGTATTGGACAGGTGATGGGCAGTGCCTGGTTTCCTCCAGACAGGATGCTGCCCCCACCATGATCACTGTAAGGATGGTATTGGGCAGGTGATGGACAGTACCTGGTTTCCTCCAGTCATGATGCTGCCCCCACCATGATCACTGTAGGGATGGTATTGGGCAGGTGATGGGCAGTGCCTGGTTTCCTCCAGACATGATGCTGCCCCCACCATGATCACTGTAGGGATGGTATTGGGCAGGTGATGGGCAGTGCCTGGTTTCCCCCAGACATGATGCTGCTCCCACCATGATCACTGTAGGGATGGTATTTGGCAGGTGATGGGCAGTGCCTGGTTTCCCCCAGACATGATGCTGCCCCCACCATGATCACTGTAGGGATGGTATTGGGCAGGTGATGGGCAGTGCCTGGTTTCCTCCAGACATGATGCTGCCCCCACCATGATCACTGTAGGGATGGTATTGGGCAGGTGATGGGCAGTGCCTGGTTTCTTTCAGACATGATGCTGCCCCCACCATGATCACTGTAGGGTCTGAATACTTATGTCCATGTCAAAATCTGAAAGGATCTGAAAACTTTCTTAATGCATTATATAGCCAGATCACGTGACACCTGCCATCAGTTTCATGCTTCCTATACTTTCCTCTTGGAAATTGTGGGATGTATTCAGGTGTGGTACATATCCATGATATCCTTAACACTGGACTGGAGTCATGTGACTTGTCCCCAGGGCCTGGCTCTGCACATGCTCCTAGGTCGGTGTTCCACCCTTATTTACTCCCAGTTTTACTTTCAGATGTGAACTTTGAACTCTGGAGCTCCGCTACTCCATTCTTGGCATTACATCACATTACAGATATCTGCCAGCAGTGTCATGGTCCCATGATTTACACATAGATAAGCTTAAGAAAAGCATAGCAAACAAGTTCATGCATCAGTAATAGTCACATGTAGCAGAGCTGAGGGTGTCAAAATAGCTGAGCTGAACCCTTTGACCTATTATTTGCATTATTTATAGCATATAATAGAATTGCAGGTGCAAAAAAATGACAAACTCAGCTCAGCAATAGGGCTACCTGGGCTTTAAAGGGGTACTCCCGTGGAGAACACATTTTTTAAATCAACTGATGCCAGAAAGTTAAACAGATTTGTAAATTACTTCTTTTTAAAAATCTTAATCCCTCCAGTACTTATCAGCTGCTGTATTATACAGAGGAAGTTCTTTTCTTTTTGATTTTCTTTTCTGTCTGTCCACATTGCTCTCTGCTGACACCTCTGTCCATGACAGGAACTGTCCAGAGCAGGAGAAAATCCCCATAGCAAATCTCTCCTGCTCTGGACAGATCCTGACATGGACAGAGGTGTCAGCAGAGAGCACTGTGGTCAGACTGGAAAGAAATTTAAAAAGAAAAAAACTTGCTCTGTTGTATACAGCAGTTGATAAGTACTGGAAGGATTAAGATTTTTTAATAGAGGTAATTTACAATTTAATAGAAGTAATTTACAGTTTAACTTTCTGGCACCAGTTGATTAAAAAAAATGTTTTCCACTGGAGTACCCCTTTAACCTAACAATTTCTCCTCATTCAGAGTATATGCACACTCAGCTGAGACAAACATGCATGTATATGGGGAATCGGTAAAGACAGCTATCTAACATGTATGGCCAGCTTTAGCCTATGCTCACATGACCGATGCCTAGTCTTGAATTTCTGTGTGTGCAGCAGATCCAAAAAACATCTATTTCTGTGTGAAAACCTTACAGCCTTTGGCATGCTGGGAGTTGTAGTTTTGCAACAATTGGAGGCAAACTGGTTGGGAAACACTGCCCTAAACATTCTCCTTAGACATACCAGCAGGCAGGGGAAGAGGAGATTGTGCAGGGCAGATCAGATGTGTATATGGTGAAAGCATCCAAGTCTGCAGGAAGAGTGGATCACTTTGGCTGTTCACTATTAAAGTGCGGATAGGAGGAAAGTAGACACTGCCATCTGCAGGGGAAGGGGTGAAACTCGGAAGTGTGAATGGGAGTGTGGAATCCCACTGAAGTCTATTGGGCTTTCATTTGAGGCAGAATTCCGCATGCAAAAATTCTGCTGTGGGAATAGACCCTTAGGCCCAGAGAGGGAAGGGAGAATACCCCCAGCAGTCTCTCCAGGGGGAGCTAGTGGGAAATCACACAGTCCTCAGCCAAAAGACACTTAAAGGGGTACTCTGGTGGAAAAAAAATTTTTTTAAATCAACTGGTGCCAGAAAGTTAAAACAGATTTGTAAATTACTTTTATTAAAACATTTTAATCCTTCCAGTACTTATCAGCTGCTGTGTGCTCCACAGGAGGTTGTGTAGTTATTTTCTTTCTGAGAACAGTGCTCTCTGCTGACACTCTTTTTATTATAAAAATACAAAACTTATCCAATACAACAAAAAACAAGCTTAACCAGCTATAATATAAATCAAAAACAAAACCCTGCCTAACCGGCCAGCCCAGCTTTACAAAGCAAAAAGAAAACAAACAAACAAAAACACACTGACACACATACCAAAAATGAACATAAAAACAGCACAACTTGGCTTAAACATAAACATAAAATTAGCACTACCTGGCTGTAACTCAAACCATCCATACTCGGGGGGGGGTAAAAAAAAAAAAAAAAAAAAAAAAATAAATAATAATTATAAAAATAAAGAAATAAATAAATAAAAATAAACAGCACAACTTGGCTTAAACATAAACATAAAATTAGCACTACCTGGCTGTGACTCAAAACCATCCATACTCGGGAAACAAAACAAAAGGGGAAAATAAATAAATAAAAAATATAAAAATTAAAAATCTAAATAAATAAACAAAAACACATAACACAACAACTGGTCCGACTGCCATAACTATAATATGAGACAATATAAAACGATGTAGATACAAAACCAAATAGATACAAAATCACTAATAGAAATGAATAAATTATAGTATATAAACATAAATATATGCACCCTATTTACAGAAACCTACAAAAAAAAAAAAAAAAAAAAAAAAAAAAAAAAAAAAAAAAAAAAAAATACAGGAAATCCCTACACTCGAACTGTGCCCTCACCCACACCACCCCTCCTGCACATGGGTCAGAGTCCATACCGTTCCTCTACAGTTTACAAAGTTCTGTCCTTAACTGACCCATGTCAGGTCCCCCAAAAACACGAAAACACACCACCACCCACAAATACACCCTCCCCACCTAGCACTCCACCCAACCAACTTATACACAAACTTATACATACTAACTAACAGACACTGAACCACAACCCACTTTAGGCCCAAGTTTGGTCGCCTGTAAGCCCTTCATGCCATATCAGCTTAAAACAAAACAAAAAAGCTAGCGTGCACATGCATTAGCCCACCACCAGAAAGAAGGATGGCAGACTTGATACACCAAAATAATTTTTAACTCTTTTCCTAACTCCCCCTACAATTCTCCCTAATTCTATCCCTCCATTAAAGCTAACCCTACTCTCACCCTATCTCTATCCCTATCACACTTCCCCTATCCAAAATAAAGGTACTCTACCCAAAAGATCTAGTACCTAGGGCACATCAAAAGAAAACCCTCTCCACAGGAGAGAAGCCCTACTGGTACCAAGACTGCCATACTCCAAAGACCTGATCTTCCCGAGGTCACCGGTGATATTCCTACAGACCTCCACCTCGGAGAGGATTTTCTGCTGGGTCGACACTAAACACCGTGCATTCCACGTGTAGTACCTAACCACTAAACTAACTAAGAATAAAGTGCCCCGGTCTCGGCCACCCAGTGTCCTGAATGCCCCATAAGCCCACTCTGGATAGGTAAGGCCGGCAAGTTGACTCCAGCCGATGGAAGCGCCCACCCGGTTGTAAACCCTTATATTAAAGGGACAATGAAGCAGGAAATGGTCCATGCTTTCCAGCGTGTCCCCACACTCTTCTCGGGGACATCCCCGGTCATCAGAGTTCCTGCACTTCAGGTTGTCCCTTACATATAGCTTCCCCTGAAAGCAGCGCCAGGCCAAGTCCCAAAACTTCTGGGGGATCCTTTTCATGTTTAAAAGGTACAACCCCACCCTCAGATCCCGACCTGGGCAGTCCCTGAGTGCCAGAGGCCTCTGGAAGTGGGTCAACAGAACCCGTTTGTCAAGGAACTGCCTTGACTGGGTCCTGATCTCCCACACTCCCAGACCCCACCGACGTATCGCCTTCAGAGTCGGGGTAGCGTAAGCCGGAAGATATCCATGGGGCGTACGGAGGTCCTTCACTTGCCCTCCTGTCTCCCATTCCTGGAAGAAAGGCCGAAACCATTCCCTGCAGGAGAGTACCCACGGAGGAGCCCTCTCTGACCAGAGGTTTGAGATGTTAGCTTTTAAAAAGGTGTTTGTTAAGAACACCACAGGGTTTACCATAGATAAACCCCCTAGTCTCCTCGTGCGGTACGTAACCTCCCTCTTGACTAGGTTCATCCTGTTCCCCCATAACAGTTGAAAAAACAGGCTGTAGATCCTAGTGTAGTAAGCCTCTGGCAAGATACATACGCTGCCCAGATAGATAAACAAGGGGAGCAGGTACGATTTGATCAGGTGTACCCTTTCCCTGAGGGTCAAAGACCAACCCTTCCACTGGTCCACCTTCTGAGTGGCATCCTGGAGCTTACCATCCCAGTTTTTGGTGGGATAATCATCCTGGCCAAATGTGATGCCTAAGACTTTTGCTGATTCTTGGGGCCCTGGAAGGGTGTCCGGGAGATCAAACGTGGGATCCCCCCCTCCCAGCCAGAGACTCTCACACTTATCCCGGTTGATCTTAGACCCGGATGCCTCCGAGTAGCGTTCCACCTCCGACATCACCACATCAACCCCCTCTCTCGAGGAGACGAAAATAGTGACATCGTCGGCGTACGCCACTACCCCCTGGATGGCCCCCGGCTCCGCCAAACTCATCCCGACTCCCACCAACGGTCCGCAACTCACCCTCCTAAGGAAGGGATCGATCGCGAACACATATAACAGCGGGCTCAAAGGACAACCCTGACGGACTCCAGACCCCACTCCAAAAGAGTGGCCAGACCACCCGTTCACCAGTGGGAAACTCTCTGCCCCTGCATACAAGATCTTAAGCCAATTAACAAAAGTACTCGGTAAGCCATATCTCAGGAGGACGGACCAGAGGTACTCGTGGTTCACCCGATCAAATGCTTTGGCCTGATCCAAGGACAGCAAGTACCCCTTCCAGAAACCCGCACTACTCCGCTCCACTGCCTCCCTGACACTAAGGACAGCACTTAAGGTGCTTCGGCCTGGAACAGTGCAGTGCTGGGCCCCCGAAAGGAGCCGGGGTGCAAACTTCACCAGCCGATTAAACAGTATCTTGGCCAGAAGCTTCCTGTCCGTATTGAGAAGAGCTATGGGTCTCCAATTCTCAATACGGCTGGGATCTTTACCCTTTGAGAGAAGAATCAGGGCTGACCTCCTCATTGACTTTGGCAGAGTGCCCGAGGAGAGACACTCATTGAATACCTCAGTCAAGAGGGGAGCTAAAGACTCCTTAAAGGTCCTGTACCACTCAGATGTTAAGCCATCCGGACCTGGTGACTTCTTGGGGGCAAGCCCCTCGATCGCCAGTCTCACTTCCTCTTCCCTGATCTCTTCTGCCAAAACGCCAAGAGAGGGGTCTACCCCTGGCTCAGGAATGGTTTCAGCCAGGAAACCCGACATCACATCCCGATCCAGATCCTTCCTTCCCAAGAGGTGAGAGTAGAAGGATCTGACGATCTCCAAGATCCCTGATCTGGACCGATTCAGAGATCCTGTACTATCAATCAGTCCTGAAATGACTTTACTACTCACTGACATCTTACAGTTTCTGTAAGGGTCGGGCGAGCGGTACTTCCCGAAATCCCTCTCAAAAACCAAAGATGCGTGCCTATCGTACTGACACCTCATCAGCAAGGACTTCACTCTGGAGATATCCTCTCGGCTACCTCCAGTCGAGACAAGAAGCTCGAGTTTCCTCCTCAGACCCTGATACAGGCGATACCTGTTCAGGGACCTGAGGCTCGAGAGCTGGCGGAAGAACCCCGCAACCCGCTTCTTGAATATCTCCCACCACTCTGACTTACTACTACATAGGCCCAGTAAAGGTACCTGACTCTGAAGAAAATCCTCAAAGGACTGTCTTATCTCCGCTTCCTCCAGGAGGGACGAATTCAGCTTCCAATAACCTTTTCCCATCCGGGGGGTTTCTGAAACATTCAGGGAAAACAAAATCATACAGTGATCGGAGAACTCCACCTCAACCACGGACACTGCAGAAGAGACGGCTTCCTCCTTTAAATAAAACCTATCTATCCTAGACCTGCGACTACCTTGATGATAGGTGAAACCCGCGTGGCCCGAGGGGCTCCGGATGTGGGCATCCTCTAGGCGAGCTTCTCTAGCTATGCTAATCAGCGCCACACTATCGCAAGTCAGCGGACTATTGGAGCCTCTCCTATCTTGGGACCTCGTGACATTATTGAAGTCCCCTCCAAAGATCACCTGCCGACTCGTAAAAAGAAAGGGCTTAATCCTCATAAAGAGATCTTTACGGCCCCGCTTACTTTGCGGGGCGTATATGTTAATGAGCCGGAGCTCTTGTCCCTTCATGAAGACATCTAAGATCAGGCACCTCCCCATTTCTAATTCAATAACCCGTCGGCATTCAACAGGAGCGGTAAAAAGGACCGCCACCCCACTATACGGCTCAGCCGCAAGAGACCAGTGGGAGGGACCGCGCCTCCACTCTCTTCTGGCTTTTACCAGAGAGGCTAGATCTGACAACCTGGTCTCCTGTAAAAAGAAAATGTCGGCTTCAACGCGGCCAAGAAAATCAAAGGCTGCGAATCTAGCCGTATCCGACTTTATGCTGGCACAATTAATAGATGCCAGCGTCAATGGGGTGAGTGCCGCCATACAGGGTGATTAAATTAGACGGCCACACCCTTTACTTTTGTTTTCCCTTCTTTTTTGCCCCCTCATCCCCCGAAGAAGACGAGAGGGCAGGACCACTCTTGGATCTTTTTTTCGATTCAGATAGATCCATATTATCCCCGTCTCCGTCCGGCCCCGGTCTAGCCCTGCCCTCTGAGGAAGGTGCCTCAATAGGACAGGGCCCAGTTCCTCCCAGAGGCTCTTTCTCCCTAGGCACCTCGCCCTCACCCCCCCCAGCCAAGGAGGGGGAGGAGATGGTATCGAGGACGAGGTACCGGTTTGACAGGTCAACCAGAGGGGGGGCAGTCAGGCTTCCGTTTTGAACCTGGCCCGTAGTACAAGGAACAGAGGGCTCTGACCTCTTCTTTCTCCCTTTCCTTTTGCCCTTGTCTTTCTTTTTAGGCCTCTCCCCACTCTCCTCATCCACACTTTCATAGTGGGAGGAATCGGAAGGGTCGGCCATATTGCCTTCCTCTCTGTGAAGCCTCCTGATCTCCCCATCCAGCACATCCTCCTCCAGGGCTTCAGCGGTTACAGGGCCGCATTCAGGAGCAGAGGCCAGAGCTACCCCCGTCACCTGGGCACTCTCCAGCTCCCTACTCCTTCTACGATTTTCCTCCCGCCTTAGTTTGGCGGGGCCCTTTTTCCTCCTCACGAGCCCTGTTGCACCCCCATCCCTGCCCATACCCTCCCCGGCCGAGGCAACTTCACAGCTCTCCTCAGCCGGAGCGGCCGCTGCACGGGCGAAGGCGCTAGGACAACGGCTAAATGGGTGCCCAAGGACACCACACAGGTGGCACCGGATCTGCCTACAGGATGCGGCCAGATGTCCCACCCCACCACACAAAGCGCAGACCTGTACAGTACAGGCTGCACTAAAGTGGGTGGGGCTGCCACACCTGTGACAGACCTTAGGCTGCCCCTGGTAGAAGACCTGGATCCTATCACGTCCAAGGAAGGCGGCTGACGGAATGTGGGCAACCGTACTCCCTGAACGCTTGAGTTTGACGGAAAACGTCCAGGCCCCGGACCAGATCCCGTGCTCATCCAAGTTTTTCTTGGGCATGTCCGTCACATCCCCATACCGTCCGAGCCAGGTCATGATGTCATAACAAGAAAGTGACTCGTTACGGGTCAAAACGGTCACCTTCTTGACAGCATTCTGACGGGAAATCGCCTTTACGGCGAAATCCCGCCAGCCGGGCTCGTTTTTTGCCACTTCGTAATTCGACCAGAAGAGTTCGAGCCCCTCCGGCCGAACGAAACTGACGTCAAACTCAGACGATCCGTAGGGGTGAATCAGGGCAAAGATGTCACTCGCCCTGAATTCCATCTGAAGGAGGAGCTCAACCACTTTAGCGCGAGGTGGGCACGCATCCTCGCCCCTCCAAATCAGACGGACCACATTCCTACGGTTATTGTCCTGCCCGGTTGTCGGGAGGGACCAGACCACCTCCCCATTCCGCTCTCGGAAAGCCCCCAAACCGTGCCTCTCTATCCAGAAAGACAGGTCGACCTCACCCCTTCCCTCTACCTGGATCGACCTGTCACCCCTGCGTAGAGCCTCCAGGAGGCGCTGTTGCAAATGGCCCCCAGGGCCGGACGGAGACGGGGACCCCCCTGAACCCCCGGCAGCGACATTAGCATAGCTCCTGGGAGCAGTCACTGCCGGGGGGGCAGCCGGACCAGACCCAGAGCCAGAACCACTTACAACACCATTCACACCACAACTCTCAACCTCTTTATTTCCAGCCATACTATTACCACTCCCATCAACATTCACTCCACTGACACTCCCACATACACTCCTCTCACCCACAACACTACTACACCCATCAATATCACATCCTACATTCTTGTCCTGACTAACAAATTCTGGGCTGGCTGGGACTTGTAGTATGGCTGGCTTTAGTAAAGCCCTTTGTGCTGGCTTAGCCGCTGCTGGGGTCGACGCCGATGGCTTCTCCTTCATGGCTGCTATCACATCCTGATTCTGGGACTGCCCCACCGGGCGCACCCCAGCTCCTCCCACAGCGCCAGCACCTGCTTCACCCGACTTCACAGGCTCTGTGGATAATCCCGGCGCCCGGACACTCCCCCCCCTCACAGGGGAGTGCCTTGCAGTGCCGGTAATGCCCACAGTACTCGGGGAACCGCCCCCCGAGCACCCAGGGGCATAACTCGCGCTGCCCACCATGAGCCCATCCTGCCCCTCCCTACCAGCAGGATGGGCAGGCTTCACATCTATTGCGTCTGCAGCTTTTACTGACGCCATGCTGTATCCCCCATGCTGGCTCCGTTCCACCACAGAAACGGAGTCTGGCAGTTTAGAGGACCCAGCAGCCTGAACCAGCTTTGCAGCTGGCCCAGACTGCTGGAAAGGACGGAACACATAATGCACAGTTTCCTGGGTCTTCTGTTTTTTTGCCTTTCTTTTTACTAATGTGTCATCACACTGGTCATCACCAAATGTAAAATTCTGGAGGTGGGCTGGGGACTCCTGCATCACTATAGCCCTCAGCAATCCCCCAGCCTCACTCTCCACATCATCATCCTCACTATCGCTTAGCGGTAGTGCCACCTGAGCCGGCTCTATGTAGCTGTCCTGAGTCTTAGTGGTCTGGGTGTCACAGGGAGTAGGGTCAGGCAATACATCATCCTCCACAACCTGTACACTTTCCTCCAACTTCTTCTCCTCCACCTCCTCCTCCTTTACACCAACACCACCATCCTCTCTTTCTTCACCGCCACTACTCTCCCCATCATCCACCTCCACCTTACCTGGGGATTTCATGGCGGCAAACCGATCCCGGTTCTCCATCTTCTCCCTGAAGAGACCGCTTCCCTCCAGGATCTCTGCTCTCCTCTCCTCCATCTTTGCAATGTCTTTCTTCAGGGCTGCAATCCTCTTTTTCTGTTCCAGTTTATTCTTTTTGGACCCAGAGCATGCCAGATTCTGGGCTCCACGCAGGTCCTCTCTCATCAACCTAAGCTCCCTACCGCAGCGGTCGTATTCCGCAAACCGTGCGGTCATGCGGGAGCAGTAGGTCTCGCTGGATTCTTCGGGCCCTCTCTCAGCCCACAACTCAATACTTTGCCTCCTCGCCTTCCTTCCACTGGATCTCTGGCTGGCACCCATTGCCGGAGGAGCCGAGCCTGCATTGCTGCAGACTCTGCCAGATCTTCTTCCTCCGGCCGGAAAAATGGCTGTCGCTGTTTTCTCTCCACCCCCCGCCAGCCTGGAAGAACGGGGAGTGGAGGCCAGGGGCTCCATGCAGGGAAAACTCTCCCAAGGAGCCTGCCACACCCCTGGGAAAGGTTGGTGAATCACCTGCTCTGCCTCTGGAACTCTGGAGAAACACAAAAAGGGACACACCCAAAGCTGCTTCACACACAACTGCTCCTGGCTACTGTGTTCCACAGGAAGCGCTCTCTGCTGACATCTCTGTCCATGTCAGGAGCTGTACAGAGCAGGAGAGGTTTGCTATGGGACAGTTACTGACAGTTACTGACACGGACAGAGGCGGTAGCAGAGAGCACTGTGGTCAGACTGGAAAGAACTAAACTACACCACTTTCTGTGGAGCATACAGCAGCTGATAAGAACTGGAAGGATTAAGATGCCTGATCACGGGAGTCCCGCCGCTGGGAACCCCAGGGATCTTGCACGCGGCACCCCGTTTGTAATCAGTCCCCGGAGCGTGTTTGCTCCAGGTCTGATTACTGTCGATCACTGGGCCGGCGGCGTGTGACGTCACGCCTCCGCCCCCGTGTGATAGCTATCACGCCCCCTCCTGTAGGCTTGCATTGAGGGGCGGAGTGTGACATCACACGGGGCGGAGGCGTGACATCACACGCTGTCGGCCCTGTGGTCGCGTGCAAGATCCCATGGGTCCCCAGCGGCGGGACTCCCACGATCAGGCATCTTATCCTCTATCCTTTGGGTAGGGGATAAGATGTCTAAGCACCGGAGAACCCCTTTAACTTTCTGGGGCCAATTTTTCCACCAGAGTTCCCCTTTAAGTGGCTGTAGAACATGTATGCTATACAGGAACTAAACTGTACTGGTACCTGAGAGCTACTGAAGACAATAACATCCTGGACACATAAAGCTCACACCCCGCATGTATTACTGGGAGGGTCAGGCCCACGTGAGAACAGTCTGAAACTAGGAGCAGGTTGCAAATTGTATCTAAGGGATCAGATAATGAATGAAGGAAGAAGATTACAGCCTGAAACTACTAACAACTATGTAACCACAAAGATTTGTAGAAATCATCGCTTCCATATGTGTGTAGCCTTTATGGATTAAATACAGGTATAGGAGCTGTTTGTATGGAAATGCATTATTACAGAATACTGTACCCAAAAACTCAAAGAACTCTTCCCTTTCTTGTAGAGTACTTTTGCTTTTAAAATTAACCGGTAATACATTTGTTATAGAAATTCACACAATTTCCTCAAACAAGTCAGAAGACTGGGGCCAGTTTATGAATATCTGCGATGCCATCAACACCACAGCCGATGGGTGAGTACACAGATGTCTTAAAGGGGAACTCTATCTACAGGACAGGGGGTTTCAGCAAGATAAGTAAATGTGTTTGGACAAAGCTTCACTCTAGGACAATATAGGGTTAAAGGGAAAGTATGATAGATAATTTTTCTGATTTTAGACAGATATTAAAGGGGTACTCCACTGTACAGGCAGCGGGGTAATGACATCATGCCACGCCCCCTCAATGCAAGTCTATGGGAGGGGGCGTGACGGCCGTCACGCCCCCTCCCATAGACTCGCATTGAGTGTGCATGGCCGTGACATCATGAGGGGGCGTGGTCACGACAAAATGTTCTGTATGCTGGGGCAGTGAAGAACCCCTTTAAAACATGTTCTTTATTTCTATCCTGTTTTCTATTTTCTGACTGTAATTTGTTTTATTGCCTTAAGTACATTATTATGGGTTCAGCCATCTTGCCTGAACTGTTTTTAACAGCATTTAGAGATATGCCTTACAGAAAGTGTCATGGACATAGGCAACAATTGACATGAACGGGAAAGGTATCTGGGCATGCTCTGTGACCTTTCAAGAGTTCATTTCACAGAGAGGGGGAGGATGAGCTCTAAGCGTCATCTATCTACTGTAATACTGTACAAGTCAATTCCCGGCGGCCCCCTCCTTATCACCGTAGACATAATAGGAAGTCTCAGCTTAGTTTAAAGGGCTTCTCCTCCCCTAGATATCTTATCCATTATCCAAAGGATAGGGGAAAAGATGTATGATCGGGGGGTCCCACCGCTGGGATCCCTGCGATCTCGGTTGCAGCACTCCAGACATCCGGTGCATGGGGCATACTTTGCTCCTTGCCGGATGACTGGCGATGAGGGGGGGAGACTTGTGATGTCACGGTCACACCCCATTGGTGATTTTACGGCCATGCCCCCTCAATCCAAGTCTATGGGAGGGGGCGTGATGCCTCCTCCCATAGACTTGCATTGAGGGGGCGTGGCTGAGACGTCACAAGCGGGGCGTGGCCATGAAGTCATGAGCCTCTGTCACTGAACCTGACGCTCTAAACGAATGCCGGGTGCAGCACAGAGATTGCGGGGGTCCCACCGGTGGGACCTACACGATCAGACATCTTGTGCCGTATCCTTTGGATAGTGGATAAGATGTCTAGGGGCGGAGTACCCCTTTAAGGCCTAGTGGCCAGAATGGAAACTGCAAGATCTCATCTCTGAACATAATAATAACAAATGTACAGTAGAATCCATTTAACAAAACATTAATGGGACAACATTGATGATAGAGGATTAAATATTCTGGATTATTCTTGATTCGATGCTCCATTATAAGTCGATGGGACAGGTAGACAAAAATCACTAAGAGCCGGGGAGTAAATTGCGGTACCACGTGATTACCCCCGCTCATTCTCCTGACCGGTGGGACTCCGACCGATCAATCTGTAGCCTTAGTTGCGAAACCATATGGCCTTTAAAAATCAAGCAGCGTGTCTCCTACTGCAGTCATTTAGCCAAATGTCCCTCAAACCAACCCCCCACCCTCCCATGGCCAACAATTACAGGCAGTCAAATACATTGGGAGGCAGCGGAGCGTCTCTCAGACAGATCTGACACGGATTACCTCCTGAGTGATAATAAGACTGGACGGGAAGATCAATGTCGTCCAATCTCTGTGTTCCCCGGTGGCAGACGGCACTGGAGGGTCTAGAAAGCCTCATAGACATCAGGCACAAATCTTATTTCATATGGGCCTCAGAAGTGACACCAGTCATTTCCACACGAAGATCATAAAATCATACGCTAAGACCAATAAATCACAAGACGGCAGAACAATAAAGAGGGACACCGACTACATGACCAACCACAACGGCTATAATGACCATTCACAGTTATCTCCAAGAATCACAATATTTATAATAATAACCATAACATTTCTAACATAGGGGCTTATGCATTGGTGTGTGCCCTAAACCCGTGAGTGTATTATTAGGAGCTGAAATGATTCCCTCTGTTTCAGCGATCGGAGAAGAAATAGTTAATCCTAAGGGTTAATTGTATCTTGTATATAAAACTCCTCCTCAGCCTGTTTTGTTATGCCTGATGAAACGGCACAAGCGTGGTGAAACGTGTCGCACTTGTATCCAATAAACCTTCTTCATCTTACCTGACATGTCCATCCTGGTCAGTGCCGTTGTACCCCGTTCCATCCTTCAAAGTCGCTGCTTGCCAGACTACAATGAAGACTTTTTTTGATGCATTTCGACCTGTAGTCGAGCCCTTAGTCATAGCATATATCACTGGTTGGCTCTCCGGGGTCGTCGTGTTTAGGCGACTTTAGTATCAGTTCAGTTTCGACTTGGATTTGTAGCCTTTCACTATAAAATAATATACACAATTTTCTGTTTTAGGCCCCGGGAAGCAGTCAAAGCTTTAAAAAAAAGAATAAGCAAAAACTACAATCAGAAAGAAGTCAGGTATTCACTTTCTGTAAGTATCACTTACACCTAAAGGTATATAATGATTTATACTTTACAGCACAGGGGTTGTCAACTATTTTACAGCACAGGGGTTGTCAACTGATTTGTAAATCCCTTTAGTTACCAAAAATGACTCCTTTTCCCAGGAAAAAGCTCAAAAGTCTTTGCCACAACGTGTCCCACTGACTGTTGTTAGGCTCAGTCTGTTTCAGAGAGACCAAGACAGAACTCACAAGCGGGGGCAGGGCTTAGCTAGTGCTATGTGCAGGAGACAGAGAGCCTGGGCTGTGTAACTGGAATCTGTTATCTTGTCTGCCTACTCTAGGTGTTTCATATTGTCCCTGAAAGGTAAATCAAAGCTTCATTCCAAGTCCTGACCACCAATAAAGCTATAGGTAGCTGTCCCTTGTGCTCTTACTACTGTATGTGCACAGTGCTGCCTCCTGAATGTAATCCCCGCTACCCTCTCTTTAGCTCATCATCAGCAGCGGTAGCTTCTGTGGTTCATTTATCAGGCTTCTGTACCAGTACGTCTAGTCTCCTAGACTGCACAGTGGACACTTGCATGTGCTCAGCAGGAACCCTCGCAGGTTGTTGTGGCCCAATCATTAACAGTGAGCTGTGCATGGATAACACATCACAGATGCCCCCATTGACTTAACAGAAGGTGGGTTCTAGTTTTGATGTATCCTGGACCCAGGTAAAACCAAACTATGACGGCCGAGTCCTTATATTAGAGAAGTTTTCTCCGTTCTTCAGCAGGCTGCCATAATAGTCTAACAAAGCTTCAGTACAAGGTCATGGCGGCAGTAACCAATATATTTTGCCTTTGGTGTTCGGAGCCTCGGAGAACAGGTCTGGGATTTAGTGATCCTTTAGTGTTTCTTAATGGTGTCTTTGTACTTTCTCTGCCATTCAGCTATTGGAAATGTGCATGCAGAACTGCAACACAACATTTCAGTCCTTGATCCTAAAGAAGGAATTCTGTAAGGACGTTCTGGCCAAACTGCTCAACCCCAAGTACAATCTACCCATGGATCTGCAAAACAGGATCCTCCGCTTCATCATGGTAATCTATTTGTGTGTACTGTAGCATGGACATTATTGTCATTAGAATATCTATTGCATATTAGCAGATAAGGGCTCGTTCACACTGCCGGAGTGCTCCGCTAAAGGGAGCTCTGTCAATCAGTCCATAGAAAGGACGGGAGATGAGTGGAGACAAAAATACTGCATGTCCTACTTTCTTCTCTGCTCAGCTCCTGTAAAATACCTTACACCCAACAAGCTCCATTAAAGGGGTACTCCACTGCTCAGCGTTTGAGGCAAACTGTTCCGAACGCTGGAGCCGGCGCCGGGAGCTTGTGACATCATAACCCCGCCACCTCGTGACGTCACACCCTGCCCCCTCAATGCAAGTCTATGGGAGAGGGCGTGACAGCCGTCACGCCTCCACCCATAGACTTGCATTGAGGGGGCGTGAAGTGACGGCATGAGGGGGCGGGCTATGACATCACGATTTCCCGGCGCCAGCTCCAGCGTTTACGCTGAGCAGCGGAGTACCCCTTTAAAGTCAATAGGATTCATAGGGATCAGGTGGTGTCAGTTGCGATCCGACCCGTTCTGGGTCCATTCAGCGCAAAAAAAAAAAGGGCAAACTGGGTCAGAACGTGACGGAGCATAATGGCAGTGTAAACTTAGCCTTACATGGCCATAGCCTTACATGGCCATAGCATAGCATGGCCATGTCACGAGCCTCCGGATCTGCACCCGATGCTCTAAACTGCCTACTCTAGGTGTTTCATATTGTCCCTGAAAGGTAAATCAAAGCTTCATTCCAAGTCCTGACCACCAATAAAGCTATAGGTAGCTGTCCCTTATGCTCCTACTACTGTATGTGCACAGTGCTGCCTCCTGAATGTAATCCCCTCTACCCTCTCTTTAGCTTGTCATCAGCAGCGGTAGCTTCTGTGGTTCATTTATCAGGCTTCTTTACCAATACGTCTAGTCTCATAGACTACACAGTAGGCTGGGTTCACATTGCAGAATCTCCGGACGGAATTTCCGCTGGAAATACAGCGGTCAGCACTAGGACCATGCGGACTGCATTGCTAACCACATAGACAGCAATGCAACTTCTGAGTGGATCTGCCAAATGATCTGCTCAGAAATACATTGCCGCCTATGAGAACGGAAATGCAGGCTGCACGGTCCTAGCGCCGCCCGCAGGATCTCCGGCAAAAAAATTCTATCCTGAGATTTCGCAGTGTGAAGCTGGCCTAAGAGTGAAGGCCAGGGCATCTCTCTGACTCTGCAATCCAATCTATCCAGTACCAATAGGATTGCTGGTTACAATCTACATTTTTGGTACAGTATCATAAGGCTATGTTCACACATAGTATTTTGGTCAGGATTTTGCTCAGGAACAGACACAGAAAAAGGTGAAAACTTTCCATTAAAGTTGTTTCTCTGTGTCGCTTCCAATCCTGGTTTTAGTGAAAAATAGTGATGAAAAAATCCTGACCAAAATACTATATGTGAACACAGCCTAACACTATAATGTGTCTATACCCACACACATTCTAGGAAACAATCATTCACATATTTTTTTCTTTTTCTCACCAGACGTGGTCTACACAGTCAACGGGCAATGCCGACGTTACGGAGGTCAAAGAACTGTATTTGGAGATGATTAAGAAAGGAATCCAGTTCCCTCCTTTGGATGCCAGTAAAGAAACAACCACTGAGCTGCGAAGGGTAAGACAGCACATATTAAGGGGTACTCCACCCCTAGACATCTAATCAGATGTCTGATCGCGGGGGTCCCCAGACATCTGGCTGTGGCATCCCAGACATCCGGTGCACAGAACGAACTTCGCTTTGTCCCGGATGACTGGGGATGCGGGGCGGAGGCTCATGATGTCACGGCCATGCCCCCTCAATGTAAGTCTATGGGAGGGGGCGTAACATCCGTCACGCCCCCTCCCATAGACTTGCATTGAGGAGGTGTGGCCGTGATGTCACGAGCGGGGCGTGACCATGACATCACGAGCCTCCGACGCTGCACCCATCGCTCTTAATGAACGCCAGGTGCAGCAGGGAGATCGAGGGGGTCCCCAGCGGCGGGACCCCCCACGATCAGACATCTTATCCCCCTATCCTTTGGAAAGGGGTGGAGTACCCCTTTAAGGGGTTAAGAGGAGTTATGGAGATAAAACGGGACATTGATCGTCTCTCAGGGAACATGCAATGTACAGGATCATAGAAAGTCCATTAGCTATGGACTGGTCAATCCCCAGTAGGATCGCTAAGTTGAACTCTCTTGAGTTGGGCGCACCCCTTCTACACCTGCTAGATCAGTGGTCTCAAACTGTGGCACTCCAGATGTTGCAAGTGAGTGACTAGTTCAAAAGTACATAAAGAACAACTCTCTAGGTTGTCCCCTTGGATCAAAGTATTTGAAGAACAGTTCTCTAGGTTGTCCCCGTGGTTCAAAGTTCAAGAAGAACAGTCCTCTGGGTTGTTCCCATGGTTCAAAGTTCAAGAACAGTCCTTTAGGTTGTTCTCTTGTTAAAAATTCAAGAACAGTGCTCTAGGTCGTCCCCTTAGTTCAAAGTACAAGTAGAACAGTCCTCTGGGTTGTCCGCTTGGTTCAGAGTATTTGAAGAGTAGTCTTCTAGGTTGTCCCCGTGGTTAAAAAGTCCAGGAAGAACAGTCCTCTGGGTTGTCCCCATGGTTCAAAGTTCAAGAACAGTCTTCTAGGTTATCTCTTTGGTTGAAAACCCCATTTTGGACTGTTCTTATTGCATTTTGAACAAAGGGGACAACCTAGAGGACTATTATTCTTGTACTTTGAACTATGGGGACAACCTAGAAGACTGTTCTTGAACTTTGAATCATGGGGACAACCCAGAGGACTGTTCTTCTTAAACTTTGAACCACGGGGACAACCTAGAGAACTGTTCTTGAACTTTGAACCAAAGGGACAACCTAAAGAACTGTTTTTGAACTTTGAACCAAAGGGACAACCTAGAGAACTGTTTTTGAACTTTGAACCAAGGGGACAACCTAGAGGACTGTTCTTGAACTTTGAACCAAAGGGACAACCTAGAGGACTGTTCTTCTTGTACTTTGAACTATGGGGACAACCTAGAGAACCATTTTTCTTCAACTTTAAATTATGGGGACAACCTAGAGAACTCTTCTTCAAATACTTTGATCCAAGGGGACAACCTAGAGAACTCTTCTTCAAATACTTTGATCCAAGGGGACAACCTAGAGAACTGTTCTTCAAATACTTTGATCCAAGGGGACAACCTAGAGGACTGTCCTTCAAATACTTTGATCCAAGGGGACAACCCAGAGGACTGTTCTTCTTGTACTTTAGTCTTTATAATTGATGCCCTCTCTATACATGAGGCCCCGCTCCTGTGTATAGCAGCACCCCCGCCATTTGTGTGTGGAGAGGCTCCTTACATGTGACTGGAGAATCCCTCCGGGTGTTACACTATGTGCGTTGCTATGAGCGGATATTCTTTCCCTCGGCAGCGTTCTCCCTCGTAGAGGTTATCAGAAAGTTCTTAGTTAATTCTGGCTCATTGAAGCGGTTCATTACGGGACGGACGGGGATGCAATTAGATCTGGTTTATCTTGTTTGTCCAGACGCTTTGTTAATGCCGTGTAATATATCAGCCGCTCCGCAATGCTTTTTGCTTCTTTTAATAATTGTGTATGACAAATGACCAGACGCCGACGCCTTTTTTCCAAATTCTGCAGTACAATTGTTCAATTGTACGATGTTCGGGCTCCGCCGCAGCCTCGTTTAAAGGAACAATACCTAAAAATCTGGATTTATTTTCACATTTTCCTGTTTAGCCAGTTACCCTAACATAAGGCCGCAAATAATTTGGCAAATTTGGTAATGTAACTGATATTGCCATCATCCATTCGAGTATATTGATGCAAAGAATATCACTCTCTGGTATCAGGGGACACAGTATTGAATTCATAGTTTAGCCCAATCCCCAGTTTTGGAATATGTGATCCTTATTGCAAAATATTATTGCATTTAAAGGGGTACTCTGATGCCCAAGAAAATGTTCCGAATGCTTAGAGCGGGTGGCGGGGGTCGTGCCGTCATGGCCACCCCCGTTGTGCTGTCATGACACGCCCTCAGTGCAAGTCTATGGGAGGGGGCGTGGCGGCCGCCACGCCCCCTCCCATAGACTTGCATTGAGGGGGCATGTCGTGACATCACATGAGGGCTTGGCCATGATGGCATGACCCTGCCGCCTGCACCAAGCTTTCTAAACCAACGATGGGTGCTGCACAGAGATCGCGGGAGTCCCAGAGGCAGGACCTCATGATCAGACATCCAAAGGATGGGGGATAAGATGTCTAGGGGCGGAGCATCCCTTTAAAGAGGACCTGTGGCCAATCCATTAAATAGCTTAGGCCACCCTGATCACACACCTCTTTACAGTTTCTTGATATTCCTTTCTGGGGTTTATAATTTGTCTAACAATTCAGTAAATAGTCAGATAGGCGTGAACTTAATGACACCCAGTTTGCCCGCACTAAACCCAATATACTGGGTTATAGTGCGAGTGAACAGCTTTACAAAGAGGGTCTAGAGTATAGGCAGAGTTCTGACATTGTAAACTTCCTGCTGCATTGGTATCCAGTGCTCATTGGAGGCAGAGAGCTGGCTCACCCAGCTCCCCTGCCTCCTCCATATTCGCCGTGTGCCACCACACCCTTCATTTTTATGCTAATGAAGTCTTCGGGTGAGTGCACAGAGAAAACAGTGCTCATTCGCATAATAAGGAAGGTGGCGGGATAGACAGAGAATATGGGGTGCCTAATACAAACCCCCTGACTGTTAAATCCCACTCATCACCTAATGGGTCACTAACATTTAAAAAATGTAAGGGGTACTCCCCTAGTTAACGTGTGACACGGCAGAAGTTGTGGTCGGTGGAGGTCAGGTGGCTGAGACTATTATTGATCGCCAGAACAAAGGGACAGAAGTTCTCAGCTGAGTGCTGTGCCTCTTCCTTTCTTCTGAGCTTTCCTCGGAAAGTTTCGAGTCAGGATCTTACTCTTCATCAGATGGTGCTTATGGAACATTGTAGAGGTCATGATTTCTAGGACATATTCTCCCCAAAGAGAATAGCAAGTAGTCTTGACCACGTCTACATGCCTAAATGCATTAAGTTGCTGCCATATGATTGGCTGATCAGCTATTTGTGTTAACTAGCAATAGAACAGGTGTACCTAATAAAGTGCCCAGCGAGTGTATAATAGATAAGACTATATCTCACCGGTACCAGATGCAGGAACAGGAATCCCCGGTTGTGTTCCGGATCTCATTGCAGCTTCTGTCCCTCAGCACCAGAGTAATAAACTCTCCGCCGGCCGACACATGCACTGTCCTCATACCATGGTCAGGGAGGACCCAATCTACACACAGCCATCATTCCTGGATTAAATCCTTCACCTTTCTAGCCTTATATTTATAGTACGAGCTTCTGGAGAAAATTAGATTAGTCAGTAACTTATGGTCGTACAGACAGAACACGACCATACATTTTTTTTTTTTTTTTGCCTTATTTTTTAATATTTTTATTTGCCAAAATCTATTTTTTTTTATTATTATTATTATTATTTTATTTATTTTTTCCCCCCCACCGTGCCTGTCTTTCACCATACAGTGCGTGCTATTGTTTTACGGCCCATTATAATTATTTTTGTGTTTCGCTTCTGCGGTGCCAGCGTTTGGTCCATAAGCATTTTTCAGCATGTACTTTGTGATTTATAGAGAAATAAAATGTTTTCGAGCACTTCCCCGGCCTATGTACTTGGATGATTTGAAGGAATAAATTCTATGAAGTAGATACTTTAGCGGAATGAAAAGGTTTTTCTCTTTCCCCTGCCGTGTTTATGACGGTAAAAGGCGTTTTATAAAAATTGAGGCGCTCTCCAGCCGAATAACAATTTTTTTTGCTTGCAATAACGTGTATGGAAATATTTTCCTAAGGACCACTGCAACGCACACGTATTACAGAGATGTTATACTGACTACAGTCTGGCATCCATGTTTGGTGTTCCACAATAATCAGCACTACATTGCACGCCCTGCCTGGTGCACTGTCTCTCCACCCCTTGTGTGGTATGCTCCATGCCCGTTCCTGGTGGTCCATGGCATGCATTTGGCTCAATGTTTAAGCTCATCGTCTGGTATCTTCACCCTTGAGTGGCATACCCGTTCCTGGTGGCCTATGGGCATGCACTTAGCTCAATGCTTTAAGCGTATGCTCTGATACCTTGTGTGGCATGCTCCATACCCGTTCCCTCTGGTACCTCCCCCCCCCCCCCTTGTGTGGCATGCTCCATACCCATTCCTGGTGGCCTATGGGCATGCACTTAGCTCAATACTTTAAGCGTATGCTCTGGTATGTGCCCCCCCCCTTGTGTGGTATTCTCCATACCCTTTCTTGGTGGTCCATGGCATGCACTTAGCTCAATGCTTTAAGCGTATGCTCTGGTATCTCCCCCTCCCCCCTTGTGTGGCATGCTCCATACCAGTTCTTGGTGGTCCATGGCATGCACTTGGCTTAATGCTTTAAGTGTATGCTCTGGTATCTCCACCCCTTGTGTGAAATGATCCATACCCATTCCTGGTGGCCTATGGGCATGCACTTAGCTCAATGCTTTAAGCGTATGCTCTGGTATATCTCCCCCCCCCCCCCCCCTTGTGTGGCATGCTCCATATCCATTCCTGGTGGTATATGGTATGCAGTTGGCTCAATGCTTCAAGCTCATGCCCTCATACTCTGATGTCTATAAATAAAGCCACACATCTATATAACTTTTTCCATAGATACAGCCAAACCTCTCCAACAGGCCACCTCTTTGAGAAGACCATTCATCCTTTTATCTAAAACACTTTATGGTTGATGGATATTCAGTCTACCATACATTATGCATGGGGTCCATCTCCTTGGAGAAGACCATCCCCATAGATCAACACTCCACTTGCAGCATACTCCCAATGAAGTTCACATAAAGAAAGTTCCGTAGCAAATATTTCTAGTAACACAGTCTGGTGTAGATGACTTATTCTTCTGTCAGACATTGGGTTGACGACCATATACATATAGATTACTTCAGGCACCTTCTATAAGACATTAAAGATTCTTGTACTTGGTCTTACATTACTCTGAAGGTTACAGAATCATAAGCCTGTTGTACCCATGACCCTCACAGCATCGCCACTGGACACGTCCTGCATAAACAAATACATTCATCTTATAGATTTCTTCTGGAGCCAGATGCTTGTGGTTGGTTTAATAGCCAGAAGCAGCTGAGTCTGCAGGAACGTTTTATGAGCGTTGTGGCTCCTATCATGCATAGCATCATCATTTTATCACAAAGCAAAACAAAGCCAGGAAGCTCAGACGTCAGCTAAGATACATGAGGCTACACATCTTCACTTTGTTTATACAAGATTAGAGCAGGTTTACTACTCCGCAAGATGAATACTACTAATGCCCAGTACTGCTGAAGCCTATCATTGCCCGTCACCTACCTCCCCCCCAGTACTGCTGAAGCCTATCATTGCCCGTCACCTACCTCCCCCCCAGTACTGCTGAAGCCTATCATTTCCCGTCACCTACCTCCCCCCAGTACTACTGAAGCCTATCATTTCCCGTCACCTACCTCCCCCCAGTACTACTGAAGCCTATCATTGCCCGTCACCTACCTCCCCCATACTACTGAAGCCTATCATTGCCCGTCACCTACCTCCCCCCCAGTACTACTAAAGCCTATCATTGCCTGTTATATACCCCCCCAGTACTACTAAAGCCTATCATTGCCTGTTATATACCCCCCCAGTACTACTAAAGCCTATCATTGCCTGTTATATACCCCCCAGTACTACTGAAGCCTATCATTGCCCGTCACCTACCTCCCCCCCAGTACTACTAAAGCCTATGATTGCCCGTCACCTACCTCCCCCTCAGTACTACTGAAGCCTATCATTGCCCGTCACCTACCTCCCCCCCCAGTACTACTATAGCCTATCATTGCCCGTTATATACCCCCCCAGTACTACTGAAGCCTATCATTGCCCATTATATACCCCCCAGTACTACTGAAGCCTATCATTGCCCATTATATAACCCCCAGTACTACTAAAGCCTATCATTGCCCGTTATATACCCCCCCAGTACTACTAAAGCCTATCATTGCCCATTATATACCCCCCAGTACTACTAAAGCCTATCATTGCCCGTTATATACCCCCCCAGTACTACTGAAGCCTATCATTGCCCATTATATACCCCACAGTACTACTAAAGCCTATCATTGCCCGTTATATACCCCCCCAGTACTACTAAAGCCTATCATTGCCCGTTATATACCCCCCAGTACTACTGAAGCCTATCATTGTCATTATATAACCCCCCAGTACTACTAAAGCCTATCTTTGCCTGTTATATACCCCCCAGTACTACTAAAGCCTATCATTGCCCGTTATATACCCACAAGTACTACTGAAGCCTATCATTGCCCATTATATACCCCACAGTACTACTAAAGCCTATCATTGCCCGTTATATACCCCCGCCGTACTACTAAAGCCTATCATTGCCCGTTATATACCCCCCCAGTACTACTAAAGCCTATCATTGCCGTTATATACCCCCCAGTACTACTAAAGCCTATATACCCCCCCAGTACTACTAAAGCCTAACATTGCGCGTTATATACCCCACCAGTACTACTAAAGCCTATCATTGCCCATTATATACCCCCCCCCCCCCCCAGTACTGCTGAAGTCTATCACTGCACGTCCTATACCCCCCTCCCCCCCCACACTTATTACTCTACACCACAAAGTGAGCAGGCAGGAGCATACCTAGATTATTTGGCACCCAGGGGGGGGGTGAGTATGTAAATTGTGAGTATGTAAATTGGTCCCCATTAGGTAGGTAGCTCTCCCCCAGTAGCCAGTAAACCCCTCCTCGTAATCAATAATCCCCCCATTAACCAGGTTGCTCCCCCAGTAGTCAATAATTCCCCAGTTACCAGTAATCCTCCTCAAGTAGGCAGTAATCCCCCCCAGGTAGGCAGTAATCCCCCCAGGTAGCCAGTAATCCTCCCCCCTGCATTAGGCCATCTCTCCCCAGTTGGCAGTACCCCCCTCAGTAGGCAATAATCTCCCCAAGAAGGCAGTAATTCCTACCTATTGCAAATATAATAAAAACAAAAATATATATACTCACCTCCTCACCCAAACATAGCAGCAGCAGAAGCCAGACTGCCTCCTTCTTCCTCTGCTCTGGTGCAGGAGCATACTCCACTCCCAGTGTAGGCCGCAGCCTTAAGCTGTCTTCAGGCTGCATACTACAACACCGCCGACCAGGGGATCAGGGACAAGTGATCAGGATTCCCCGGTCAGTGAGTGGATTATAATGTGGGAGGTTTAGACGCCTTTGGAGTGGATTGGGGGGAGTCATCGGCACCCTGGGTATATTCCCCACCCCCCTCCGTAAGCACACCATCGTGAGCAGATCCTCAAAACTAGTTTGTTACAATGTAACCTCTCATTGTCTGCACATGTATCCCCTATATTGGCAGGAGCTGCGGCATATGTTGGTGCCATATTACCAAACATTTTTGTTACTATTTCTCACAGACTCAAAGACTTGACCAGACTCAGATAAGTGATCTCATCCTTCTCTCTGCTTTTCCTTCAGGCTGATAAGATGACTGATAAAACTACTACTCCATTACACACAGAAGTGTCCGGGCAGCAGCTTTCAGCCGAACAGGTATGTGCAGCAGAGTATCCACAATATAGACCAGTGTTTCCCAACCAGGGTGCCTCCAGTTGTTGCAAAACTACAACTCCCAGCATGCCAGGACAGCCTTAAGCATTACTTGTTATGTTTTCCGGTGTCGGTGAAAAGGGGGTTTCCCAATTAATTTCAGAAATTTTACATAATTTTACATAAAGGAATATAATCTAAGCCAGTGTTTCCCAACCAGGGTTCCTCCAGCTGTTGCAAAACTACAACTCCCAGAATGCCCGGACAGCTGAAGGCTGTCCGGGCATGTTGGGAGTTGTAGTTTTGCAACAGTTGGAGGAACCAACCCTGGTTGGGAAACAATGAACTAAGCTCTGCATTTTTTTAAATTAAAGTAAGAACTGTGGCTGTCGTGAGGCAAGATGACTGTCTTGCCTCAGGCAGCAGATTTTAGAATCCCTGGAGGAAGCATGTTTTGTGGTGTAAATGTAAATTTACCTTCTGCCCCTCACCACTACCTCTGTTTCTCCCATTCTGTACTGTCGGCTCCTGTGACCTATAAATCATGGCTGGTCACACATGTGGAATGTAAGGCAGTCAGGAGTCATTATTTGGTGACCGTACAACAATTATAGAGTTATACAGAACACTACTGATATAGACCAAAAACTATACAAAACGTCTAACTCAAATGGCCGTATGAAGGCCTAGAAATATACGGGGGCCTTACTGTATCTCTGTATATCATACACATGCAGTGCAGGGAGAAATAGGGTCTAGATGAGCTCTGCTGTATTGTAGTACATGGAGTCCTCAATAGATGCACAGAACTTCACAATTTTATTGATATGAAACAATGGGTCGACGGATTTCGGTGCCAACATGTACCTTAGTCAAGGTCCAATGTAAAAACACCTCCTAGTGTCCTGGCTCTCTGACATGTGCATCGGTGATGAAGTTGATACCTACAAGGCACCAAATTTGTTTAATCTATTGTTGGGAAGACTCGTCTAGATCCTATTTTCCCACATTGCAAATGCCTACTTATCTGTAGGGCAGATGGATCGGGTTCTGGCTAAAATACTGACCAAATAGTGACCAAAGTCCTGATCAAAAATGCCGAAACAATATGTATGAACCCAGCTTTAGACCTACGAGTTAGGAAAAGCAGCCTGGTTCATGGAGTCGTCTCATTGACTTCCAGCATGGACAATATGGTGTCCACTCCTGACCTCAGCCATATGTGTATGATCTCGGTAAGTAGAGCTGCAACATTAAAGTGTCTTGTATCCTCCAGATCGGTAAACTGTACAGTGAGCTGGATATGGTGAAAATGAATGTGAGGGTCATGTCCGAGATCCTGCTGGAGAACGTCCCAGGAGCAGAGCTAGAAGACGATATGGACCTCTTACAGGTATCTTCTTACTTATGTTTAGTCTATGGGTAGTAGTCACCGATGGTTTTACCTTACATCCCATTATATCTCACCATCATTCGAAAGACATGCGGTAATGCAGTACAGTGTGACGGTCCTGATCAATTGCTGCAGGAGATCACAACGAGACCCCTGCGATCAGACATCTTATCCTTTGGATAGGAGATAAGATGTCTAGCAGCCGAGTACCCCGTTAAATAGGGACTACGTTCTCAGTCGGCGATCAGTTGTACATGAGTCCCTTTATATCCAGTCTTCTCTCTCACAGCTTTTCTTTAACCTTTTTTTTAGTACTTTATCCATTTTCCCGGCACAGTTCTGCTCAGTTGTCTTTTCCCTTTTATCCCGTATTCTCTTCCTCCTCATTCTTCTCACTTCCTCGGTTCCCACAGACACTTCTCTTATGTCCACTGACTGCAGTTTTCTTGGTAACAATGTGGGCGGCACATCTTCTTATTAAAGGGGTATTCTGGGATTTTTGGATGTAAGACAGAGGCAGAAAAGTCAGTCTAGTTTCTAATATACTTCCCTTACTTGTGTTTGGTAGCTGGTATAAAATTTCTTTGTCTTTCTCTTCCCTGGAAGTTCATTTTCTGCAGCCTACAAAATGAGTGTTGTCTCTGACTTTTCCCAGCTTGCTGTGTGGCCCGAGACATTACATCACTACTCAGGTGCTGAAAGGTGGCTGTTCTGTCTGTTGTAAGCCCCCTGTTGGCGTTACCGGCGCACATGTGCATTCATCAGCAAACAAATCCACAGCTTGTGTGTCAGGTGATGTCAGGCAAGTCATGTGATCAAAGGGGGCATGGCTGTGCTGCAATGGGTGGGGATGTGTAGGAGGGAAATAAGTCCCCTCCCACCTTGAAATAAAGGATCCTTGGGATTGTAGTTTCAAGGTGGACAGAAGAAGTAGCCAGTTCCCAAAAACAAGCCAGCAGTGTGATGGAGGACACAGGACATGGCCATTTACCACCAACACAAGCACAGATCCTTGGTCAATATATCCATTACTGTATGACACTGAAAGTAAATACTGTGTGAGACGACAATGGGACGGTTCATTTACTGACAGTGCAGGCGGTGGGTGCATTCTTATGTGTAGGGCTCGGCATCGCAGAAGCGAAAAAGCGACAATTTATCTGTGTCACTCATTTATGGCTGAACCCCAATGATATCTGACAGGAGCTGGAGAAGGTGTGCCGGGAGATGCAGGCCCGGATCCTGAAGCTTCTGGAGACCGTACAGAATGAGGACGTTATCATTGAACTGGTGCAGGTCAATGACGATCTGAATAATATCTTCCTGAGACATTCCAGGTAAAAACATTTCCATATATGGGATTTCCTTTCCTTTATAATTATCACTACTATATATATATATATATATATATATATATATATATATATATATATAGTAAATTTGAGTAGCCGTATTAGTCCAGTGATGCAGATGCAAATCATAAAATGTTGCAGTATCTTGTAATACCTTTTTTATTGGACTAATTTGCTTTGGACTTGATAAAGGGAGGAATCCCTAAAGCTTGTTTCTACAAAATGCTGTTAGTCCAATAAAAAAAGAATTACAAGATACTGCAACATTTTATGATTTGCTTCTATATATTTTTATATATATATATATATATATATATATATATATATATATAATGTATCAGTGTCCCGTATCAGTGTCGAAACATCTCTAAGCTCTACTACATTTTTATGATTGTCTAGTAAAGCAGCCATATTGCAGCTCTTCAGGAGGCTAGGAAAGCTGGGTGGCATGCAATATGTGTGCCAACCAGCTTTCCTGGTCTCCTGAAGAGTTCCAATATGGCTGCTTTACCAGACAGTCAAATACAAATATAGTAGCCTTTAGGGATGTCCACATACCAACAATCTTTACAGTGCAAGGAGAACAAGCAGCCTATTACTTTTGGAGCTTCAGGAGGCAGGGAAAGCTGGGTGGCACGCATTATGCGTGCCACCCAGCTTTCCTTGTCTTCTGAGGAGCTCCAATATGGCTACTTTACCAGACAGTCAAATAAAAATATAGTTAAGTTTAGGGGTGTCCAGATACCAACAATCTTTGCAGTACAAAAAGGACAAGCAGCATATCACTACTGGGGCTTCAGGAGACTTGGAAAGCTGGGTGGCATGCAGTATGCGTGCCACACAGCTTTCCTAGTCTCCTGAAGAGCTTCACTGTGGCTGCTTTACCGGACAGTAAAATAAAAATACAGTAGCATTTAGGGATGTTCAGATACTGCCAATCTCTGCAGTGCAAGGAGGACAAGCAGCCTATTACTTCTGGGGCTTCAGGAGGCTGGGAAAGCTAAGTGGCACACTTAGTGGCTGAGAGGCAGGCATTATGCATGCTACCATGCTTTCCTTATCTCCTGAAGAGCTCTGACATGGCTGCTTTACGAAACAGTCAAATATAGTAGAATGTAGGGATGTCCAGATACCAGCAATCTCTGCAGTGCAAGGAGGACAAGCAGCCTGTCACGATGCCGGCTGGCAGGAGGTGGATCCTCTGTGCCAGAGAGGGATTGGCGTGGACCGTGCTAGTGGACCGGTTCTAAGTCACTACTGGTGTTCACCAGAGCCCGCCGCAAAGCGGGATGGTCTTGCTGCGGCGGTAGTGACCAGGTCGTATCCACTAGCAACGGCTCAACCTCTCTGACTGCTGAAGATAGGCGCGGTACAAGGGAGTAGACAAAAGCAAGGTCGGACGTAGCAGAAGGTCGGGGCAGGCAGCAAGAATCGTAGTCAATAAGGCAATAGCAGGAGGTCAAGTACACAGTATGGACAAACACAGTAACGCTTTCACTAGGCTCTAAGGCAACAAGATCCGGCAGGGGAGTGCAGGGGCAGTGATCAAATATAGTCTGGGAGCAGGTGGAAGCCAATTAAGCTAATTGGGCCAGGCACCAATCATTGGTGCACTGGCCCTTTAAGTCTCAGGGAGCTGGCGCGCGCGCGCCCTAGAGAGCGGAGCCGCGCGCGCCAGCACATGACAGCGGGAGACCGGGACGGGTAAGTGACCTGGGATGCGATTCGCGAGCGGGCGCGTCCCGCTGTGCGAATCGCATCCCCGACGGCCAAGACAGTGCAGCGCTCCCGGTCAGCGGGACCGACCAGGGCGCTGCGGAGAGAGAGACGCCGTAAGCGCTCCGGGGAGGAGCGGGGACCCGGAGCGCTAGGCGTAACAGTACCCCCCCCCCCCTTAGGTCTCCCCTTTTCTTTGTCCGGTAACTGCCTCCCCTGGGATGAGGACACCGGGAAAGAATGGAGGGTTTCCTCAACGGCAGGCAGTACAGCAGGAGTGGGAATGGGGAGGGAGGGCAGAGGGCGAGGCCTGGCACGGGGCAGTGTGACACCAGGACGGGGGCCATGAGGAGGCACCGAGGCTTGCCTGACTGGACTGGGAGGGGGGGAGAGGCACTTCTTATGGCAGGCAGAGTCCATAAAGACCTTAGGGAGACCGGTTACAGGGGGAACCACAGGGTCACGGCAGGGAGTACTGGGAACCGGTTTAAGGCAGTCCTTGAAACAAGAGGTACCCCAGCTCTTGATCTCCCCTGTGGACCAATCCAGGGTAGGAGAATGATGTTGAAGCCAGGGTAGTCCAAGGAGAATTTCGGAAGTGCAATTGGAGAGGACCAAAAACTCAATTTTTTCATGATGAGGTCCGATGCACATTAGGAGGGGCTCCGTGCGGTAACGCACGGTGCAATCCAACCTGACTCCGTTGACCGCGGAAATGTAGAGTGGCTTGACGAGACGGGTCACCGGGATGCGGAATTTATTCACCAAGGAATCCCGAATAAAATTCCCAGAGGCACCAGAGTCCAAGCAGGCCACGGCTGAGAGGGAGGAGTTGGCTGAAGGAGAAATCCGCACGGGCACCGTGAGACGTGGAGAAGCCGGCTTTGATTCAAGAGACGCCACACCCACGAGAGCTGGGTGCGAGCGTGCGTTTCCCAGACGTGGAGGACGGATAGGGCAATCCACCAAGAAATGTTCGGTACTTGCACAGTACAGACAAGGATTTTCTTCCCTACGGCGATTCCTCTCCTCCTGGGTCAGGCGAGACCGATCCACTTGCATGGCCTCCTCGGCGGGAGGCCTAGGCGTAGATTGCAACGGAGACTGTGGGAGAGGTGCCCAGAGATCTAAGTCTTTTTCCTGGCGGAGCTCTTGATGCCTCTCAGAAAAACGCATGTCAATGCGAGTGGCTAGATGAATGAGTTCATGCAGGTTAGCAGGAATTTCTCGTGCGGCCAGAACATCTTTAATGTTGCTGGATAGGCCTTTTTTAAAGGTCGCGCAGAGGGCCTCATTATTCCAGGATAGTTCAGAAGCAAGAGTACGGAATTGTATGGCGTACTCGCCAACGGAAGAATTACCCTGGACAAGGTTCAGCAGGGCAGTCTCAGCAGAAGAGGCTCGGGCAGGTTCCTCAAAGACACTTCGAATTTCCGAGAAGAAGGAGTGTACAGAGGCAGTGACGGGGTCATTGCGGTCCCAGAGCGGTGTGGCCCATGACAGAGCTTTCCCAGACAGAAGACTGACTGACTACGAAAGCCACCTTAGACCTTTCAGTAGGAAACTGGTCCGACATCATCTCCAAGTGCAGGGAACATTGTGAAAGAAAGCCACGGCAAAACTTAGAGTCCCCATCAAATTTGTCCGGCAGGGACAAGCGGAGGCGAGGAGTGGCCACTCGCTGCGGAAGAGGTGCAGGAGCTGGAGGAGGAGAAGGTTGTTGCTGCTGTAGCTGTGACTGAAATTGCAGTAGCTGAGACTGAAGCTGCTGTAGCTGCGACTGAAGTTGCTGAGTCATGGTGGTCAAGTACGACAGCTGGTGCTCTTGTTGGGCGATCTGTCGAGCTTGCTGGGCGACCAGCGTAGTGAGGTCGGCGACAACTGGCAGAGGAACTTCAGCGGGATCCATGGCCGGATCTACTGTCACGATGCCGGCTGGCAGGAGGTGGATCCTCTGTGCCAGAGAGGGATTGGCGTGGACCGTGCTAGTGGACCGGTTCTAAGTCACTACTGGTGTTCACCAGAGCCCGCCGCAAAGCGGGATGGTCTTGCTGCGGCGGTAGTGACCAGGTCGTATCCACTAGCAACGGCTCAACCTCTCTGACTGCTGAAGATAGGCGCGGTACAAGGGAGTAGACAAAAGCAAGGTCGGACGTAGCAGAAGGTCGGGGCAGGCAGCAAGAAACGTAGTCAATAAGGCAATAGCAGGAGGTCAAGTACACAGTATGGACAAACACAGTAACGCTTTCACTAGGCTCTAAGGCAACAAGATCCGGCAGGGGAGTGCAGGGGCAGTGATCAAATATAGTCTGGGAGCAGGTGGAAGCCAATTAAGCTAATTGGGCCAGGCACCAATCATTGGTGCACTGGCCCTTTAAGTCTCAGGGAGCTGGCGCGCACGCGCCCTAGAGAGCGGAGCCGCGCGCGCCAGCACATGACAGCGGGGGACTGGGACGGGTAAGTGACCTGGGATGCGATTCGCGAGCGGGCGCGTCCCGCTGTGCGAATCGCATCCCCGACGGCCAAGACAGTGCAGCGCTCCCGGTCAGCGGGACCGACCGGGGCGCTGCGGAGAGAGAGACGCCGTAAGCGCTCCGGGGAGGAGCGGGGACCCGGAGCGCTAGGCGTAACACAGCCTATCACTATTGGGGCTTTAGGAGACTGGGAAAGCTTGGTGGCATGCAGTATTCATGCCACACAGCTTTTCTAGTCTTCTGAAGAGCCTGAATATGGCTGCTTTACCAGACAGTCAAATAAAAATATAGTAGCGTTTAGGGGTGTCCAGATAGAAACACTCTCTGCAGTGCAATGAGGACACGCAGCCTATTACTTTTGGGGCTGCAGGAGGCTGGGAAAGCTAATTTGCACACAGTAAGGGTGCCACCCAGCTTTCCTAGATGCCTGAGAGCTCCAATATGGCTGCTTTACCAGACAGTCAAATATAGTAGAGTTTAGGGATGTCCAGGTACCAACATTCTATGCTGTGCAAGAAGGACAAACTGCCTATAACTACTGCGGCTTTAGGAGATTGGGAAAGCTGAGTAAAGTATTATTTAACCGTTCAGCAGGAACAGAGAATAGTTAGTAAGAGGACAGGGAGAGGGGACAGGGTGAGCAGGGAAGAGAAGATTTATTGCGGACTGGGCAGGGAATGGGCATGCCAGTGCTGCTGTAGTGAGAAGTGAAGGGAGGACAAGCAGCCTAGCACTACTGAGGTTTCAGGAGAATGGGAAAGCAGGGTGACACACAGCATGCGTGCCACCCAGCTTGCCCAGTCTCCTGAAGAGCTCCAATATGGCTGCTTTACCAGACAGATATTCTCTTCCAGAGATTGTGAAAGCTAGGTGGCACACAGTACATAGAGCAAAGCTCACATTACTCTTCCAGCTTTCCCAATGTCCTGAAGAGATTATCTGTCTGGTGAAGCAGAGGAAAGTCCCTCTTAGCGTCTTCTCTCTTATTTTTTCAGGTTCATGCGCAATAGAAGTAACAAAGAGGACAAAAATGTGGTAAGACTTTTTTTTTTTATACTTGTGGACATGTTATGCTGCGGTCCACATTTGCATTTTTTTTTTAATTGCGCCATTTTTTGCAAGTCCGCAAAAGATTGCAGTGTTTTTCAAAGAGTGTGCCTCCAGCTGTTGCAAAACTACAACTCCCAGCATGCTGGGAGTTGTAGTTTTGCAACAGCTGTAGGCACACTCTTTGATAAACAGTGGTCTATCTAATGCATGAGTGGGCATTGAGTACCAAAGCAAGACACAATCGCGCTAATCTACCCATTTAAAGGGGTACTCCACTGTAAAACATTTTTTTTTTTTATTAATCAACTGGTGCCAGAAAGTTAAACAGATTTGTAAATTACTTCTATCAAAAAATCTTAATCCTTACAGTACTTATCAGCTGCTTTTATGATCCACAGGAAGTTCTTTTCTTTTTGAATTTCTTTTCTGTCTGACTACAGCTCTCTCTGCTGACACCTCTGTCCATTTTAGGAACTGTCCAGAGCAGAAGAATTTTTCTATGGGGATTTGCTCCTACTCTGGACAGTTCCTAAAATGGACAGATGTGTCAGCAGAGAGCACTGTGGTCAAACATAAGAGAAATTCAAAAAGAAAATAACTTCCTGTGGATCATAACAGCAGCTGATAAGTACTGGAAGGATTAAGATTTTTTAATAGAAGTAATTTACAAATCTGTTTAACTTTCTGGCACCAGTGGATTTGAAAAAAAAAAATGCTTTCCAGTGGATGCCATGGTCACTGACGCGATCACGGCATCTTAAAGTTGAGATGAGTCAAGATGTCCACTAAAAGTCTCCGTGCTGGCCATAGGCTCTCTGCAAAAACAGACTGTAATAGCAGAGCACCGATTTCACTGTTCAATGCTATGCAACAGAATACAATAAAAGCAATCGAATGATTGCTTATAAAAGTCCCCTATGGGGACCTACATAGTATAAAAATAAATATAAATAAATATATATACATACATACATATATATATATATATATATATATATATGCACCTGCATTTCCTATTTTAAATTGAAAGAGGGGAATTGATTGACTGACGTGCACCAGCTAAATTGCATGCACAGAATTTATCATTGGTGCAGATTTTTGCGCAATGAGAAACCTGCTGGGCAATTAAGGGAAGCTTTAAGGGAAGCCATTGCAAAAAACTATTTAACATTGTCCTTTCAGACAGCATTGAATCAACCTTCAGCACCTGCGAGTGAACTCATTGAACTTGACCCAGCGCCTATAATTCAAAACCAGACGAATGGGTATCCTGCCCCCGCTGCTATTCCTGTTTCGGTGCCAAATGTCGTTCCACAGCAACCTTACAATTTGGGTAAAGGATTCTTTTTTCGGTCTTGTATTATAAACCACGTACAGTCTTAGTTTATTAAACCAAATACAGTGAAACCTTGTTTAAGCCAACCACACAAAACTGCATATGAAATCATGTTTTCCTTCCAAGCTCAAGTATGATAGAGGAGGTGCTAAGCTGCAGCATGCATTCTCCTCCCTCCCCTTCTTTATGATTGATATACAGGGCTTAGTGCTGGAAGCCAAGTAGAGAGGGGTGGGGGAGGGAGGAGGCATGCATGCTACAGCTCAGCACCATCTCTATGACACTTGAGCTTAAAAGAAAAACATGATTTTTTTAAATTCTGCAAACAGCCAAGTGACAGGGTGTGATCAAGTTGTGTGCCGCCTTTAACACGGAACCTGACCACTCAGCTGATCAATGAATATGGCTTAACACCAGCACGGAAAACAATCTGGAAGAAGCACAGACCAGCGGAAGACTGTGAGTGTCAGTTGCGAGGGAATCGGAGGAGGTGAGTATAGTATGTTTATTATCTTTATACAACTTTACAGCATATTTTGTTTTTTGTCTTTTTGCCTAAACAACCCCTTTATAGCAGCAGCCATGCTCCTTCTATAGCTGGAAGAAAGAATATGTAAAGCAGTTCACAAACTACCTGTACCAGACAGCTTTCCCTACAAGTCAGTGTTTCACTCCAACTAGGTGTCTTAGAAACTGACTGGGAATGTATGCCAAGCCAGAGATCTCTCCAGAAGGAAATAATAACCATCTGCAGACAACAGTATCAGGGTTTTGCCCCTCATCAGGACAGAGCAGGGTGTTGGCTTGTTAATCAGAGTCCTATCATTGTGGGAGCAAAGGGGTAATGTTTCTCCTTGAGGAGAGTGTCATAAAGACGTGTGGAGGCTTTCAGAACATTTACGCTCCACTGGGAATTCTAGGAAAAGCTCTCATACTGCCTTTTGCTTTCTTCCCAGAATTCCCAGTGGAGCATCAATGGCAGTCTGTACATGTCTTTAGGACACTGTCCTTCAAGGGGTACTCCGCCCCTAGACATCTTTTCCACTATCCAAAGGATCGCAGGGGTCCCACCGCTGGGGACCCCCGCAATCTCGGCTTCTGCACCCCAGACATCCAGTGCACTGAGCAAACTTCGCTCCGTGCCGGATGATTGGCGATGCAGATCGGAGGGTCATGATGTCACGGCCATGTCCCCTTAGTGCAAGTCTATGGGAGGGGGCTTGACGGCGTGGCCGTGAAGTCACGAGCCTCCGGCGCTGCACCCGATACTCTAAACGAAAGACGGGTGCAGCAGAGAGAGGGGATAAGATGTCTAAAGCCGGAGTACCCCTTTAAGCAGGAACATTACCCCCAACAGTCATTCAGACGTCAGCTATCTCTTCCCATCCCCCCGTACGCATGAATGATGTACATATGTGGTTTGGTACTCCCATCGGGTAAACAAGGTATCTTGGTGGCAAACACTATCATTCAGGGGTCAAGTCATCGGGAAAAAAAAGTGTGGGAACTCACCCAAGATTCCTATTCAAGGGCTGGTCCTGCAGGACTCCTGCTATTGGGAACAGTGTTCCTGCTGTGGAAAAAGTGCAGGAACTCAGTTCCCATGTGTTCCTGCAGGATTTTAGCCCTGCTTCCACAAGGTTATAGAAATGTTGGCGATAGCTCTTGCCTTACGTTGGCCAATGTCTGGTAGACCAGCCTCCGGATTCTCCACCAACACCAGGAGAGTAGAATCCGCCATGTTGGATAACAACTATCAGATCCTATTCTTCTGAGGGTTTTCTGGGGGGGGGGGCTCTCTCCCAATTCTTGACCGAGAATGTATGTGTATGGGGGATCGGGAGAGGTAGCTGTTATCTAGACCAGTATTCTGCCGACAGCTATGTCTATGGCCAGCTATAGCGTACCACAGGTCCATAATAAGTTGTGGTGGGTGCGGACTATATCACTATTACACTTCTTGGCCCTACAAAACCTTTATAAATGACCACTGAAAAGAACAACAGGGGGGGGGGGGGCCTTTATTGTTGTGCGAGGGGCTTTCCATTTACTCCGCACATTGCTATTGATCCACGTACTCGGGTGGAATGACCTTAATGTAAATGCCCGTGCCTCTCGTGCCAGGCGTGTAATGTTTTCTAACACAGTGTCCGCCTCGGCGACCGTATCCACCAGTACACAAAGCTCAACAAGAAATCAATGCCAGTCTCTTTATTACTCGCCTACTGCTGGAGCACGCAGATAGTCCACATGGACTTCCCAGCCTGGCGTAGATTTCAGTCAGGTCACAACTCCCCCCCACCAAGTATTGGTATGCCCCAAGGTACAAAGTCCCCAATCTGAAGAACCTTCACGGACCTTCCTTTACAAACCAAAAGAAAAATAATCCTGGTCATAATACGGAGGGTCTCTATATAAAACCTGCAGTGCCCGAATTTTTTTTTGAATCATTGTTATTAAAGGGGTATTCCGCTGCCCCAGCGCTCCAAATATTTTCCGAACGCTTGGAGCGGGAGGCGGGGGTCATGATGTCATGCCACGCCCCCTCAATGCAAGTCTGTGGGAGGGGGCGTGGCAGCCGCCACGCCCCCTCCCACAGACTTGCATTGAGGGGGCGTGGCGTGAAGTCACGACCCCCAGCGTCAGCAGGGAGATCGCGGGGGTCCCCAGCGGCGGGACCCCCGCGATCAGACATCTTATCCCCTATCCTTAGGGGATAAGATGTCTAGGGGTGGAGTACCACTTTAAGGTCATCACTATAAGTACTAACAACTAGAGAAGGCGCCATTTTTAGCAGGTCCAATAAGGAGAAACCATGTCAGTAATTTCTTTTGATGGAACAGATGATCTATATGTAGACTCAACTATTGGGGGTCTAACCCGGTACTACCACGGTGTACCTAATAAAGTGCACAGTAAGTGTGTGTATGTATGTATGTGTATATATATATATATATATATATGTGTGTGTATGTATGTGTGTATGTATATGTGTATATATATACACATACACACACACACATACATATATATATATATATACACCACACACACATATATATATATATATATATATATATATATATACACATACATACACTCACTGGGGGACATGTATCAAAGATTTTACTCCTGTTATGTGTGTATTTTTTTGCGCAAAATTTTGCGCAAGCCCTTTTTTTTGCGCATTTTTTTGCGCACGTTTTGGTAGAGCATGTCCTCCAGATGTGGCTGAATCGGGGTACCTTGGAGTGACATCTATAGTACACATGGATTTATTAACTGCGTACTTTTCCTTTACACCAAAAATTTTGCCGCAAGAGCTGTTTTTTTTGCGCAAATATAAGCCACCTTGGACTTAACGTAGCGAGATGCTCTAAATCATCGATTCTATTTTCCATAGAGTGGATTGAGGCGATTACTATATTTACCCGCAATTTATGAAGCTCATTGCGCTTGATTGATAAATTTAGCGCTTCTGCGCATAATTTAGAATTCGGGAAAAGGGGTAAAATGCTTCTACCAATACACAAATAATGATACATGTCCCACACTGTCCACTTTAATAGGTACATCGAGGTAGTACCGGATTAGACCCCCAATAGTGGAATATCTATATATATATATATATCTTTTCCATAAATAAAAGCCAGTGAACTTGTTCAATAAGATTCTTGCAGCCAGCACTGGACAATATGTCTTCTGGACATACAGTATAATGCATTATATGCTCCGGGCTAGGTAGGTCTCCGACCTGGTCAAGGACACACACATAAGGTGTGAAAGTAATAGAGAGGCCTTATATAGAGTTCACCAGGTCAACCGCCCCTTTCCAAAATGTCACAGACTGCCATAACCTATGTACTATATCATCCTGATGTATCCTCCATCTTTTACACAGAGGTGAATGCTATAACCTGCTGTTGTGGAAATATAGTGGCGTTCTATATATTGTGCAATAAATAAATATGAGACAACCTTCAGCCAGAGAGATTTGTGAAGTATTCTCTGTTATATCATTCTACATTCTTCATCAGTCCTCGTCCCACTTCTCTTTTATGGTCAGTGGTGATTTCTGCCAAAAGTCTCACCCTTTACATTACCATCTGTCAGAACCTTCAATGGGCACTCTCCTTAAAACTAATTTTTGCTATTGCCCTCCTTATGGTAAATACAAAATCTTTCTAACGTACTTTGTTTAAAAAAAAATTAAGTTTTCTATGTCTTACTTGTGTTTAAAAAAGCTGCCACTAGGTGTCTCCCTACTTGTCCAGAGCACATTCCCCCCCCCCCCCCCCCCCATCTCTTGCACAGACTTTGGACTCCTGCTGGCCTGGCAGAAGTCCGAAATTAGGAAATGCAGTCTGGAGTGCTGAAAGGGGTGTGTGTGCAGCCTTATCCAATCATAGCTCATCTCACACTGAACTGCTCTGGGATGTGTGTAGCAGAGTGAGGGAGGTCATTCTCCCCCTGTATGGCTTAATGGGGTGGGATGATGTAGGTATCTTATTCTCTTGCCAAAGCAACAGTCAGGATCCCAGCTCCAGAACCTTCACCTACATTATTTTCGGACACTTCTGAAATTAACTGGGAAACCCCCTTTACACCGACGCCTGGAAAAAAATTAATGCTTCCCAAAAATTACAAATAATATAGGTCTTCTTTTAGCACAGTAAAAAGGCAAAGCAAAAATGCTAAATGCTTATTCACCTACAGATTTGGTATAGTAGATTTCACGAAGCTCTGTACTGTAGCTTTTAATGGTTTTGCTGCCGAATTGCACATAGATGGTTGCCAAGAGAACACGATAACGCGTTTACTTCGTGATTTTCGTAAGACCGGTTTGATTTGCTCGATATATTTTTCCCTAATTTGAATGTATTTGGTATTAAAGCTCCATGTAAAGCTGGAATTGTTCCCACCATGCATCTGTATTACCTACGTGTTACTGTGCGCAGGTAAGAATGTGAGATTGGACATCTGCTGACAGGGTAACCAGGGCGAGTGGCTTAATAATTACCAGATACTTCCCCGACCTTAGGACTTAGTTACCCAGGAAACAAAAAACTGATAGGAAATTTATTTGGTACTTAGTTATAGCAGATCTGTCATCAGACCATGCTGCTCTATTGTAAAAGCCGCTTAGATGAGGACAGGTCAGCATTACTGGTAGTCAAAATTACAATAATTGTCACGTTTAGGGTAGAGAGCAGTTCAGACCTGGATCTTGCCCCAACCACTGTCCCTACCTACTTGGACGGTCCACCTGAAAAGGCGGCCCCCAACTTGGCACGGTCCCTATACGGGACTAAGTGCAGGGGTATTAAGAAGTGTCCGACAGTCCAAGTCAGCAACGCCCAGGCAAAAATGGTACAAAATCAAAAGACAAAATGTAAAAGGGACAAGTCAGAACCTAGAGGGCAGCGCAGTACAAAATCAGAGTCAATAAATTGTCAGGACAGACAAGGGTCAAACCTATAGAGAGGCGAAATACAAAGCCAGCAACCAGGAGAAAGGTAAGGGAATGTAACGCTGAGCACTCCGGTCCCTGTTCCTGGACCGGAGCGCTCGCAACGTCTGCCCCGGCGGGGTGCCCCGGTCGGACTCTCTGACCGGGGACACTCCGTCTCTGCTCCCGTCGGGGACGCGGTCCGCGCTGCGGGATGTCCCCGCACGCGTCCCACTTCCCAGCGCCACTTACCCGTGCCCGCTCAGGCCCTCTCCTCTGCTCCCCACTCACGTGAATCCCGGAGCGCGCGCCCCTGCACTATAGGGCGCGCGCACGCCGGCAGTTTAAGATTTAAAGGGCCAGTGCACCATTGATTGGTGCCTGGCCCAATCCGTTCTTTGTCTCTCCTATAAAGGTGTCCTGCCCTTGCCGTATCTTTGTTGCCTTAGTGCCCTAGAGAAAGCGTTTTGTGTATATCCTTGCCTGTTGCCGATCCCGTTGCTAACGACTACCGCCTGAGAACCCGTGCTGTCTGCCCTGACCTTTGCTACGTCTGACTTCGTCACTGCCTGCCCCTTCTGTACTTCGCCTGTCTCAGCTGCCAGTGAGGTAGAGCCGCTATCGGAGGATACGACCTGGTAGTTACCGCCTCAGCAAGTCCATCCCGCTTTGCGGCGGGCTCTGGTGAAAACCAGTAACTGCTTAGAACCGATCCTCCGGTACGGTCCACGCCAATCCCTCTCTGGCATAGAGGATTCACCACCTGTACCGCTTCCCGCTATTAGAAGGAAGGATTGTCCGGCACCAGGTATGCTCTAAAAGATTTCTTTTATTCAAGCCATAGCAAGGAAACAGACATCACAGGACTGTAGTAATCAGGATTACTACAGTCCTGTGATGTCTGTTTCCTTGCTATGGCTTGAATAAAAGAAATCTTTTAGAGCATACCTGGTGCCGGACAATCCTTCCTTCTATACGCTGTTGAAGCCGGGGCGGGACCGGCGGGTCCGTGACAGCACAGGTGTGCCGGAGATTCGGCTCCGGAGGTGAGCGGACACCATTGCATTTGGACGCTTCCCGCTATTAGTCCGGATCCTGACAGGGAACAGGCAATACAGGGAACACAGGGAATAGGAACGCTTCTGATGGGACAAACCACATCTATGGGCACAGGCTGGACAACGCACTAACGACGAGACTGATTGGCCTGGCACTAACACCCTCTCATTGGCGTGGCCGTGCAGAGCCATCATCAGGATGGCAAAAGACGCAGCAGCCACGCTGAGAAAAGACCAGATACAGCAATGGACTTATATACAGGATAAGAAATTGATTCGAGATCCAGTAATTTTGCAAATATTCTTGGGGGCGTCCCCAGTAAGATACTGATTATGTATTTAGTCCAAATGACGTCTACCATAAGCCAATTCTACATTTCAGATTCTGGAAGCACAGAACTGCCACCGCCGGCGTATGACAACCACAGCAACTTTATGTATCCACAGGCCGATCTGCTGGAACTTAGGGAGGCGGTAAATATTCGGTAAGTAAAAACAGTCATTGTTGGATGAATGGACTCACATAGTGGTCTTAAAGGGGTACTCCGGTGGAATACAATTTTTTTTAATCAACTGGTGCCAGAAAGTTATACAGATTTGTAAATTACTTTTATAAAAAAAAAAATCTTAATCCTTCCAGTACTTATCAGCTGCTGTATGCTCCAGAGGAAGTTCTTTTCTTTTTGAATATCTTTCAAGTCTTACCACAGTGCTCTCTGCTGACAACTCTGTCCATGTCAGGAACTGTCCAGAGTAAGAGCAAATCCCCATAGCATGGACATGGACAGAGGTGTCAGCAGAGAACACTGTGGACAGACACAAAGGAAATTCAAAAAGAAAAGAACTTCCACTGGAGCGTACAGCAGCTGATAAGCAGTGAAAGGATTAAAACAATTTAATAGAAGTAATCTACAAATCTGTTTAAATTTCTGACACCAGTTGAAGGAGTACTGCTTTAAGGAACCTGAACCTTCATATGCTATCATCAGGGGTGGCCATCAATGTTGGATCCTTGGCATGTCTAACAATTGGGACCACTGCCCATCAGAAGAATAAAAAGGGTCCCAAGAAAAGGCCAGATTCCCTTCTTTGTTTACTATTGTTTACAAGTGGCCATGCTTGGTACTGCAGCTCATATATATTAGTATATATTAACAAAGTAGCTGATCCTGCCCCCCTGTGTTGCAAAGTGACCGCAACACAGAATTCCTGCAAAAAATTATCTAATCCCAACGTATTTCCCTCTTACTTGGGATTCATCAGGGGACATGACAAATCATAAGACGTTCTAGCAACGATAGCATCATGCAATGGACAGTAATACTGCTGGTCCAGGACTGGACCATTCATTCAAGTCCCAAGAGGTGCTACGGATGGGTGTCCCTATCAAAGAGGTCCAGGATGTGTAAAATGGAAGCCCCCTTACTGGTACAACATTAGAGGGGCCTCCCCATTCTGCTGACTGCCAGAAGTCCTGGAAGACAAGCTAATGACTGTATTGCACAGCCCACCCTCCATGAGCTGGTTTAAACAGGGGTCTCCAAACTTTAAACCTCCAGATGTTGCAAAACTACAACTCCCGGCATGCCCGGACAGCTGTTGGCTGTCCGGGCATACTGAGAGTTGTAGTTTTGCAACATTTGGAGGTCCACTGTTTGGAGACCACTGATCTAGAATACCCCTTTAATCTCTTTAAAGATTATTATATGAAAAAACTGGTTGTGTGTGGTATTGCAGCTCAGTTCTATTAAAGTGAATGGGGCCAAGTTGTAATACCACACATAACCTTAGGACATGGGGTGGCGCTGTTTTTGGAAGAAATTAGCTGTGTTTTTGTGTAATCCCAGAGTCAAATCTTATAATTTGAGTTAAAAAAAAAATTGTTCTCAGTAGATATTCTGTCACCTTTTTAACCAGATTTCCATACGGAGGAACAAACCATCTGCCCAGTCTCCCCCCCAGAGCCCTGTATGATAATGTAAGTTTATTTAAAGAAAAAATCTAAACGTGCCAACCATTGGATTCTGGGAAATGCTTTGATTTATTATGTTTTTATAATTAATTTATGCCATTCTTCTTCACGTAGCTGTTACATGCTGAGATCCTGCGCATGCGCGCACAGATCTCCATGACTCAACTTTCCTGTGCAGGATCTCTGCATGTAGCTGCTACATGCTGAGATCCTACACCTGCCCATGACTATCAATACGCACGTGTGGGATCTTGGCACATTGCTGCTACATGCTGAGATCCTACACCTGCCCATGACTATCAATACGCACGTGTGGGATCTTGGCACATTGCTGCTACATGCTGAGATCCTACACCTGCCCATGACTATCAATGCGCACGTGTGGGATCTTGGCACATTGCTGCTACATGTTGAGATCCTGCACCTGCGCACAGATCTTCATCATGGCTGCCCATGACTATCAACGCGCACGTGTGGGATCTTGGCACATTGCTGCTACATGTTGAGATCCTGCACTTGTACATTTCAGATCTCCAGCGCGGCTGGCCACGACTATCATCGCACACCCGTGGGATCTTCGCACATAGCGCTGCTGCTTGCTGAAATCCTGTACGTGCACAGATCTCCAGATTGGTGAGCGACGACTATCAACGTGCATGCGCGAGATCTTGGCACATAGCTGCTACATGTTGAGATCCTGCGGGTGCGGGCACAGATCTCCAGCATGGTCTGCCATGACTATCATCACACACACATGGGATCTTGGCACATAGCTGCTGCTTGCTGAAATCCTGTGCATGCACAGATCTCCAGTATAGTGGGCAATGAATATTAATGCGCATGCGCAGGATCTCCGCAGTTGGCTGCTACATGCTGAGATCCTGCGGGTGCACGCACAAATCTCCAGCATGGCCTGCCACGACTATCAACACACACGCAGGATCTGTGCATGTAGCTGCTACATGCTGATATTCTGCGCATGCGCGCACAGATCTCCAGAACAGCCTGCCATGACTATCAATGTGCACGAGTGGGATCTTGGCACAAAGCTGCTACATGCTGTGATCCTGCGGGTGTGCACACAGATCTCCAACACGGCCTGTCACGATTATCAACGCGGATATGCAGGATCTCTGTACACGCTGATATTCTGCGCATGCGCGCTCAGATCTCTAGCACTGCTGGCCACAACTATCAACTTTCCTCCGCAGGCTCTCGGCATGTAGCTGCTACATGCTGAGGTCCTGCGCTCTGATCTCCATCATGGCTGCCCATGACTATCAATGCGCACACGTAGGATCACATTGCTGCTACATGCTGAGATCCAGCGGGTGCTCACACTGATCTCCAGCATGGCCATCCAGGACTAAAAACGCGCACGCAGAGGATCTTGGCACATAGCAACTATGTGCAGAAGAGGAAGGGTATAAATATTAATTTATGGAGGGTGTAAATTTGGGACCGGCCAGGAAGAAGAACCAGTGCAGCTTAAGGCTAGGGAACACCCAGAGTGCACCTAGAGCCTCATTTTGAATTTTTAGTGGCATCCAGGGAATGGCGGGACCTAGAAAAATGAGGTATAGATTATTTTCATGGGGGTCACCAGCACTACCAGGCAGCACCGTCCGGTACAGGTCAGTGATCACCTACGGCCCTTACAATGAGGGTTGATAATCTTGTAGGATGGTGGGAAATGCTTTAGTGCAGGGACCTCTGTATAGTATGGTTACCAATGATTACAATGTGTATATTATATATATCATGTGTTTTTTTCTTACAGGCTCCTTATCCTACATCTTTCCCTCCAGCCGTACAGCCTGCGGCCCCTTTCTTCCCCAGGGTTCCAGCTTTAACACCTTTTTTCCCATTGGCTCCGCACCAAACGCCATTCCTGCCCACACTTCCCATTTCCACGCCGCCTTTAGCTGCTGAGACGAATCCCACATCTCTGCTTCCTGCGTTCTCCACTCTGAGCCCTACGGTTGTGCCATTACCAAAAGAATCCACCAACAAACCATCTGAAACCTCAGGTAGGTTATACTGCCCCCTGTGGTCCTCACAATTACCTGCAGACACGTTCTTTACAACAGTAACAGTGTCTCTTTCCTTGTATTTTTCTGATCACAAACAATATAATATATATATCACAGATAATATATATCCTAGACAATATAATATATATCATAGATAATATAATATATCACAGATAATATAATATATCACAGATAATATAATATATATAATAGATAATATAATATATAATATATATCATAGATAATATAATATATCACAGATAATATAATATATCACAGATAATATAATATATATAATAGATAATATAATATATCACAGATAATATAATATATATCATAGATAATATAATATATCACAGATAATATAATATATCACAGATAATATAATATATATCATAGATAATATAATATATCACAGATAATATAATATATATCCCAGATAATACATATCACAGATAATATAAAATATCACAGATAATATAATATATATCCCAGATAATATATATCATAGATAATATAATATATCACAGATAATATAATATATCACAGATAATATAATATATATCATAGATAATTTAATATATCACAGATAATATAATATATATCCCAGATAATATATATCACAGATAATATAAAATATCACAGATAATATAATATATATCCCAGATAATATATATCATAGATAATATAATATATCACAGACAATATAATATATATCCCAGATAATATATATCATAGATAATATAATATATCACAGACAATATAATATATATCACAGATAATATATATCCTAGACAATATAATATATATCATAGATAATATAATATATCACAGATAATATAATATATCACAGATAATATAATATATATAATAGATAATATAATATATCACAGTTAATATATCACAGATAATATAATATATATAATAGATAATATAATATATCACAGATAATATAATATATATCATAGATAATACAATATATCACAGACAATATACCGTAATATATATCACAGATAATATAAAATATCACAGATAATATATATCACAGATAATATAATATATATCACAGATAATATATATATCATAGATAAATTATATTATCTATGATATATATTATATTATCTGAGATTTATTAAAATATCTATGATATATTATATTGTCTGTGATATATATTATCTGTGAAATATATTATATTATCTGTGATATATTATATTATCTGTGATATATATTACCGTATATTATTTGTGATATATATTATATTATCTATTATATATATTATATTATCTGTGATATATATTACCGTATATTATCTGTGATACATTATATTATCTGTGATATATTATTATCTGTGATATATATTATATTATCTGTGATATATTATATTATCTGTGATATATTATTATCTGTGATATATATTATATTATCTGTGATATATTATCTGTGATACATTATATTATCTATTATATATATTATATTATCTGTGATATATATTACCGTATATTATCTGTGATATATATTATATTATCTGTGATATATTATTATCTGTGATATATATTTTATTATCTGTGATATATTATCTGTGATACATTATATTATCTATTATATATTATATTATCTGTGATATATATTACCGTATATTATCTGTGATATATATTATATTATCTGTGATATATTATTATCTGTGATCTATATTATATTATCTGTGAAATATTATCTGTGATACATTATATTATCTATTATATATATATTATCTGTGATATATATTACCGTATATTATCTGTGATATATTATATTATCTGTGATATTTTATATTATCTGTGATATATATTATATTATCTGTGATATATTATCTGTGATACATTATATTATCTATTATATATATTATATTATCTGTGATATGTATTACTGTATATTATCTGTGATATATTATATTATCTGTGATATTTTATATTATCTGTGATATATATTATATTATCTGTGATATATTATATAATCTGTGATATATATTATATTATCTATGATATATATTATCTGTGATATATATTATATTATCTATGATATATATTATATTATCTGTGATATATATTATCTGTGATATACCGTATATTATATTATCTGTGATATATATTATATTATCACAGATAATATAATATATATCATAGGCAATATAATATATATCATAGATAATATAATATATCACAGATAATATAATATATCACAGATAATATAATATATATATAATAGATAATATAATATATCACAGATAATATAATATATATCATAGATAATATAATATATCACAGATAATATAATATATCACAGATAATATAATATATATCATAGATAATATAATATATCACAGATAATATAATATATATCCCAGATAATATATATCACAGATAATATAAAATATCACAGATAATATAATATATATCCCAGATAATATATATCATAGATAATATAATATATCACAGACAATATAATATATATCCCAGATAATATATATCATAGATAATATAATATATCACAGACAATATAATATATATCACAGATAATATATATCCTAGACAATATAATATATATCATAGATAATATAATATATCACAGATAATATAATATATCACAGATAATATAATATATATAATAGATAATATAATATATCACAGTTAATATATCACAGATAATATAATATATCACAGATAATATAATATATATAATAGATAATATAATATATCACAGATAATATAATATATATCATAGACAATACAATATATCACAGACAATATACCGTAATATATATCACAGATAATATAAAATATCACAGATAATATATATCACAGATAATATAATATATATCACAGATAATATATATATCATAGATAAATTATATTATCTATGATATATATTATATTATCTGAGATATATTAAAATATCTATGATATATTATATTGTCTGTGATATATATTATCTGTGATATATATTATATTATCTGTGATATATTATATTATCTGTGATATATATTACCGTATATTATTTGTGATATATATTATATTATCTATTATATATATTATATTATCTGTGATATATATTACCGTATATTATCTGTGATACATTATATTATCTGTGATATATTATTATCTGTGATATATATTATATTATCTGTGATATATTATATTATCTGTGATATATTATTATCTGTGATATATATTATATTATCTGTGATATATTATCTGTGATACATTATATTATCTATTATATATATTATATTATCTGTGATATATATTACCGTATATTATCTGTGATATATATTATATTATCTGTGATATATTATTATCTGTGATATATATTATATTATCTGTGATATATTATCTGTGATACATTATATTATCTATTATATATTATATTATCTGTGATATATATTACCGTATATTATCTGTGATATATATTATATTATCTGTGATATATTATTATCTGTGATATATATTATATTATCTGTGATATATTATCTGTGATACATTATATTATCTATTATATATATTACGGTATATTATCTGTGATATATATTACCGTATATTATCTATGATATATATTATATTATCTGAGATATATTAAAATATCTATGATATATTATATTGTCTGTGATATATATTATCTGTGATATATATTATATTATCTGTGATATATTATATTATCTGTGATATATATTACCGTATATTATTTGTGATATATATTATATTATCTATTATATATATTATATTATCTGTGATATATATTACCGTATATTATCTGTGATACATTATATTATCTGTGATATATTATTATCTGTGATATATATTATATTATCTGTGATATATTATATTATCTGTGATATATTATTATCTGTGATATATATTATATTATCTGTGATATATTATCTGTGATACATTATATTATCTATTATATATATTATATTATCTGTGATATATATTACCGTATATTATCTGTGATATATATTATATTATCTGTGATATATTATTATCTGTGATATATATTATATTATCTGTGATATATTATCTGTGATACATTATATTATCTATTATATATTATATTATCTGTGATATATATTACCGTATATTATCTGTGATATATATTATATTATCTGTGATATATTATTATCTGTGATATATATTATATTATCTGTGATATATTATCTGTGATACATTATATTATCTATTATATATATTACGGTATATTATCTGTGATATATATTACCGTATATTATCTATGATATATATTATATTATCTGAGATATATTAAAATATCTATGATATATTATATTGTCTGTGATATATATTATCTGTGATATATATTATATTATCTGTGATATATTATATTATCTGTGATATATATTACCGTATATTATTTGTGATATATATTATATTATCTATTATATATATTATATTATCTGTGATATATATTACCGTATATTATCTGTGATACATTATATTATCTGTGATATATTATTATCTGTGATATATATTATATTATCTGTGATATATTATATTATCTGTGATATATTATTATCTGTGATATATATTATATTATCTGTGATATATTATCTGTGATACATTATATTATCTATTATATATATTATATTATCTGTGATATATATTACCGTATATTATCTGTGATATATATTATATTATCTGTGATATATTATTATCTGTGATATATATTATATTATCTGTGATATATTATTATCTGTGATATATATTATATTATCTGTGATATATTATCTGTGATACATTATATTATCTATTATATATTATATTATCTGTGATATATATTACCGTATATTATCTGTGATATATATTATATTATCTGTGATATATTATTATCTGTGATATATATTATATTATCTGTGATATATTATCTGTGATACATTATATTATCTACTATATATATTATATTATCTGTGATATATATTACCGTATATTATCTGTGATATATATTATATTATCTGTGATATATTATTATCTGTGATATATATTATATTATCTGTGATATATTATCTGTGATACATTATATTATCTATTATATATTATATTATCTGTGATATATATTACCGTATATTATCTGTGATATATTATATTATCTGTGATATTTTATATTATCTGTGATATATATTATATTATCTGTGATATATTATCTGTGATACATTATATTATCTATTATATATATTATATTATCTGTGATATGTATTACTGTATATTATCTGTGATATATTATATTATCTGTGATATTTTATATTATCTGTGATATATATTATATTATCTGTGATATATTATATAATCTGTGATATATATTATATTATCTATGATATATATTATCTGTGATATATATTATATTATCTATGATATATATTATATTATCTGTGATATATATTATCTGTGATATACCGTATATTATATTATCTGTGATATATATTATATTATCACAGATAATATAATATATATCATAGGCAATATAATATATATCATAGATAATATAATATATCACAGATAATATAATATATCACAGATAATATAATATATATAATAGATAATATAATATATCACAGATAATATAATATATCACAGATAATATAATATATATCATAGATAATATAATATATCACAGACAATATATATCATAGATAATATAATATATATCATAGATAATATAATATATCACAGACAATATAATATATATCACAGATAATATATCACAGATAATATAATATATCACAGATAATATAATATATATAATAGATAATATAATATATCACAGACAATATAATATATCACAGACAATATAATATATATCACAGATAATATAATATATATCACAGATAATATAATGTATCACAGATAATATAATATATATCACAGATAATATACGGTAATATATATCACAGATAATATAATATATATAATAGATAATATAATGTATCACAGATAATATATCACAGATAATATAATATATATCACAGATAATATAATAGATAATATAATGTATCACAGATAATATATATTACAGATAATATATCACAGATAATATACGGTAATATATATCACAGATAATATAATATATATAATAGATAATATAATGTATCACAGATAATATATCACAGATAATATAATAGATAATATAATGTATCACAGATAATATATATTACAGATAATATAATAGATAATATAATATATCACAGATAATATACGGTAATATATATCACAGATAATATAATATATATAATAGATAATATAATATATCACAGATAATATAATATATATAATAGATAATATAATGTATCACAGAGGATTCTCATTCTTTGATCCGTCCCATCTCTCCCATTCTATATCTCAGACGCCGGTCGCAGTGCGCCATTGCCAAATTACTATGAGCTCCTGGAGTTTGATCCGCTGGCTGAAGGGAACAAGACTGAGTAAGTGCTCCTCTGCTGTGTATATTATATATGTATATATAAGAATACGCCCATTCACCGCAATGTCATTTCATCCAAATTCACAAACATTAAGACTAGTATGCAGTTTGTATGTTCTCCCTGTGTACTCTGGTTTCCTCCCACACTATATATATATATATATATATATATATATATATATATATATATATATATAAATGCAGTTTGTATGTTCTCCCTGTGGGTACTCTAATTTCCTCCCACACTATATATACATGCAGTTTATATGTTCACCCTGTGTGTGCTCTGGTTTCCTCCCACAATATATATACATGCAGTTTGTATGTTCTCCCTGTGTGTACTCTGGTTTCCTATATATACCTGCAGTTTGTATGTTCTCCCTGTGTGTACTCTGGTT